>NC_034591.1:153978282-153982967 GCF_900095145.1 Mus pahari
GGAGAGGAGAGGAGAGGAGAGGAGAGGAGAGGAGAGGAGAGGAGGAGAGGAGAGAGCAGTCTGGAAATCCATCTCAGCAGAACCTAGGCCACCAGCTTGGATCCACAATTGGACCCATTAGGCTCATCATGCTGACTGGGGTGGTTGGCCATTTTGCCAGGCTTGTGCAGATAACCATACTGTTGAAATGTCATGAGTACTCAATCGCTGACATTTCTAGAAGATGCCACCTACTATATGTAATCCTGATCCTCCGGCTTATACATTTCCAGCCCCTCTTTCACAATGTTCCTTGAGTATTATGTGTATAGTTGTGTTGTATATTTATTGATTCAGGCTGGGCACTTAACTCTCATTTATTTTCTGCATTTGGATAAGCTATGTACCTCTGCAGTAGTCTTCGATGAGCAATGAAGCTACACTTACTTGTGAGTGAAAGGATAAATGTCTTAGTTTTTTCGAGACAGGGTTTCTCTGTGTAGTCCTGACAATCCTGACTCACTCTGTAGACCAGGCTGAACTTGAACTCAGAAATCCACCTGCCTCTGCCTCCCAAGTGCTGGGATTAAAAGCATGTGCCACCATGCCTGGCCCTATCTTGTCACATTCTTAGAAAGTAATAAAGTAGGTTTTAAACTAAGGGGTGTCTTTCTCAAATGTAAAATTCTCCCATATATCAACTATACTGCAAAGTATATAATGATTAAAAATATGTTGTGACAGTTTTAGACTTGAAGTTGGAAAATATTTCATAGCAACGCAAATATACTTAGGTAGGAATGATCAGATACAAAGAATACAATAGTAATGAAGGTGATGATATAGTTACAAATAGTGGTGTTTTTAATCTTTAGAAATAATTTCAGGCACTTTCAGGGTTTAAATATCCCTGTAATGTAATAACAATTCAAAGAAGAAAAATCTTCTCCGTGTCCATGTAAATTAATATCCAATTGCAACATAATATCTAATATTCTCTTAATTCTTATAATTCTACCCATAAATTAGCAATCACTTACATCCAAATGGATAGAACTAGAAAATATCATCCTGAGTGAAGTAACCCAGTCACGAAAGAACACACAAGGTATGCACTCACCGATAAGTGGATATTAGTCCAAAAGTTCGGAATACTCAAAATACAATTCACAGACCACATGAAACTTAGGAAGAAGGAAGAACAAAGTGTGGATGCTTTGGTCCTTCTTAGAAGGGGAAACAAAATACTCACGGGAGGAAATACAAAGACAAAGTGTAGAGTAGAGACTGAAGGAAAGGCCATCCAGAGACTGCCCCACCTAGGGATACATCCCATATACAGATACCAAACCTGGACACTATTGTGGATGCCAAGAAGTGAGGAGCCTGATATAGCTGTCTCCTGAGAGGCTATGCCAGAGCCTGACAAGTACAGAGGGAGATGCTCACAGCCAACTGGTGGACTGAGCACTTGGTTCCCCAACAGGGGAGTTAGAGAAAGGACTGAAGGAGCTGAAGGGGCTTGCAATCCTATAGGAAGAACAGCAATATCAACCAACCAAACCTCCAAGAGCTTCCAGGAACTAAATCACCAACCAAAGAGTACACATGGAGCGACCCATGGCTCCAGCTGCATATCGAGAAGTTCTTGGTCCTGTGCAGGCATGATGCCCCATTGTAAGGGAATGTCAGGGTGGTGAGGTGGGAGTGGGTGGGTGGGTGGGTGGGTGGGTGGGGAAGCACCTTCTTAGAAGCAGGGGGAGGTGGATGAGATAGGGGGTTTGCAGAGGGAAAATCAGGAAAGGGAATAACATTAGAAACGTAAATAAAGAAAATATCTGATTTTTTTTTTTTTAAGGAATGAAAACAACCCTCTGCCACCTGAGAGCTGGCGTTCTTCTCATCTCTGATCCTCAGTTCATGGTTTACATCTTTTCACTTACTTTGCCAGCCATTTTTTTTTTAATGAATTAGCTTATTTCTCTCTCATTTCCCCTCTTCTCACTTACCAGGCCAGCTCCATTTATTTAAATGCTTAAGATACTTAGAATATTGTCTGCATCTTAGTACTAGAACATTCAATCTTAGAATAATTTCTCTAACTGTGGGAACACTTGTGACTTTAAGAGAGTGTTCACTTCACCTGATTCGTGCTCTTTGAAAATCTTACAGGAAATTATACTTTCCATTAGATATAACCACATTAATCTTCAACAATGGCACTGCCATATCTACAGCAATGAATCTCTGGTTTCTTCACTATACTTTATAGCTCCGAAGCACAGCATCTAACATACAAACTTTATAATCAAATACTACTAAGACACACTCATAAGAAGCATCCCTTTTTCTATTTCTACTCAAGGAGTCATTTGAGAGCTGAAATTGTCGTCCTTCGTTGAAGTGGAAATTTCTGTTTCTGTCATGTGATGCAGACTCACTTAAGAAGCCCTACTCAACATGATGTTTTGCTGAGGCAAGACTGGTGAGAAGACATATGATGTGGAGAGACTCTAAGTAGGAGTCAATGGACAGTGAGGTAATGCTTGCATAGCTTGCTGTGCAACTCCTATCTGGTCACGAGTCTTCACTGTTCTTGAGAAGCACACAGAGATCTTCTGGCCTTTCAGCCAGTCCTGGTAGCTGACACTGACCTGGGCTGATTCTGTGGAGACCTGGCAGTTTCTCCCAGATCATGCAGTCATTGCCGATTTGTACTTGGTGACACTACTAAACTGGACTGCTGGTATCCTGACAATGAAGATTGGAATGGCTCCAAGGAACTACTTCTAAAGAGGTCCACATCCCCATGTCCTATTTATTGTCTTTTCTCATCTACCTTTGGACAGTGGACTAGAAAGAAAGAAGGTTGAAGCATTTGAGCATCCTTATTAAAGTAGGTTTTGAAAAAAATCTAAGCCTATGTTTAGTCCTCAGTGTGTGGTTTACATCTCTCAATTTATTTTGGCCAGACATTTTTATATCAATTATCTTAGTGTGTAAAAACACTTAACCTATTAAAACTACTAAATAGTGTCCAAATACTGCTCACTGGTAGCTCATATGGGACCAAGGAGTAGAGGTTATATCATTGTCTCTCATTGTCCAGACAGTCTCTAGATTATAAACTTTCTTCAACTATGTTGAGGACAGAACATTGATCCCCCAAATGTTAACATCCTCCCCCCTACTTCCTGTGAGTACTTACCCTACAGGGCGTATACTTAGAAGTGAAGTGAACAAAGTTCTAAGTTGTAATAATATAGGTGGCCTTGGAAGCAAGAGAGAGAGAATGTTTGCAGAGGACTTCCAATCCTAGTCAAGCAAGCTCTCCCAGAAACCAGAATACAGACCACAGCCTCTTCTGAAGGTCTCAGAAGTATGCAGTCCTGTTGACACCATAGTCTTAGCCCAAGGACAGATTTACGACTTCTGTGCTCCAAAACATTTAGAAAACGAGTTTTTATTTTGTTGTCTAAGCCACAAAAGTCTGAAATGACTTACTGATAGAGCTATAGAAATTAGACATGCAAAGTGACTGTAAACTAGCAGGAAGTAATTATTAGATAAAGAAAATCCCATTTGAGGAATGTATGGTAACTCTCTATTTACTGTGGCAGAAAGGATGGTGAGAAAGGGAATGCACATATCTCTGTTTCATTTTTATTTTTCTAATTTTAGCAATTTAATTTTTTGAGTCTTTCACAGAATGTATTTTGATCGTGGGTATGCCCCACATCTTCTCACAGGCATCTCTGTTCACCATTTATCTATCTTAGTTACTTTTAATTCCTGTATAAAGCACCATGACCCAGGCAACTTGCAAAAGAGTTTATGTTTTCAGAGGGTTCAAGTCCATGGATATCATAGTGGGGAGCATGGCATCACACAGGCAGACATGGTGCTTGAGCAGCATCTAGATTCACAGATGCACATCAGAAGTCATGAGTCAACAGGTAATTCCATGGTCTCTTGTAAACTCAAAGTCCAGCTTTCTGACAAACCTCTTCCAAGAAAGCCAGACCTCTAAGTCTTCCTAACCAGTTCCATTAATTGGAGCCCAAAAATTAAAATAAATGAGTCTATAGGGCCTGTTCCCAATCTAACCACCACACCAACCAACTTTGCATCATTTAAAAAAAAGAGAGAGAGAGAAAGAAAGGAAAAGAAAAAACATTAAGTACACCTGGTACTGCCCAAGTGTATATGATGTGTGGCTTTGCACGGTTAACATACCAGGGGACATTTCTCCTTTCTGCACATTAAATTTCTTAAAACAATAATCTTTAGATTTTATATATATCTATATTGATATAGATATAGATATAGATATAGATATATGAAATTCTTAAGAATAAAGTAATATTTTTAAAGTTCACTATATTATTCTGAGATTAGCTTTACTATACTGAACTGAAGTAAGTGAATGTGTATTTGATAGAAATTACTGAATAAAGACAATCAGTATGGAATAATAATAATAAATAAAAATGAAAGAAATTTTTAAAGGTATATTCAGAAATATATGAAATTTGGTAAACATGAACATGTCTTCCATAAATAGTTTCTTGTTTTATTTATCATCTTCCTGCCTATCTGTCTGCCTGTCTTTCTCTCTCTCTCTCTCTCTCTCTCTCTCTCTCTCTCTCTCTCTCTCTCTCTCTCTTTCTCTCTCTCTCTCTCCCTCTTTCTCTCTCCATATGTTT
>NC_034591.1:153983011-154003474 GCF_900095145.1 Mus pahari
TCTCTCTCTCTCTCTCTCTCTCTCTCTCTCTCTCTCTCTCTCTCTCTCTCTTTCTCTCTCTCTCTCTCCCTCTTTCTCTCTCCATATGTTTTGGACTGGATAGGAAGTTGAGGTTGGAAAAAAGGTGGTGGGGTGGTTATAGGGTGATGATGAAATTATAATTCTGGTTGATTTATTTCTGTGTGAATTCTTCAGGTTATAAATTTGGACTTGTTTCTGTTTCAGCATGTATTTTACATGAACATTGAGTGCTGTAATCTTAACAGTCTCAAAAACAAAATGCTTTAAGGATTTATTTCACTTGATTTTCCCCAAGAATGCTTACTTATAAGGTCCTTTCTGTATTTCTTTTAAAAATTTAACAAAAATAAATGAAGTTGGTACTATGACATAACAATTTCCTAAGACAAATATTATAAAGAAAAAATTATAGTAACTTCCAAATTTTTCAAAAGGTTAACTTATGATTTAATATTTTTCTTCTACAAAAACTCCTTACAATCAGACTAAATTTTTATTTCCATTGTATATGTTTAAATCAATATTCCTATGTGCATTAATGTAGAATAACAGTCAAAAACAAAAGTGATATTCTCTAAGAAGAATGTAAATAAATAAAATAATTTAAATTAAAAAAATAAAAATAAGCAATAAGCAACTCTTGGAAAAAAATAAAATAAGGAGTGAGGCATCTTTATTGTGTTTACAGTGTTCTGGGTTCATACTTTGTTTTAGTTGCTTAGAAACTATTCCAAGAGCACTGTGTCCAAGTTGGCTGGATTATAAAAGAGTGACATAATACAATTGGCTATTCAGTGAGTGATTCTACTGGATTAGGAGCAAGTCGGGGTGATGCTGATGTAGCCAATGTGAATAAAAAGCATGCAGGTACCACATACGGAGCAACATCTGCTTCCAAACTTGAAAAATATCTTCCCTAATCCCCAGAGCTGCCGTGGCTTTTCTTCTTAATTCACTGTCTCTATGCAGAAAGCACTGTGAAAACATACCCTGACTACAGTTTTTGCATTTATTATAATTTTTACAAATATTAAATCACTACAATTTCCTTTTCACAGTTTCTGATCCTGCAGGGAAACCTTCTAAAACCCGATGCAAATAGATTTGGCATGGCACACACGTAGAATCTTGAAGCGCTTCCTTACACGCGTTCTTCAGTCTGTTTCCATTTTTGTCTTTCATAATAAAAATTAATTTTGCTTTTTGGATACACCTGTCAATGCATTGTAGGACAGTTATACAAATAAACATACTGTATGTTTTACTGATTTTACTGATTTGCTCCACGAAGATCCCAGAGGATCCTCGCATCGTTATGTTATGTATATAGCGGTGTTGCTGTGAAGTATGCCTTTTGTCTCCTCTCTCCTCATGATGACGATTTTCATTTGCTTTCTTTATAAACGGTTCAGTCCGACTTACAGTGTACTTCTAATTATTTAATCTTCTTTTTGTGTGTGTGTGCGCGCGTGCACGTGCACACACCTACACCATTTTGTGTGCACATGTGACAGAGTGTTTTCTTGAATTGTTCTTGACCTTATTTATCAAGGCTGTTTCTTTCATCTGAAGCCAGAGTTTCCCAAACAGCTAGTCTGGGGAGGCATCTTGTCCTGGGATTCCCCGTCTCTTCCTCCCATGGAAGAAGCTACACCAGTCTGGCTTTTACACTGATCATGCAGTTTAAACTCATGCCCTCACACTTGTGTAGCAAGGGCTACATCCATTAATTCATCTCTTTGGCCCTATACTGTGATTTTTGAATACTGATAATTAAGAACCTTTAATATCTCAGAATTTTAGTTTAATCTCTAGAATGCATCTCCTTCTTTACTTACTCAAGTAAGTAGCTGAAACTTATAGGGAACAGGTCTATTGATCCAAAATCCAGAGATTTTCAAAAATAATTGGCAATGATATTCATACACATTGTTAGACAGTGTCAATGGAGACTCTTTCACAACTTCAGCAAACATAAATCCGTCTAGAGTTAATCTTCTGTCTCTATGTACCATTCAAACCAAAAGTGGACCTTCACAAATGGCTGTTTCCCTTTCCCCATTGTATAGACTAGAAAGCGCGGCTTGGGGCTGGTGAGATGATTTTCTCTCAGAAAGCTGGTGAAAGTGGGCACTGACCTTTCATTTTAATCTCGGGTTTTTACTCTATAGCTTCCTTCACCATGTAGTCTATTTGCACAATCTGACAAGAAACCAAGATATGCACAGAGTCTATTTTAATACATCCCTTTTCTGTTTATTAATTTTAATCTCTTTTTGCTTATATGAATTAAGTAGAGGTTAATGTGAAAATTCCGAATTCTGTTTGGAGTGGTGCATAAAGCACTCATGTTTTATAATGAATTGAGCAGCGTGACCCCCGTCACATCAGCAGGCAAATATTTCCTATCTGAAAACTCAAGAAACATCATGGAACACTATTTTGGGGAGATTTAAAATGGTGAATTGGATTTTTTCTTTTTTACTTCTAATGAATAAAATGCATTTAGATGATGTGTTAATTCTCTTGTCACTTTTAACATTAAAATTTCCACTCTGTATTCTAAATGCTGATGGAAGTCCTTTATATGTTTCTCTAACGGCGAACAACAGTGGCATTTTTTGTGCAATTTCATGAGGCTGTTGATTGTTTCTAGACTTTATTGTTTTATATTAAGGTTTCAAATAAAATAGACAGTTCATAAGGACACCCCTTTAACATCTTTATGTTGGGTTAGCTTTTAGACTACTGAATAATCATTTTATTTTATTTCTACAGGTAATCAACCATTTCTTACCGCATGGTGGTTTTGTACTATAGAGTATAACAACTGGCTTCCTCTCATTGTACATATAATTGGTACATTGTGACCGTGAGTTACCGGCAACAAGAGATCTTAGGATTATTTTATGGGCATTCATGTTCTTATTAGAACCTATTGTGCACGGGCAGCATCTGCTTCCATGTCGTTCTTGGATCACTGTAATCTGACCTCTTGTCTTTAGATACAGATCTATAGGCACCGAGCGCTGGAAGAGTGGGGCCTGAACAGTCTATTCACGGAGAAGCACAATGTCAGAGGATTGAGCATTGCGTCACCAGGTGATATGAAGCTATTGTACTGATTCCATATCCATAGGAAATTCAATGAGTCCTCAAGTGCATTTGCTCAAAAGAAAACAGGATAAAAGGCAGAAGAGGAAGGGTAGCAATAATCAGCTCTATTCTCCAGGCAGGCAGGATCCCTGCTAAGCAGAGTCCTTCAAGACATCCTGGATCGGATCGTTTCTCTTAGGACCAAGAAGGAAGCTGGGTCAGACCTGTGTGGTTTTCTCACAAACCACCATTTTTGCTGGAGGAAAGAACATAAGGGGCACACCCGAGAACTACATCATGTGTCCTAAGCATTTCTTTAGGGCTTTCTTCTAGCTTGTCCACCAGCTTTGCTCGTGACAGCTGCATCTTTTCATCAAAACAGTTCAAACCATGCAGACTAGAGGCTAACAGCTCTGTCACCCTTCTGCCTAGACTGACTGGTCAGGCATTGCTTTCTGTGAGCAAGCAAGTCCTTGTTCAATGTGATGGTGCAGCTTAGTAGGTTATAGAGTCAACTACTATTAAATTATCTCTAGGTGCATGTATCTATACTCATTGTATACATGTACACATTTATAAAGGCATGCATGGATGTGAATTATTATATGTTTGCATGTGTGTGGTTTGTATTGTCTCCATTTGAATTGAGTCCACTATAGAAAGTGAAACACCACTCCATCAAAGAATAATCACACACTGCCTTTTCATTTGTGTTCAGAAATTACCTTATATGAGCAAAGCAGGGGCAGAAGTATACAAACCATTTCATCACTATAACTTCTGAGAACAGCCAATCTCTTACGTATGAAGCTCTGCCCTTAGGTTATGATTTGATTTCCATTTGACTATACATCTTAGCTAAGTATTTAAATATAAATTTGTTACCTGGCTGACAATTAAGTGGTCTTTCTTAATCTGGTACTAAATCCTCAGGAATCTTGGTTTTCTTTTTTGTTCTTTTTCATAAACACATACATGCATACATGAACACACATGTTTTTACATATATGCGAATACATGTGTAGGGTATGCATACAGATGTGTACCCATGTCTTTTGAGATGAAACATTGTTTTTCTGTCATCTTCAGTCACTGTTAGCTTCATTTACAGAAGAAGCTCACTGAACTCTGTTCTTATCCGTCCGACGAGGCTATCCAGCTGGCTTGCACACGAGTTCACCTCTCTTTGCCCTTTGAGTGCTGAGAAGACAGAAAGGAGAAACCATGTCTGTTCAGCTTTTCTGTGTCTTCAGATCTGAGCTCTGATCCTCACTCTGGCTCAACAAGTGCTTTGTCCACTGAGCTATCAGCCCAGCCTCTCACTTCATATTACCTTTAAACGCTGAGTCCTCTTCAAATATATGAACATGAGTCTCTGCTTGAGGTGGCAAAGGTAAGTAGGGAGGGGTTGATCTCTTGGTGTCTTTGTTTAAAGCTCTGAAGGGCACATGCTTTAGAGATCTGTCTTACCTGTCTCCCTTAAAAATTGTTTTTTTCCCTTGGTTTATTCTATGAGTAGAATTGTTTCCTTTTCTCTCTGCATGGATGAAGGCTTTACAGAAGACCCTTCTAACCTTTTCTAGCCAGGTTAATGACTGTTATTCCAAGTGCCAGAACAGGTTAGCACTTAAACTGACCTTGTTTCCAATATTTAAAATTGTTTTTATTAATATTTTATATGTATTTTTATTAAATTATTTTATATACTTATATTCTTAATGTTGCCCCCTTCCTGTTCCTCCTCCCTGAGTACTTCACCCCATCTCTCCTCCCCTTTGCTTCTGAGAGAGTGCTCCAACACATACATACCTGCCTCATCCCTGCCAGCATCCCCCTTCCCAGGGGCATTAAGTTTCTACAGGATTAAGCAGATCCTTTCCCACAAGGCACTACTCTGCTACATATGTGTCAGGGGCCGTGGACCAGCCCATGTATGCTCTTTCATTAATGGCTTAGTCTCTGGGAGCTCTGAGGGATTTGGGTTGGTTGAAAGTGTTGTCCGTCCTATGGGATTATAGGGTTGCCATACTCTCCAGCTCCTTCAGTCCTTCCCTAACCATTTAAAAATTAAATTTAAAACATTGCTCAATCTTTGAAACTTTGGAACTTATTGAAATCCATATGATAGATAGATAGATAGATAGATAGATAGATAGATAGATAGATAGATAGATAGATAGATAGATAGATAGATAGATAGAGATAGATAGATAGATAGATAGAGATAGATAGATAGATATCATAATATATATTATAAATTTTAAACATTTTTATCATTAATTTATACGCTGACTTCTTTTGCATCCATGGATACTTGTGCACCACGGATGTGTGCCTGATGATAATGAAGAAAACAAGGTATCAGATGACCTGGAGGTGGAGTTATAGATCATTGTGAGCAGACATGTGTGTGTTGTGAACCGAATCTGGGGGTCTTGGAAGACAAGCCAGAGATGTTTCAAAACTTTTAGCCATCTCTCCATCCATAATGAGTTTCCTCTCCTATTTACAGTAAAGACCAAGCAATCCAAACAGTATTACTTGATGGAAGAGCGTGAGCCCTTATTTCTATTTATTAAAACCTTCTCTGTTATTTTACTGTCTTCTTTCCAGTCACCTCTACTAAGTTAGGGAAACTCTACTGCCTCCTTCCTGCCCTGATACTTACAAACTTCTTTTAGTATCTTCAAAGGACTCTGAGCCTCCCGTTGGATCTGTGACCTTTTAGAACATATAATACAAGAAAGATCTCTAGAGCTTATAAATGTATTGGTAAACTTCAGAAGGAATAATTGGCCATCTAATCAACTAGGGTTATTCTTCCTTTAGGAATTTTAAAGCTAGCACTGTGAATTATACAGAGCAAACCAACCCTCAGTTATCCAACGCCTTACAATTATATTGTAGTTACATTTTAGATGATTTAAGCAATAACTTGATCAGTCACTTTCTTTTAAAATCGATGACATATGTGTACAAAATCTGTTACATTTTCTTATTTTTCCAGCTACTTTATTTTTGTTACAAATGAAATATAAAAAGTCTTTATGGAGAGAGTGACAGCTAGCACATTTTTATGCTTTTAGGATCAACCAATTTCACGCATTTAAAATGTGGACATATTTATTTGGGGCTGCAGTTTAGACAACACAGAGAAAGAAAATACTTGTGATAATAGTATGCATCAATATATTCTGCACCAAGTTCTTCAACATATACAGTTATGGTGTTTATTAAAATATATTTTTACATAATATTCTGGCATATATTTGAAAAATGATGTTTGAAGATAAAGATACATTAGGAGTCTCAGCAATCATTTCATCTTCATATATATAGCCATAACTATAGGAAATGTAACTTTTTAAAAATAATTTAAAATTGTAAGTATTTGTTTGTCTTTGTGCAGCTTTTTATACATGAGTGCACATGCCTGCAGAGGACACAGAGGGTATTCAATTCCCTGAAATTAGACTTACATGCTATGGTCGGCAGCCCAACCTATATGCTGAAAATTGAACTCTGGTCTGCTGTAAGAGTATTACATTTTCTTAAACACTGAGCAATCCCTAAACGTTAACTCAGTCTTTTATATTTTATATATGTAGAAGAGAATAATTATATCTTTTTATAGAGATAAAATTATTATATATCAATGTTATGTGTTTACCTTTCATATTTTCTTGGTCAAACAGTGTTTTTTTTTTTCCTATGATCAAAGGATGGATACTCCCAGGCTTTGAATGCCCAGCTAGTCTCTATTATGCATATTACTTAAAGAAACTGTGAGATGTCTACATTTTCTATTTTTAATAGAGCTGTCTCATTTTTCTTGCAAGTGTTTCTTTCTTTTACAAGGAAGAGAACTTTTACAGCCAATTGGTGAAACAGAGAGGCAAAAGTGCATCTCTGAAGGTTTCGACCATCACCTCTATCATTATGCCTGCCCCACTGACAACACAGATCATGCTGTCATCGTCCCCCAGGTAAACCCTTATTACATGTGTCATTAGAGGCTGTTTGCCATATCTGCTTTAACACCATGGACATTTTAAGTAGGTTATTCCATCACTTTGCCATTTTGATTATGACAACAAAGTGACACCATATTGAAATGGATTTTGGAGAGAAAGGCTAACTGTCCAAAGGGGTCCATGCTTATTCTAATTAAAATTGGCTTAGATGGCACAACCTTCATAATTCTGAGTATGACTATGAAGGATATGCACACTGAAAACCTTCTCTGCTCATTAGTGCTATTTCTGTCAGACACAACTCCCTGCTCTTTTCTTAATGAATGCTAAGCCATCGCTTTAGAAGATTGTACTGCTTCCCCGAACTGAGGGGACTGTCTTATTTCCTCCCAAGTTCGTCAGGAGTAAAATCTGGAGTCACCTCTTTGACATTTCCCAACCTCTGTACTTATTTATCTCTTGGAGACCCTGTGCTCCAGAGATATCACTGTCTTAATTAAGAAGAAGGATGTGACCATGGGAAATTGACTGATTTCATTGATTAAGGACTAGCTGTACAAGTAACATTGATTTTAACAGTGGGTCTACATAGATGTAATTGTTCGAACATGGGGCTGCATAATTATGGTGATGTACGAGAATAGTTGGTTTGTCCTTTTCAACCTTCAGTAACATTCTTTTGCATGATAATGTACCTCCTGCAATTAGCAGAAATCTTAAATGTTACAAATGTCTTTTGTGAAGACATGGGGTAATAATTATATTCTAATTTAATTCACCAATATCAGACAGTTTCTTTTTTTTTCTTCTCATTTGTCTTCTTTTTGAACATGAAAGATGATGGGCGTGGTGACATGAATGTGGATTTTGACCCTCTAGCCTTAACAACCAGCCCTAAACACACACACACACACACACACACACACACACACACACACACACACACACACACACACCTAAGGCATGGCTTACTTAAAGTGTTTCACATATAGTCTAGCAATTAATACTATTTAGTGCTTAGTTTTCAAATGGAGTACTCGTTATTAGGGCTTAATTGTGATAGTTCCTATCATCTTTCCTATATATTTGTGTAAACATACGTCAATGTTCTTAAATTATAAATGATAGGTAGTTGTTAAATTCTATGTGGAATTTTCAGTTAAACAGAGCAAGCACATAAAATCATGGTGTAAGTAAAATAATGTAACTATATTTTATACGCTATAACACAAAAGAGAGACTCTGCAAGGTATTTCTCTTGGATGTTATAGTAACTGAGTTGTGAATAGGTGATATTAAGCTACTCATAATCAAGTGATTTTATATTTAATATACTAAAGACAGAAGAATATTACGATCTTGCATGTTAGTAGAAATTTTTGAAAGCCTCCATAAGAAGGGAGACAGATTTGCCTGCATAAGACAATCTTGGTGAGTGAGTTAGGAGCACTGGATTTTTGTCATAAACATGCCTCTAATTAGTCCTGTGACCTTTAGTAGCTGTGTACCACACATAACAAGGAGTGCCCCATAGAAATCATGCAAGCACTCGCTCTTCATATGCCTTTGCTCTTTATTCCACTAGTAGGAAAGACCAAAATAATGAATAATTCTACAATCACTTGGAAAAAGAACTTATCCCATCTTCAGGTTAACTGTGCTATGTGTGATTACTTGTTTGCTGATTGCTCAGTTTTTAAACATTCAACATATCCGCTTGAACCAGGACAGGAGGTTAATAGCTAAACAGACAGTAATGGCATCATTTCCATATTCCATTAGCATCCGAAGCCTCTCTGTGTAATCACATGGTCCCTGTGTTCCAGATAAAACTTGGACACATAGTGGTATTTTAGAAATGCCATAGGCATATGCTCTTTTATCAAGTAGACAACTCCCCTTGTATTTTTTCATAATTGAAGGTAATTTTAACAATTCGTTCCTCCATTTTCTACTTCAGAAGAAAAAAAAATACATTCTCTGACACATCTCTATCTATAAAAAATAATCCTGTGCTGTTTTATCATTTTAAGGAATACAAGAAAATATATGGGAAGTAGAGGTAGTTAAAGCAAGCTATCCAACATGAATATTTCTCTCAACTGGTGACATAAAACAAAACCCGGATGGGGTCTTGCTGGGGTTTTCTTGGGGCTATTGAGGGAAGGACGTACAGGGTGACTCTATGCTACGTGAGAGATTCAGTAGACTCACTCTTGTTCAGATCTCATGGTAGCAACAGAACAAGGTTCCAGGTGTCCTTGGCCATTGTGCTCTGGTTCCTGGTGGCAGATCTAAAAGTAACAACAGAAGTGCGAAAATTCTTCTTTCTGTCATAAGAGAGTAACCTAGAGAAGAACCAGACATTGTCCTCAATCTAAGCTAAAACATTATGTCTTTCAAATTTTGAAACTAGAACTTTGAGCTGGCAGTCTTCACCTTCTTCTATTCATATTATTCTTTGGTTTGATATTTTTCATGGTGTCCTGAATTTCCTATATATTTTGGGTTAGGAGCCTTTTATACTTTATATTTTCTTTGACTGATGTGTCAATATCTCATGTGGTATCTTCTACACCTGAGATTCTCTCTTCTGTCTCTTGTATTCTGTGGGTGATGCTTGCATCTATGGCTCCTGATCTCTTTCCTAGGTTGTCCATCTCCAGGGTTGCTACCATTTGTGATTTCTTTATTGTTTCTATTTCCATTTTTAGATCTTGGACCACTTGTTCAATTCCTTCACCTGCTTGATTGTGTTTTCTGGTATATCTTTAAGGGATTTATTTATTTTTTCCTCTTTAAGGGCTTATATTTGTTTGCCTGTGTTTTCCTGTATTTCTTTAAAGGAGGAATTTATAATCTTTTTAAAGGCCTACCATCTCTATCATCTTCATGACATGAGCTTTTAAGTCAGAATCTTGTTTTTCAAGTATGTTGGGTGTGTTAGGGTATCCAGGACTTGCTCTGGTGGAAGAACTGGGTCCTGATGCTTGTCTCTCACCATCTGGTTTTCTCTGGTGTTAACTATCCTGAGTGTCTCTGACTAGAGGCAGCCTCCTTGTAGGCAGGTAGAGATCTGTGACATGGGTTAAAGCTGGTCCTCTGGGAGGCAGGTAGTGTCTCTGGTTAGGAGGTGCTTCCTGTGTCCCTAGTGGTAAACTATAATAGAAATATGATGTTCAAGGGGAAGTGATTTCAGTGTTCATGAGCTTTCATAGTGAGCCACTGCTGAGAGGAGTCCACCCACATAGTTCCCCTTCCCTGAGCCACAGAGGAAGGCTCCTGATGAATCTAATGCCTTTTCGCATGATTGCTACCTATCTGGAAATAAAGGAAGTGTTTTTTTCCTCTGACTTGTACACCTGCACTTCCATCTCCTCTGATGTATACCCTGGAAACAGAATTTCTATAAATCCTCCTAACAAACCTAGAGACCTTTGCAATGTACAAGAGGCCTAAGGTTAAAAGAAAAATAACTGAGTCGAAAGCTAGCATGCCTGACATGAACAGACTATTGCAAGGGGCAAAAATGACCTTCTGATAATGGCAAGATGTTGCCAACTCATTCACAACCTAGATGGAAGAAAATGTTACAGAAATTTAAGACCCAAAGCAACTGTAAAAATCAAGACAGGTATGGTAGGGCAAGTTGGCAGTGTTTGCACTTAGGAGCCTGACGGAGGGGCATCATGAGATTGAGCTCAGTTTGTGCTATTAAGGGAGATGCTATTTTAAAAGAAGAAATAAAATGCTAATGAAAGTTACCAATCAAGAGGTTATCATTGTGTTCTGGTGCTGTGGATCAAGAGACTAAGAAGCACATGGGTATCAAGAAAGGAATGCGGGGCTGGTGAGATGGCTCAGTGAGTAAGAGCATCGACTACTCTTCTGAAGGTCGTGATTTCAAATCCCAGCAACCACATGGTGACTCACAACCATCCGTAACGAGATCCGATGCCCTCTTCTGGAGTGTCTGAAGACAGTTACAGTGTACTTACATGTAATAAATAAATAAATCTTAAAAAAAAAAAAAGAAAGGAATGCAGTACTCACAGTGATGAGATTGTCTCTTCCACACACAGAGTAAATTTGGATATCTACATAAGCAGGAGAAAAGAAGAGAATCTCAGTTATTTGCTAAAGAAAACCTGGTGCGTATACATTTATTCCTAGAAGTATCTCCCAAAATATGACTATTACAATTTCCAGAAAACAAACAACACAAAAAAACTAGACGGAGATACTCAATTTAAAAGTACTTTTGTCTCTAAACTCCATCAAATGATATACAGAATGGCATTCATATTAAAAAAAAAAAAATCATGGTACTTTTCCTGAGAAGAAGCATATTTAAATTGTGCCCTCTCAATATTTTTTTAATATTTTTTCACTAAGTTATCTATTTATTCACTTTACATCCCAATTTTAATGTCCCCTCTCCTCCAAGGCCTTCTCTCACAGAGCTCCTCCAACACCCCTACCTTTTCTTCTCTAAGAAGGATAAGGACCCCCCCCCCTTGGATACCAACCCAACCTGGCACTGCATCAAGTCCCTCCAGGATTAGGTGCATTCTCTCCCACTGAGGCCAGGAAATGCAGTCCAGTTAGAGAAAAGGGATTAACAGAAAGACAACAGAGTAGGGAAGGGACAGCCACTGATCCAGTTTTGGGGGGGACCCATATGAAGAGCAAGCTTTATATATGATACATATGTGTGTGGGATCCTAGGTCCAGCCCAAGTATGTTTTTAGGTTGGTGGTTCAATCTCTGGGAGCCCTCAAGCATCCAGATTAGTTGAGTCTGTTGTCCCTAAACCTTCCAGGTCCCTACATCCTTTCCCCAAGACTTCCATGAGACTCCCTGAATCCCATCTGATGCTTAACTCTAGGTCTCTGTATCTGTTTCCATCAGCTGCTGGGTAGAGCCTCAAAGGCTCCCGTCTGCAATCACAACAGAGTATTATTAATAGTGTCAGGGATGATTCTTGCCCTTGGGATGGATCACGCGTTGGGCCAGGCATTTGCCCTGTACTTTTTACAGTCAGGCAAAGGTTTGGGTCAAAGGCTTTATGAGTGGTTTGCTGTCCTTATCACTCTCCTCGGAGTCCTGCCTTGCTACAGGAGGTGGCCACTTTAGGGTCCAGATACCCTACTATTTTGATTACCAGAATGGTCTTTTCAACTCAGTTATAACATTTTAGGTGATTTAAAACATACATTTAACGTGTTTGTATTATACTGACCACTCATTGTCACTCCTCACCCCTTAAACCTGTTCTCCTAACCAACTAGTTCCTCTTCTACTTTCTGTTCTGTTTTGGTGACCCACTGATCTTAATTAGTGTTGTTCATACGAAGATGAGTGGAGAGCTATTTACAGGAGCAAGGACAACTTACCAGTGCCTAAAGCACTGAATCCTCCTGTATTCATTATCTGACAATAGCTCACCAGGAACTGCTAGGTCACATGAATCCCTTCCTAATCCATGACTTTGCTGTGATCTGATGTTTATAAGACCCTTTTAGGTAACCAGAGCTAATGTTAGTTCATAGATGCACTGGTCATGTCATGTTCAGAAGACACCATTTATGCTACCCCTGCTCTTCTTCTATTACATTCACTTAAATCATTTCCCCACGATGTTCTCTGAGTCTTTGAGATGTTGATTGATCACTCACTTAAGGCTGAGCTCTTAGCCACATTTAGTCTCAATGCTTTAAGCAGTGTGAGACCCATAGTTACTGCAAAAAAAGTGCCTCCTCTGATCAAGCTTAGCAACAACACTAATCAATAGACATAATCATAAATGTTCAGTTACACATATATTTAGCAAAATGAAGACTTGCAACTTATCTTCCAAGGCCTATGAAAATCACTAATCATAAATTTCTAATAAGATTTATGCATGATATTAATTTATATTTTTATCAAAATCAGTAAAGAAAACTTCCTTTTTGGACAAAAGGAGGTTGGGAAGAAGATTCTGATTTATGAGAATGTGCAATATTCCAAGGTGTAACCTGACTCCGAAAACATAGCCTCATGAAATCATTACCATGCCCTGACTTAGACATCACAATCTTACTGTAATGATGAGGTGAAGCATTCAAGACTTGTTAAGAATAGAAGCGCACAGCATCATCTAATTTGGGGCCCTTTAATGCATACACCCATTACTGCACTTGGGGAGGAAAGGGACAGTTCAGTTATACAAGCACATAAAGCATAGCTAAGGCCTTTATAGATATTTTTATTCTTTCACTGAAGCTGGAGCCAAATGGTGGCACGAGTCTAAGGGCTGAGAGTCAGAGTTTCTGCATATCAGACAGGAAAGGGACATAGACAAGGGAAGGAACTATGTCTAACATATCAAAGGAAGTGTGCAAATCTGCAAAGTGTAGAGCACAGGTAAAAACAGGCAGGGGTGAGAGATGAAGGTCCTGAGTTGTCACACCCAAATTATTGGCAACTCCTACTTTATTAAAAGGACATTATACTTCATCCTAGAGACACTAAAAGCTTCTGAAGGTTTGAAGCACGAGGGGTTACAAAATCTAAACTGCGTTTAAAAATTCCCCTGACTTCCGTATAGAAGGTAATTTGGAGAGAGAACTACAGGAAACAAAAACAAACAAACAAAAAAACAAAAAACAAAAAACCCACCTGCTCTGTGTTGTCTATAAGTATCCTAGAGAGAAACAGGACCCTGTGGAGTCACACGGAAGCAGGCAACAGACAGGTGGGGTGCATTTGAGAGATAAGAGAAATTACCATCCAGTGGAAACTGAACTTGTTTTTCTCTAGCAAATTTTGTAATAAGGTGAGTGATTATCACATAAACAGATACAGAAAATCTGTGCCCAAATTTCTTTCATACTCCCTTGATTACTCTTGGGTTCTCCTGAGAATGTGAATCTATGAATGTTTATAATCTTGGCTGTCACTTGAGCGATGGATCATAGCTAATAAGGTCAAAAATTCTTTAATTTCTTTATAAGACAAAATGTGTGTGAAGTCATGGTCAGAAGATTTATGACTGACTTTCTTATTTTTATGAACAGCAAAAGTGTTGATAAATTCTTTGAGCATATAAGCTGTGCAAACAAGATTATACTCATATGAACTATTTTATATTATACATATTTTATAGATCATTCAATGAAATATTTGACTAACATTATTTCCTTTATAAATTATTTTAAATGAAACTTCCTTTTTACTATATGCCCCTTTCTTTCCAACATATTTTAGAATGTTTCTTTTTTTTTTTTTTTTTTTTTGGTTTTTCGAGACAGGGTTTCTCTGCATAGCCCTGGCTGTCCTGGAACTCACTTTGTAGACCAGGCTGGCCTCGAACTNTAGCCCTGGCTGTCCTGGAACTCACTTTGTAGACCAGGCTGGCCTCGAACTCAGAAATCCACCTACCTCTGCCTCCCAAGTGCTGGGATTAAAGGCGTGCACTACCACGCCCGGCTCAGAATGTTTCTTATTTAAACAATAATAATTAATAATTCTTTAAGTGTTTTGCTAAATGCTAAGTGGTCCAGAGGGATTTTTCTCATGGAGCCTTCACCTTCAGAATGTGTTATGAGACCTTATAAGAAATCTGAGATTCAACTGGGCACACTGGTCCATGCTTTTTCCCTCTAGAACTTAGGAGAGAGTGTAGGCAGAGATCTCTGTGAGTTTAAGGTCAACTGGTATACACAGAGAGTACCAGAAACCAACTTGTCTACGCAGAGAGTTCCAGGCAAGTCAGAGATCCTGACTAAAAATAAAAATAAGAACATAAGTAAAAATAAAAGAAAGAAATCTAAGGAAAATATCTTGAGCTCACAAAACTCATAAACGGCAGTAAGCATAATTCAGATCTGAACCATTAAACTTTAAGCTCTTTGAGAAAGTTAGGTTAATAATAACTGACAAGGTAAAGATAGTGTAACTGCTTCATAAATGTATGTCTATAGGTACACAACCCACAAACTTACATTAATATATGATGTAAATGCATAATAATATTCCCTAAGAAAATGGTTAGAGTTGACAACACAGTCAGAACAATGATAGGAGTACATTTGCTTCAGATCCAGGAAGGAAGGTGCTTGTGACAAGGACAAAATTAGACCTACCAAGTCTACAAAAAGAGTGTTCTGAGGACTTCAATTACAACAATGGCAGAAAGAAGAGTGAAAGATGAATTGGTACACATCATGGAAGGAAAATTAATTGAACTTAATGACTCATATAGTATATTATGGGTTATGAAGAGAAATGAGTCAGATTTTATGCCCCATGGCACTGTGCAAAGGTATCTATATTTCAAAACTGCTGTCTTTTAGTGATATTTATAGTTTTATTACCCAGAGTTGTTGAAACAACTTTGAAATCCACGTTTAGGGACAGAAAGCACTGGTATGTTCAGGAAACACAAAACAAGAAAGATCTGAAGCTGCTTTAAGGGAGCCATAGCATTTAAGTAATGGTACTTGAGTGCTACCACACTCTAATATGGATAACTTGTCATCTGCAGCAGTTGGCTTATACCCGGGTGAGTTTTCAATAAACTCTTGCTGCAAGTCTACTATTTTTCATTAAGCCATTTATAATGTAAATAGTAACAAACTTATATGATAACTACTTCACATAATTACTTGCCTCGTTATAAAGTATAAAATTATGTTTCTAGTTCCAGAACATTTCTATACATAGAAAACATATATAAACTCAGATGACCTATTAATTGAGAATGAAATAAAATATTTTAGATAATTTTACAAAAAGGAACTTGTTTCTGGGATGTGGAGAAAGAGGGACTATGCATAATTTGTGACAGTGCAAAGAGGAAAATTCATTGCAGAGATCACTGTGGGGGTTCCAAGACTAGTCTTCCATGTGACCCAGCTATACCACCCATGGTTATCTACCCAAATGACTCTACACGGACATCCCATAGGATATCTACACATCAATGTTTACTGCTACACAATTCAAAAGAGCTAAGAAACAGACCAAATGTTTATCCACATATATAAATTGATAAAAATATGGCACAGGTGCACAATCGAATTTTGCATTGCCATAAATAAAATGTAAGTCATGATGTTTTAGGGAAGCTGGATGGAGCTAAAGCATATCAGCTAAAGCAAAATAAGCCAGACTCAGGAAGCCACGCATAGCATGTTTTATCTTAGCCAACGGACCCAGAGATTTATATTTATATTCAATGCATTCATTAGAGTGATTCAGGAAGTAGACCGAAAACAATGAGAGTAGAGGATGGCAAGGGAGGAAGAAAGTACTGCAGTCTCTGTTCCCTGAGCCCAGGATGATGAGTACATGAAGAAAGGACTCAGCAGTGGGCACAGGCAACCCAGCTGTTTGGAGAGGACAGTGAAGAGGGCAAGTGAATAAGAACGAGAACTAGGCATGCATGTCTGTCATCCCAACATGAAACCATTACTTTATAAGTCAACTTAAAGAAATAAGTAATAGTAAGCAAAATAGAGTGCACTTCGTCATATTTTCAAACAAATTTTAATACATATACATATTCGTGGACATTGAACAATGATGAATAGCTCAAAGAAGAAACCAAGAAGAAAAACAAACAAACAACAAACAATAAGAACAGAACACTGATAGCATAGCCACTAATCTACAATTAGCAGGCTGCAAAATGAGAAAATATTTTCATCAACTCTATATCCAATAGAGGGCTAACACTCAAAATATATAATGAACTCAGGAAACTATACCTCAACAAACCAAACATTCTGACTTAAAAAAAAAAAAAAATGGGGTAATGACCTAAACAGAGAATTCTCATTAGAGGAATCTCAGCGAGCTAAGAAACACATAAAGGAATGTTTAGCATCCTTTGCCATCAGGAAAATGCAAATCAAAACTAATGCAAATCAAAACTACTTTTTTTTGGTGCATGTGTATGTGTGTTGATTTTTAATTTTAATTAATAAATTAATATTTTACTTATTCACTTTACATCCTGATCACTGCCCCCCTCCTTGTCAGCCCCTCCCACAACTTTGCCCCATCTCTTACACCAGTCAGAATGGCTAAGATCAAAAACTCAAGTGAGAGCATACTCTGGCAAGGATATGGAGAAAGAGGAACACCCCTCCATTGCTGGTGGGATTGCAAACTGGTACAAGCACTCTGGAAATCAATCTGGAGGTTCCTCAGCAAACTGGAAATGAATCTACCTGGAATACCACTCAGTTATTAAGAATGAGGACATCATGAGTTTTTCAGGCAAATGGGTGGAACTGGAAAATATCATCCTGAGTGAGATTACACAAAAGGACATGCATGCTCACTAATAAGTGGATACTAGTCAAAAAAATACAAAATACCCGGGACAAAACCAGCAGGACTCAAGAAGGTTAACAAGCCGAAGGACCCAAGTGAGGATGCCTCAATCCCACTTGAGAGGTAGAAGAAAGCAGTCATAGGGGTGGGAGGAGAGGGAGGGAGGAACCTGGGTGGGAGAAGGGTCAGGGAGGGGAAGGGGGAAAATAATCAGGTACTGGGGAGAAGGACAGGACTGAAGCCCGAGGGCCAGCAAAAAGAATGGAGAAAGGCAACCTCAGGAGGTTGGGGACCCTTTAGAATGGACCAGAGACCTAGGAGGTGAGAGACTACCAGGACTCAAAGGGAGGGACCTTGGATGAAGTACTCTACAGTGGGGAGAGGGATCTTGTAGAGTCTACCTCCAGTGGAAGGACAGATCAAGTAGAGGGATAGGGTTCCATCTCACAGTCAAAAGCTCTGACCTAGAATTGTTCCTGTCTGAAGGAACTGTACGGACAAAAATGGAGAAGAGCTTGAGGTAAAGAAGGTCCAGTGACTGGCCCAAACTGGGATCCAGCTCAAGGGAAGGCCTGGGGCCCTGACACTGTTAGCAATGCTGTGGTGTGCTTGCAGACAGGAGCCTAGCATGGCTGTCCTCTGAGGGGCCCGACAAGCAGCAAAAAGAGTCAGATGCAGATATTTGCACACAACCATTGTCAGAACATGGGAGCCCAGAGGAGGAGGACAGCCCCATGGGAAGACCAGCTGTCTAAACTAACCTGGATCCTGGAGATTTAGGTCCGGAATAGCAGAGGACTCCCTGGTCTTGCCTCGGTGAGAGAAGATGCACCTAACCCTTGAGAGACTTGAGGCCCCAGGGAGTAGGGAGGCCTGGTGGGGATGGGAAAATACTCTTGGAGACTGGGGTGGGGGAGTAGGGATGGGGAATGGTAGGGGAAAGCAGACTAGGGGTGGGGAGAAAGTCTGGACTGTAAAAAGGATTCAAGAACAAAAATAAGTAATTTCTTTTAAAAAAGAGAAACAGCAAATCAACATTAACAGAATCAGAATCAAACAGGAGAGCATTACAAGACACACCAAAGAAATTCAAAATAATTTTAAGGGAATATTATGAAAATTTGTACAACATGAAGTTGAAAGAAACCTAGAAGAAATGGATGAATTTCTGGACCCACTAAAACTCTGACATTACATCAAGAAGTCAACAGCCGAAACAGATGCATGGCAAATGAGAAGATTGAAATAGTAATAAAAATTCTTACAAATAGGGAACTCAAAGGCCAGATGGATTCAGAGTAGAATTCTAGCAGATTTTCTCACTGTAATTTTACAGAAGGCTTTTCTTACAGAATGATAATTAATACATCTAGTATGACTGAAGGAAACAAGAAAACAACAATGGAATACAACAATGATCATTACTACTGGGGGGAAATCATTACTGAGTACCAACATTGGTGAACACAACCTTAAAGCGAGGCAGAGACAGTCTTAATGACCCTGGTGATGTGTACATGTTCTTATTCCCCTTACCCTAACACACGAAGCTTTATTTTCTTTTCTCTGAACCTAGGATGGGCTAGAGTCACAATAAAAAGAATAGGAGAAATGGAAAATATTATGTTAGGGTGGGAAAGTCTGCATGCCAGTTTAGCATGTGATTATGAATGTATGAGCTGCAAGAAGAGAGACTGATATTACCAGCTCCTATTTGACAAGATAAGTTTGAAATACCGTCTGTTCCAGTCATGGGGAAACACCAAAGCAATCCAGAGTGGCTGACAACCTATCAAATACTTAACAAGATTGCTTTTCTTGTGTAGTTACATTTTTATTTTGTGTATTTTTGGGTGTGTATGATGTGTGCCTATGATATGTGTGCGTGTATGATGTGTGTGCATGTGTGTGTGTGTGATCTGTGTGTGCATGTGTGTGTGTGTGTGTGTATGAGAGAGAGAGAGAGAGAGAGAGAGAGAGAGAGAGAGAGAGAGAGAGAGAGAGAGAGAGAGAGATCACATGGGTTACCACATATGTGGGACGGTCAGAAGGTAACTGTCATGGATCAATTATTTTGTTCCACTCTGGTTTATGGGGATTGAACTCAAATGTCAGACTTGGGCAGCAAAAATCTTTACCTACTGATTCTTCCTGCTTGTTTCTAAACAGTATTTTTCAAACCATATAAAAAGTATCAAATATATGATGTCCTTTGAGTATGTGTTGTGAATTGAGATGCTAAGGAGGCGTGGCAATTACACCTGATAGAATATTAGATCCGATTCTGCAGGAAAATAAAACTTGGGCCATATGAACCAGATCTATGTTTCAGGGGGAATTTTTTTTTATCATTTTTAGCAATATGATTACAACTTATTACAACATATTTACCATCACAGGACACCAGATTGTGCTATAAGGTGACTTTCTGGATAAAAGTTCTATTTTTTCTGAATTATGATGATATTTTAAGCAAATATAAGTCAAAATATGTTCATACAACATCTCTTTCATCTCTTTTTCTTTCTCCCTTTCCCTCCTCTTGCACTCTCTCTCTCTCTCTAAGTAATTACGTGTTCCTCTTACCACAAAAGAATGAAAATCACATTACCTTCTGTCTAAAAGTTCATACTCACAAGACTACTACAATATGTCTTTTCTTCATCTCGTGCTTCTTGAATTGAGTATGCTACTTTCATGATGCCACTTTCTAAAAACAGATCTGTTAAAATAAAATAACAACAAATGGCCACCCTGTGCCTACCTGTGTCCACCCAATGAACTCCATGTTCCCCCACTGTCCACCCTGTGCCCACCACATGCTCACCGTGTGCCCATCCTTTACCCAAGTGCACAAACTTTTCATACTATGCAGGGCATACTGGAGCTTTCCAAACTCTTATTCCTGAATCCATGTGTGTCCAAAAATCAAATGTATGTAGAGAGTGAGAACTGGAGGAAGTGAAGTTAGGACTGCTGCTGTCTTCCATCATTTTTTTTTTAACTTATTTTATTAGATATTTTCTTCATCTACATTTCAAATGCT
>NC_034591.1:154004964-154016062 GCF_900095145.1 Mus pahari
GTCTCCAGATTAGGTTCACTGGTGAGCCTTCCAATTCTGGATTGTAGTTCATTTCAAATATAGTCAAGTTGACAACCAGGAATAGCCACTACAATTAGCAAATGATACTTTTATGTTTAGTATGATTTTAAAGCAAAATCAAATAACTAACATTGAGAAAGGAAGCTCCATTTGGAGGTTATTTACTGTGTCCAGGGCAGTTTAATAACAATAATCACATATACACTACAGTCAATCTTTGTGGCCTGAATTAGTATGCATTGAACAACTGCTCTTAGGGAAAAGGCATGGATATGTTTCTGAGGGTCTCTGGCCACATTTTCACTCATTGTGTACCATTTTTATATTTCCTTTTGTTTACAAAGACTTTAAAGTGAGCACAAGCTTATTAGCACTGAGGTCATGTGCAACAAGGCTATAACTCATGCCAGCAACAGCTGTGCCTAACATCGATGAGTATTTCAGCATACAGCTTCCCTGTACCTCTTGTTAAGATTTCAAGATCCTTGTGGTACGAGGTAGGGCTTAAAGAATTAAATACCCATTCTTCAAAAATAATCTCACAGCCGGGCATGGTGGCACATGCCTTTAATCCCAGCACTCAGGAGGCAGAGGCAGGCGGATTTCTGAGTTCAAGGTCAGCCTGGTCTACAAAGTGAGTTCCAGGACAGCCAGGGCAATACAGAGAAACTCTGTCTCGAAAAAAACAATAATAATAATAATAATAATAAATCTCACAGTGTATGTTAGTAATGTCGCTAAGTAAAACACTCTGTTTACAAAGTGATTCAGATAAGACAACAGCAATACCTTATGCCATGTCAGCTCTGAATCCAGAAGGTCCTGTCTGTCAAATACTCCCTAGCCCTCATCACTCTTCACATTCCATGCTGAATGTAGGATGGACATGGATTTTTTTCCATTACAAATTGTATTACATGGAGTCACATATCTGACACCAAGGAAAATGAGTTTCCCTGATATATTTTGCTTCAAGTAGGTTTTTCATGGATCTCTGTGGATTTCTGAACTTGTCCTGCATCTAAGAATGCTTAAGGGCTTTCTCCTTCTTTAAAAAAAGTCTACCTTTTGGAAAGAGAAATGGACTAGATAGTTACAGATGGATTGGTACCTGGGATGGGAGCATCAAGTCCGGAGGGAAAGAGAATAGGCAGATGAGGGAGGGAAATAGAGAGAGCTAAAAGTAAGGGCCATTGATAAGTATTATGAAACACAATACAGCTCCATATGAAACACATATGAAGCTCCATAAATATATGCATATATGAAGGCAATCTAAATAAAATTGCAAAATAATGGGGGTGGGGCAGAGTCCTAATTGTCCATCATTTGTCCTGGCTTGGTTTAGGTCTAATTGACTGAGGCAAAATGGCTCCATGGAAACACTCAAATTAGCAAGGCTGTTGACAAAGATAATGATGTGTTCTCTACAGACATAAGGCCCCATTGCTGAAGAAAACATTTACAAGACCCGATGAACATGAAGAAGTTTAGCTGCTGACAACATAGCACCTTCAACCCATAGATTCTTGAGTCTTTCTGTAGATAACTGCTCTCTGAAACAGAATTACCTCCTTTGCCTTTCTGAGTGTGACAGTTTAGAAACAATGACCCTGTCTGTTAAAGTAACTTGGTTAATTAATGGATTACATAATCACAAACTCATGGGACATGTCATCATTACTTAATTACATAAGTACACTGTAATACTCCTTCAGGATGTTTTACCTTTTGTTTGTTCTAAACAGATAAAAGTTCAAGCTTTGGTTCTCCCTCATACATTAGCCATGCATAACTTCGGGAGTCCTTGACAAAAGCAAGGTGGATGAACAATAGCTTTGCAAAGATACATTTGTGAGCAGTTGCCAGGATATGAAGCTAACATAAAAATCATTCCTGTTGGAATAACCTGGAATCATGTAGATATAAACTAAAAAGACATTTTACACATTCAAATGCATATATAAATTTCACATACAATATATTTATTTATCATTGCATATTTTACAAATATGTTACTATACCTAACTATTGCCTATATCTTAAAACTGATAATAGTGTAGTGCTTTCTTAAGATGCAAGAAAATCTGCTTTTAAGCACTAAAAATAAATCTCTTAGTGCAGCTAAAAACATTAGCTCTTTAAATATATCCATCATCAATAGAGATTTCATTTTTTTTGAAGATATCATCCACATATGCAATATATGTTGGTCATATCCATCCACCTCTCCCTCTCTTCAGTAGCCCTGTCTTCCATAATGGCTTCCCTTCTTTGTATGCCCTTTTCTTAATAATCTACTGATTTCAAAGGTCCTCCCCATATGTCTGTGAATGTGGTCATCTCCTGGGGCAAGGGCAATTTACCAGTGGTCATACCGTGTCCTATACCACCAAAGAAGCTTGCCTCTTTCTCCTCCTACAACCCACAACTGCCAGTTCCTGCTTGGTTAAAGGTTTGAGCATCTGGAGCCACTCTCACTCTGTGCTTAGAATAACACTCTGGATCTTGTGGACTTCTTGTGTGGGAAACCACAGCTGCTGTGAGTTCTTGTAGAGAGCAGCTGAGCTGTGTAAAAAGCCAGCCGTTCACAGTAAGTCTGTTCATCTCCTGACTCTAATAGACTTCCAGTATATTCGGTGATATTTATTGAGCTTTTTTCAGGGTTTGGTACAGATGGTGACTTTTGAACCAAACTGGACAATATCAAGTAGTGACATAAGCTGGTAAAACAGTTACACCAAAAGGACAAATTTGTCTCAGCTCTGTAAAATTTATTTTCTTTCTCAGGAAACAATAATAATTATGTTCACAATGATGAAGCTGAATTAGGATATACTTTGATGTCTTAAAAATGAGATTAAAGACACAATAAAGAAGATTGATGCCATATATGTACATTAAGGTGTAATACATATATTATGTCATGCATCTGGTTATAAACTCTTGTGTCATAACACAGTTATAGTTCCCTGATGCCTTTCAGTGTGAATATGTTGGTATTTTACTGATAACAGAATTAGGAACTGGGAGCAGATGACAGTCTTTGCATTTGCATAGGAGAGTAAAATCACTTGATGTGGAAGCCAAGGAGAAATTATGTGACGCTTTCACTCGGAGGCCTTGTTCTATTTGAATCAGCTTCCCCTGCCCACTACATCTTTTTCTGGATCAGTTACTGTTAAAGGATTTATTTGACTTTGGTTTCTGGCACTGCCAACGTTCTCTTCCCTTAAGTCTGTGTTTTACTTTAACCTCTCAGGACATGACTGGGAGATTTGAGAAGAAAGTAAGTTGATCAAATCTGTAGAATTGTTTAATATCTGTTTTATATTTTGGGCACTTCTGTGAATGATCTACATCTTACAACATTTTATCTATCTTATTCCCTTTATTTATATGTTATCATCTAGGAAGGATATATATATTCCCCATATATGCATATATTCTATGGGGAATACATATTCTCTTGTAGTATTTCAGTCTAAACTTTTCTAATTAAGATGATGACAAAATGAAGAATTTTTGAGTTGAGTATCTGTTAGAATTTTCTTTTCTAATTAAAGCTGCTAAGTGGAATGTTTAACTGACTGCATGTGCTAGGTAACTGTTAATGAGATGAAAAACTATCTGAAGAAAACCCGCTAAAGTTGTAACTGCACATCTTCTGAGGCAGAGAAACCCAGCTATGTAACTTTGAACATACTTGGATTCCCCTGTCTCATTTAATGTTAAATAATTGCTGTTGATCTGCAAATACCTCACAGAGAAGCTGTGTCTGCCATCAGGATATGCATTAATATGAACTTGTCCTTATGAGTAGTTTTGCTTAGACACCTACATGGCATGTTGTACCTCGTGCAGACAAACCAAAGAGTGTTCAGTTCCTCTCATTCAGTTATAGCTGAAACATAGATTTATAACATCAGCTTAACACATGTACTCTTTACAAATGTTGATGATAATAATATAAAAGGCAGAGATTTTCCAGTTTGCTGAAGTCAAGATCAATACAGACTCTTTTGCTCTTCCTAGTTTTTAGGATAATGTGGTGGTTATTTGTTGCCTAGTAGGAAATGTTCCTGGTATCCTAGAAGGTTTGACCATCTGAGTTACCAGGTAAAGTTTATTTCTAGATATTTGGTGGAGGCATGTAAGAATGGTGTGCAGTAGGAAGGGGAAGGGCTGGGGGGTCCACATAGCATAGGAAAGTCAGCCATTCCACCAGGATCTGTTAGTTCCCTGGAAATGGGGGCACAGAGTAAGGAAAGGTCATAGCAGAAGGTCTGCTACTGAGTTGGAGATGGAACCAGGAGATTGCATTTGGAGGAACGTAGGAAGAAGTGAAGACCTACAGTGACCCTACTTGGTTCTCTGGACTGAGCAAAATGTGGGTACCCAGGACATTCCTTCCTTATTTGAGGGCTGGAATAAAGTAATTTGTGAGAGGAAGAAGTCGGAAAAGATCTAGAATACCCTGGAGATGGGAAAAGAATGATGGGCTGGCTTTGTCAGGCACTGGAAGAGCCTCTCAGGAGACAGCTATATCAGGCTCCTGTCAGCAAGCTCTTGTTGGAATCCACAATAGTGTCTGGTTTTGGTGGGTTTTTATGGGATGGATACCTGGGTTGGTGAGCAGGATGAGGGGGAGAGGAATAATTTTTTTTTTTGAGGGAAAACTATGAAAGGGGATAACATTTAAGATGTAAATAAAGAAAATATCTAATTAAAAAAAATGAATGATGGGCTGGACTTTGAGATGCTGTGGAAAAGTGAAGATCTTCAGTTAAGTCTACCTGTCTCCTGGTCTGACTGGCCTGTGGGTTCCCAGAAAATTCCTGCTAGTGTTGGTGGCTGAGAAATAAGTAGGGGGTGACAGTTAGAAGGACCCATCTGGAGATGGGTGAAGGAATAAGGTGAGAGAAGATATAGCAGGAAGTCTGCTGTAGAGTTAATGGTAAGGCTGGAGGATTGGTTTTGGAAGAAAAGGATATGTGAAGATCTGCAGTTAGCCTCCCTGCATTCCTACTCAGACCACACTGATCCTGTGTTCCCAAGGCGTGCCTACTGGTGTTAGCGTCTAGGATAAATCAGTCTCGTGGAGGAAAGTGAGGAGGCGAAGATCTGTGTAAAGCAATGGAGAACTGGGCATCAGGAGGGACAGACTGCAGCAGGGCCTCAAACCCTTGCTGGCCCTTTGCATATTCCAACTGGGAGACCATGCATGTCATGAACTCAAAATAGAAATTGACACCTAGCACATGAGTGATGTTTTCTAGTTCATGAATATTTAAGACGTTGGTGATCACATCATTCCCATAGTAACTTAGGGGTTGTCCTTTGTGATAGAAAAGCCTCTTTCCTTTCTTTAAACACTTCTCTCACTGGAACACTGGTCGCTGAAAATTATTATGAAGTTTTGCTATAGCAAATGGCACCACGCTAACTGCCTCTATGCATTGAGACTACGAATACTTCCTAACCGGATGTTTGTATACGGTGTTACTCCTTCTCAAGTCTCAACCATTCATTTCATATACAAAAGATGCACACAAAAAATAGTGAGGGAGGGCTGGTGAGATGGCTCAGTGGGTAAGAGCACCCGACTGCTCTTCCGAAGGTCCGGAGTTCAAATCCCAGCAACCACATGGTGGCTCANAACCATCCGTAACAAGATCTGACTCCTTCTTCTGGAGTGTCTGAAGACAGCTACAGTGTACTTACATATAATAAATAAATAAATAAATAAATAAATAAATAAATAAATAAAATAGTGAGGGAATAAAAACAATTCGAGCAGGTCACACTTAAACCTAGGAACCAATAAATACTCTGCATTTGTGCTTATGGTTTATTTACATTCAAGCTGAGATCTCAAAAGCAAATAAACAGCTTTCTTCTGTGCCATTAAAATCAGTCTTTTCTAAAATTCTTGTTATTTGTTTGTCTGACCACGATGTTCTACATTTCATTTTGTTTGAAATTTTTAATTCAACTCTTGAATCTTTGGCACTATTGTTGTTGTTGTTATTTAAAAGGTATTTTCTGCTGCATATATAAATACAGGCTGAATCCTAACTTGTAAAATTACCAAGCTTACAAAAAGAATGACCAAAGTTGAAGTTTAGAGGTGAAGCAAGGCACTGTGTAAATAAAAGTGGAACGTTTATTGGAAATTCAGAAAATATAGGTTAAAAAATTCAGTTTTTCAGTTTTTATTTCAATGCTGCCTGTTAATATCAGTTATCTCTCTTACACTCTATAGTATGTAACAGTAAGACTTTATTATTAAATTTAAAAAAGAGGATTTAAAACCTTTTTAAAATCAATAATCAGTTATATTCCCCCCAAATCCTTCGATTTATTTGTTTATGGCTCATGATCAGTAGTTTATATCAAACACAGTTCAGTTAACATTCAAAATTGTAAAGCTTTAGCAAATAAAAATTTCAGTTTTTAATGGTCTATAAAGTATTATTATGTGGATTAGAAAGTACTTGGGAAATACAAATTTTTCAGTTTTCTCACTCAAAAGGTAACATGTGTCTGATTCTCTAAAATAAAAGTTATTGAACTTCTTACAATAATGACCTTTTTCTAGTAATTTGCAATCTGTATTATTCCTGTAGGGGAATATTATGACTCTTCCTGATTTGATGAGCTCTCCTATGTAAATGCTACCCTTTTAAGGTCAAAAGCTGCACGTAGTTAATGAAAGCAAATGAAAAATGGTCAGGTGTTTAATACACACTAGACTGAGAACCCATAGCTTTTTCAAAGTCCTGAAAAATAACACAGCTAACGCTACTTCGATATGTATATAAATCAATAGACATAAGAATACAACCTATAATTGTATGCCTTTTATAGACTTATTTCTGCACACAAAACATTGTTATACTATCATACAAATGAATACTTTCAATTATTGATCCTTAATTTCCAGTAATACAACAGCTGAGATTACTACAAATATTATTAGCATTGCATATTAGTAGCTCATATGTATACAAATATATATTTAAATGTAATAATGAATCTGAGGTTCATATATAATTATAGATTTTTGCAGCTTAAATAACATATCGTGTATAAAAGACAATCTTGCAAGTGTCAACTTTCCACAAAGAGTATTCTGAGTCTTTTAAAATCTTCCTCGTGTTTATTATCATGGAGAAATTTAGTGCAAGCAGTATTTAGAATCCTTTATTTCCCCTAGAATCCCCTTGGTTCACAAGGTGATACAGTTCAAACTAGCTAAATGCCAATATATTGTAATTACTTTGCTAAAAACCACCTTAGTGAAAAAAATAGAATAAAAGGCACTTAAATGTTGGGGAAAGTGAACGTGTGCAGAACATGCTCAGGAACAGCATTTGCCCATAAAGCTGTCAAATGGCACTGTTAACTACAGCAATTTATTCAATAATTTAATGTAATCTTGACCCCTGTCACATGTTAATACACCATGAAGAATAGTGGGTAAAAAAAACATGCTTATTAATGAATTGTGGAGTAATGTGACACTGTTTTTTGCCACTTTCTTTTGAAATATCTTAATATGGGAATTAGTGAAGCCTAGACCATTTCCATGTGTAATTATGGCTGTCCATTTCTTGCTAGCTAATGCTGTGATTAGGAGACATTTAATTTTTAATTACGCTAGAAGTAGTTGGTTGATTTTCTGAATCAAGGGATATGGGGCTAACTTTAGACACAAACTCTTAGCATAGATTTTAATTTGTTAGGAAATCTAAAATGACTCAGGGGACTTAAGATGGTCATTGTAAAGGTGACACTTTCCAGTGCTTACTGACTTGAGTTAAATTTATTAAATTTAAATGAAAAAATATGATTCACTTTGTTTTGTTGGGGGATAGTTATCATCGTTGGCCAATGTTTCTGGATGATCACATTTCTAAATCCCCCACGGTGATTGTGGCTAGCATTTGCAGCCTCATAGGATCTCTATTCTTGCAGGAGACAATGCTTCCAGAAAGATTGTGGAAGAGTTTATAACTCGGATTAAATAGGGTGGGAAGAAACACCCTCTATATGGACAATTCTATAAGTCAGGCTTCCATAAAAGGTGAGGCAAGATCAGCAAGAGCATTTTTCTCTCTGCCTCCTGACTTTAGATACATAACTGGCTGCCTTGGGGACCTGCCCCCAGGCTGCCCATCATGGCATCGGCAAAAAATACATTTTATAAAAAGGGTGCCAAAAAATACATTTGATAAAAAGGGTGCCGCTTTGTAGGTGGTACTTCAGCAAAGCGGGTTACTAAGAGTAGACCCACTAAGGTCAGGCACGCAGAAAAATACCCATGATAACATGTGCTGCTAATATCATTACCTTCAACTTCCCTTACCTAGAACCTCAAAATAAGATTTTCTGTAAGGAGGAAATAAAGCCTTTACTTTAAGCTCTAGGTAAAATTTCCCTCAGTATGAATACTTCATACTTTGTGAATACTTCATACATAGGATACTTCATACATAGGTAGATGCCGAGTGTGTCTGTCTCTCTGTCTCTGTGTCTCTGTTTATGTGTGTGTTTCTCAGACTTGATTTGACTACTTTCCCTAGCTATTTATACACAAATAAATTAAATTATTGGTTTAGTGTGAAAGTAACAAAAGAATCATAGCTAAACTTTGGAAAAAAATAACCAATTCATTTTACTAAATTTACATTTAGTGTCGCAAATATTTTGGAGAACGTCATGTGTTACTCTCTGATCTGAATTGGTCTGTCATCACTTGGCATTACAATAAATAGTACTAAAGACACAGAGCAGGTTAAGATTATGAATGATCACTAGACTATATAAAAGCAATTTCCCTAAAGAACTACATAGTAAAAACACAACACAACACTGTAATATTATTCCTGTAAAAATACTACTCGATTTAAGAATCCCTTTTCCCAAATCAGAGCCAAGTTATCTTTATAGGTAGGATTAGAGTAGCAAGGATAAAAGAAAAATAATTTCATTTTTCGAATTTTGTTGTTAACCTTTGCTTCCCTAACACTCCCCAAGAAATGGGTTTATAGCAGACAATAATCAATGTCTTGCCTAGATGCACTAAAAGCAATTCTCAGCTTTCTACTATCTCTTGATATTGCACATCGGGCTATAAATAAATGACCTAGTCAGCCTTCTGTTGCTGTGTAGACTCGATGACCACTGAAAGTAGTATAAAGGAAGCCATTAATGAGGGCTGGCTTACAGGTCAGGGAGATATACCACGACCATCTTAGAGTAATCATGTGATGTGCAGAAAGTCATTGTCCCTGGAGAAGTAGCATCAGGAACTTCTACAGCAAGGTGAGCAGAGAGCAGTAAGAGAGCCACTGGGCCTGACTTGGACTTTTGAAAATCTTAAAGTCCATAAAAATTTACAGTCAAATTTAAATCTGTTTATTGTCTATATCATAGCAAAAATGTATTTCACAGCGAGGAAGGGTCTCTTCTGTGATTTAGTCAAAACGTGTGAATTTCCTCCTCTAGTATGTCCTAGTTTAACAAAAGTCTCAAGAAAGAATCAGTAGATACAAGAGCACCTGATTGCTCTTCCGAAGGTCCGGAGTTCAAATCCCAGCAACCACATGGTGGCTCATAACCATCCGTAACAAGATCTGACTCCCTCTTCTGGAGTGTCTGAAGACAGCTACAGTGTGCTTACATATAATAAATAAATAAATCTTTTAAAAAAATGTATTAATCTTTACACTGGATATTTGGTTACTTACAGAGTTGAAATAACGTTAGTGAACATCACTGAATACTTTCCTTAAAGACTATCCCAATAGTGCTTTCTGACTGTGAAAATAAATTCTTCCCAGTAAGTAAACATTTCATTGAAAGACAAAACATCATAATCCTGGAATAAGTTAAAAAACAAGTCTCCTATTAATTTATGAGCATTAAGTATTGTCTTCATTGGTAAAATGATGCTTTTCTGGGGGCTGGAGAGACAGCTTAGCAGTTAAGAACATATATTGCTTTTTCAGAGGACCTGGGTTTGGTTTCCAGTACCCACAAAACCACCTGTGACTTCATGTCTAGGGGACCTCATGCCTCAGCTTTTGCAGACACTTGCACTCACATACACAGATATACACACAATAACAATAAATAAATAATGATAAAATACATCATTTGAAGAAGGAGTTGAGTTTTATTTGTCCTTCTCTTTCTGACATCAAAGTTAGCAAACACTGAAGCATCAAATTTGTTGTTTGGGAAAATGACTTAATAACCATACTCTTAGCTTCTTTCCTCTATACAAACACTTCCTAATATGATCCAGGTCAGGTGGTACGTGCTTGTGATTTCAGCACTGAGGACAGTGAGATAAGAGTACATCAACTTTGAAGCCAGCCTCATTTGTATGGGATGACATCTCAGAAATCCATTACTAGAGCCCAGAAAGTGGCTCAGAATATAAAGCTACCTACAACCAAGCCTGAACTGTGAGTTCAATTCCCAGAACCCACCCAGTTGAAGGAAAGAAATGTCTCCTACAAGTTGTTCACTTATCAACATATGTGACTCTTACCATGTATGTGCACATATGCTTGGGCACGCACACACTAAACAAAGAAATAAAGTTTAATAATTAAAAAAAAATGTGTTGACTAATATTTTACATTTTTGAAATGCTTAATTGTACAGATTATGTAATGTATATAGTAAGTAATTGTTACAGAAATATGTTAATCCTGACGCAGAATTTCTACGCTATTTTTGACTCAGTTCTTAGATAGAAGACACACAGGCCTTTATATTTACAATTAACCTTAAACAGGACAAGGTCTGGGGAGACTCCTAGCCTCTATGCTATTAGAATCTACTTTTCTATTGATAACCCCAAATTATTCCTTTCTATGTGTCATCTGAGCCCAGATTAAATTGGAATTTAATTAATTCCAATCGGCCATCCCTCAGGTCCATGTTTTCATGGCTCACCTAACTCTAGGAAGCTTCTCCTTCCTCCTCCTGCATATTCTTCTCCTCATGGTCTTCCTTCTCCTCACGGTCTTCCTTCTCCTCACGGTCTTCCTTCCCCTCA
>NC_034591.1:154016788-154019544 GCF_900095145.1 Mus pahari
GTCTTCCTTCCCCTCACGGTCTTCCTTCCCCTCATGGTCTTCCTTCTCCTTAAGGTCTTCCTTCCCCTCACGGTCTTCCTTCCCCTCACAGTCTTCCTTCCCCTCACGGTCTTCCTTCCCCTCACGGTCTTCCTTCCCCTCACGGTCTTCCTTCCCCTCGCGGTCTTCCTTCTCCTCACAGTCTTCCTTCTCCTCACGGTCTGTCTTCCTCCAGCCCCAAGCCCGGAAAAACGAAACCCCAGCTAAGCCTTTTCTGCCCAGCTATTGGTTATTGGCATCTTCACTAACAAATCAGAAATAACGAGGGGGTAGGGTCACTTAGCAAGGGTATACTGTAGACCCTCTGGGGCAGTCAGTATTAGCCACAGAATACAAGCAGCTCAGGCCTACTCACTACACGTAAGACACATTGATATGTTTATATATGCACACCTAGAGCTGTAGATGGAAGTCAGGAGGTTGTGGCTGCATATCGTAGTAATTGTAGTTGTAAAGTCTCATGAGCTCGTAAGCACATAATATTTAACTTCCTTGAACAAATTATTAAAATACATAATTACCCTCATCTCTTAGAACCTTGGAAACAGTGTAACCACAGAAGTCAAATGATTTTCTCACACTCTGCCTTAAACATGGACTGCCTACCACTGCCATCAGTCGGTTTGCTTCTATGGAGGTGCTAGTCACATGGATGTTAGCGCCCTATTATTCAAGACAGCTAGAAACTTTTCTATAGTGATAGTCAAGAAGGATCATGGTTTAGACAGTGCATAGATACATGTATTCACTATATTTGTATGTATAATATATATGCATTGTATATGATGTAATATATGCATTACTTTTTTGTTTGTTTGGTTTAGTTTCTTTCTTTTTTGTTGTTTTTGGGGTTTTTTTTGTTGGTTTTTTGTTTTTGTTTTTTTTTTTTTTTTTTCGAGGCAGGGTTTCTCTTTGTAGCCCTGGCTGTCCTGGAACTCACTCTGTAGACCAACCAGGCTGGCCTGGAACTCAGAAATCTGCCTTTCTCTGCCTCCCGAGTGCTTGGATTAAAGGCGTATGCCACCTATGCTTGGCTATGTATTACCTTTTGAATGAATTTTTTTCTTAGGTGAGTTAATATTAGAATGTGTTAGACCTAATACTTCATTGAAAGGAGAATACATATATAAATGAATCTCACTGTTTCTGTCTGTCTTTTTGTCTCTCTATCTGTCACTGTATATGTGTATCTGTGTGTAGGTGTGTGTGTGTGTGTGTGTGTGTGTGTGTGTGTGTGTGTGGCATGTGATGGTATGAATGTGAAATTTGTCACCCTTCCAATGAATCACTGATTCACCCCAGAGTGGAACAACCCCAACAAAATTCCAAAATGACACAAAACACATTTTGAATGATTTTCGTTAACAGGCTATTCACTCAATAATCCATGCAACTGGCCCTTCAGTGTCGCCACCTCAAAACATGGCACCTGTGGTTACATATGGATGCATCAGGACTAATTTTTTCATGTATCAAGATGCATATGGCTGCCTGAAAGAAGAGCAATAAAGATGAGAATCATTACACATAAAGTTTGACATAAACTTAGAGTAAATAAGCACTGTATTGTGAGAATGAATCTATTATTTGCTTGAGCATGGCTTGTCATATTGAACCATGATGTGTTCATATTTGAATAAAATATATTTAAAAGGGGGTGAAATGTAGGATCTGACAACTGGATGCGTTGCCAAAGTGAGAGACAGATGGAAAAGGGGAGGGAGGGAGATGAAAGAAGGGAGGGATGAGAGAATGAGATGGGGGGGGGAGAGGGGGAGGAAAGGGAGAGGGAGGGAGAGGGAGAAGGAGGGGGAGAGGAAGAGGGAGGGGGAGAGGAAGAGGGAGAGGGGGAGGGGGGAGGGGGAGGGAGAGAGAGAGGGAGGAGTCTACAACAGGCACAGGTGAATTATAAGCTCCCCTCCAGGACAGTTAACTGTCAAGTCTTCTGCAGTGGGCTCTCCTCTTCCCATAAGTGTTAATGCTAAGTTGTTTACATCACAGGTCACTGCCCCTATGTTATAAATAGAAACTACACATGTTTCTATTTCATTAAGCTCAAAAGTAATTTCAAATCTTTAATATCACAACAAAAATGTCTAAAACTATGTTTACAATAAAAAAATCAAACATTTTACTAGATTTTTTCTAGCTATGAAAAGGTAGGTGATAATAATGAGCAAGTGTTAAAAGTTGTAGAAAAGTTGAATTTTCATGCTCTATTTCCATTCTAACTTAATTAATCCTGTGTCCTCACTCCTCTTGTACATCTTAATAGTGTATGTATCAATGTCATGATTCTGTACTGTTACACATCTGATGTAATATATGCTATTCATCATTTCTGAGGGAATAAAACTTCTACTTCTATGTTCTTTTTGAGTTGTGCAATCTTGGTATGTTGGGATATGGCTGCCCCTTTCCAGTATCATTTTTGCAACTTCTGTTATTAAGACTCAGTCACCCCCACTCCTGTCATTTCAGCAAAAAGGAGAGTCTGTACTGAAGTCTTTCTCTACCTTAATGATGACTTCTGGTACAAACACAATATTGCCTTGAATTATTGAGATACTTTCCTTCTTTCCAGCACTTGTTTTCAAGAAATTATAATACTAAGAGTAAAATGTGTGGCTTACAGAGATGGTATAGTTCAATAGTTATGCAAAACAGAAGAAAACCAAGAAGGATGACCATTGTATGAATACTTCATTCCTCCTTAG
>NC_034591.1:154020254-154039740 GCF_900095145.1 Mus pahari
ATAGGAAACTTTCAGGATAGCATTTGAAATGTAAATAAAGAAAATAATAATAATAAAAAGTGAAAAAAAAGAAATTATAATACTAAGAGTAAAATGTGTGGCTTACAGAGATGGTATAGTTCAGTAGTTAAATTCTCATCTGTGTCTATTCATAAATATTTGTATATGTGTGTACATACCTAAATAGTATTATAAACGAAAATAGTATTATAAAGGTATTATAAATGTATTTAATTATACTCAAGTGTAATTCAAAGGCACAGTAGAATAAACAAAATGGCCCGTGCCGTCACTATGAATCTATCAGCATGAGTTTTTTCAGGTGTCACAGCATCCTGTCGATATTCCTATGAAAGGAATGTATTCTACTTTGCCTTTTGGTGATGAGTAAATTAATATATAGATTATTATAATCATAAATATTAGGGCTTCATCAAAGGACGGTTTCATGCACTTCATTGACAATCATTGCCCTGAGTTAATTTTTTATTTTCTGTTTTCATGTGTAAATATAACACATCAGAACAAAAAAACAATGGCAATAGGGCTAAGATAGAAAAATAAGATGTTAAAGTAAGGAAGGAGAGAATGAAAGAAAAAAATATCTTCATTAAGATAGTTTGAGCTTAGGTAGTTAGAAGCTGAATATGGACTACCAGAATAAACAGGGAGAGTCAAAAAAACAAAAACAAACAAACAAAAAAAACCTACGTGTTTTGAAAAATTGTCAATAAGACCAAAGCATAAACAAGTGAGAGATTAAAACCCAGGACTGTGTGTATGTGTAGGTGATGTGTGTGTGTGTGTGTGTGTGTGTGTGTGTGTGTGTGTGTGTGTGTGTTGGGAGGAGGGTGTAGTATTGAAAGAATTCAGAAGTGTGGATTGACTACCTGTGTTCTAAAACGAAAATTCTGACTACATTACAAAGGCTGAACTAGAGTGACCAAAGAAGAAAAACAAAACAAAACAAAAACGAACAAACAGAAGACATCACATTAGCCAAGTAGAGTCTAAGAAAGACTGAAGCTTGTTTGTTTTAAAGGGGGTTTATGAGGTTTAGGTAGCATTTTCAGCAACAGGCCTGGCCTGAACTTCTAAGGAATTAATTAGAGGAGGAGAAGGACCAGTGGCATTCTCAGTTCAGGATGACTGGAAGCATGATTAATGGAGGCTGGAAATAAGAGGTTGATTTTTGGCAGGTGAATGTTTAAGCCACCAGGAATAGGTGGCATAATAAAGAAAATAAGGAGCAAGTGAGGACATTATATGACCATTTATAACGTCCTTTGACAGAACTGTGCCACCAAGTTGGAACACTTTCCAGAAAAGGTGGATGGATCCGTGTTGGTCTCCATAGTGACCTCTTCAGTCTTCTCTATTCTCTGTACAGGAGGCAATGTAACAGAATTGGAAAGTTTCCAAGTATATTTTCTTAAATATTATAGTGCATTTAATTGTGTTGTGGTTTGAATTAGAATGGTCCCTAAAGGCTCATAGACATGAATGCTTGGTCGTCACAGAAAGGCACTACTTAGGGGGAATCTTATGCTCTCTGTATTCCAACGAGGTGTGGCTTTATGAGAGGAAGTGTGGCTATATGAGAGGAGGTGTGGCTATATGAGAGGAGGTGTGGCCTTCTTGAAGGAAGTGTGTCGCTGTGGATGGGTTTTGGTTTCCGAAACCTCACCGAAGACCTGCATCTCTCTTATCCTGACTCCCAAGGTTCCAAATGCAGAGTTCTCTGCTACTTGACCTTTGAAACTGTGAACTGCAAATATTGTTGCCCTTTCTCGGTGTTTATTTTTCTGCATCCAATAAAACAAACCTGCCATTACTGTTATTTTCTTAATGTGATATTATCGACATAGCTACATATAACAAACAAGTCTTTCAGTCCATGTGAAAATGCTTCTTGGTTATGATATATGGTTAATTATTGTGTGATTGCCTTTGAGTTGCTAGAACTTATCTGTCTCCTCTCCTCCCCCTTCCTCCCATCCTCTTCTCTCCCCTTCCTTCCCCTTCCCTCCCCTTCTCTCTCCTCTCCTCTCTATCCTCTTAATTTCTCCCTTCCCTTCCTCTCCCCCCTCTTCCTCTCCTCTCTTCTCCCCACCTTCCCCCTCTCCCCTCCTCTCCTCTCCCTTCCCCTCCTTTCCTCTCTTCTTTCCACATTTCCCCTTTCGTCTTCTCCCCTCCTCTTCCCTTTCTTCCCCTCTCCTTACCTCTCCTCTGCTCTCTTCCCTTCTCCTTTTCTCCCTCTCCTCTCTTTCCTTATCCTCTCCCTCTCTTCTCTCTTTCTGGGCATTTACACAGTATTTAGTCTCATATTAAGAACTGTACTCTTCTCAGAATAAGAATAAAAAAAAAAACATTCTCAATTCTTCTATATTTGGGAAGACCTTAGAAAGTCTTCATTTACATTCTTCTTTGAGGCTTTATTGAAAACGAGAAAAACTAGTTCTATGTTTTCTTTGTTGGATTTTTCATTTTTATTCTTGGATAAATTATCCAGTGTCTGTTCAAAATTGTTACTAATCTATGTAATTTTATTAGTTTTTTAACTATTATTAATCAACATTTGCATTTTTTATGCTTCTAGAATCTACTTTTCTATTTTCTATCTAATTTTTCAGTTTGTCAACTCATTGACTCATCTCCAGAAAATAAGTTGAATAAGCCACAGGTCTAGAAGATAAATTCTTATATTTCCGTGAAAATGCACTGTTGCCATTAGTAGGGACTTTTATAGTGCCATAAAAATTCAGTGTAACTATAAATTTATGCTGCTGAAAATGTTCACATTTATGCCAACTTCTACAAGGACATCTTTAAAATTATGTTAAAAGTTGATGCAGCAACTTTTATTTAGTTAAAAATTAAGATTTTTAATCTAAAAGATAATCTATCAGTGTTGTTGATTAAATTCTCAAACTGTTAAGTCACATCAACATTTAGTGGGTACTTAGAATCAACTCAGAATTAGAGAGCACGAAAGCTTGTTCACGGATTATTCAAATATAACAGTTAATTCATGCATATAATTAGTACTCATTTACAATATATTTAACACAGACTTTGATACCTGATAATTTTTTTTAATACTGCAAGAACAGTTAGGTGCTTAGTCAGGAATTAAAGATAATTAAATCTTTTTGGCCTATTTTATATCAATATATTTTGATTTGTTTCATATGCTAAGCTAAGCTTAATTACTATCTTAATGAGATTCTTCCTAAGATGGTCCTACTCTGCTAAGTACTGCAGGACTTACCTGTTTTCATTTCTTCTCATTATTATCATTATTGTTACTGTTAATATCAAAGTGTGTATGTTTCTCTCTGTCTCTGTGCCTCCGTTTCTCTGTGTGTCTCTGAGTGTATGTGTATGAGCATGCGTGTGCATGTACATGTGCATGTGTGGGTTTACAAGAACGGTCCGGGTAAGTCAGAGAACAAATGTTGGGAGTAACCCTTTTTCTGTGAATGTGGTGTTTGAAAGTAGAATTTGGGACTTCAGGCTTGTCAGACACACTCAACCATTGAGCAATCACACAGACAAAACATCCCTCTTTTACAGACTGAAATTTTCTTTTCATAAAAGCAGGTTATCCTTTTAAAAGACATATTTATGGCAACTGCAGAGTATCTACAGAAATTATGAATTTAAGGTGTACCAAGGCAAAGTATTGCTGTATATTCTTTGTGTTTCCTTCCCATACCTGAGCCACTGGAAGTCAACCAAGTGGCTCAGAATACCTTATATAAATGTAATGATACCAAGCCATTAATAGAATTAGAGCTTCAGCCCAGTCTCAGAGAGAAGCCGTGAGCTCAGGCAACAAGTACAGAACCTGCAAAGTCAAGATTGTCCTGTGAATTTTATTCTGAGCTCAAGTAGTCTTATTCATTGGTGTTGTAGAACATAGATAAAATAAATGTATGATTCTTAACTTTCTGGTTTGAACATACACTGTTGTGATATTAAGGGTGACTATTATAGATAGGATGCTCAGATCTCATATTGACACACACACACACACACACACACACACACACACACACACCTTCTGGGAATGTATTTAATTGCCCAGACTTCCAGCAACAAATTGATGTCTCTGTATATGATAAAATAAATTACTGCCTCTAGGATTTGAAATAACTGTTTTGTTTGTTTGTTTGTTTGTTTGTTTTTGTCTCTAAGTATTCTCTAAGGATATTTTGATTTTGTATTAAAAGCAAGAAAAAGAAAAGTTAGAATTGAAGGCAGAAAGAATATTTGATCTGGTCAGTTGGACACACAGGAAAATTAGCTGTGAAATTCGCATGATTTTATTCTGTCTTCAGGTTATTAACTTGGGATGTATGAAAGTCCACAGTAAGCAAAGTAGTCCTGCGAAGCCATGATTTCTGTACCCACAAAGCATGAAGACGTGAAGAAGCAGCATTTGAGGGATTGAAAGGAGCTCTGAGGTAGGTGGGACTGTGGTTTAAGGAAACCGCTCTCTGCTGGCTGACGTCACGTTCACATGCCACTGCTGGTGCTTTGTGAGAGGGTCTAGACAGACTGGGAAGCAGACTGTGTCACTGGAGGAAGCAGGCTTCAGGGTAGGTCTCAGAGCATCCTGGGACTGGCCCTTTCCTCTTCCTCTCTTGGCAATGAAGCTAACAGCTTTTCCCAGTACATTCAAGTAATACTAAATAGATTCTCTATTGGTTTTAGATACATTTATTGCTGCTCCAAATATAAATTGATATAGATTTTTGACATATTCTCTTTTTTATTAATTACATCAATTAATTATTTTAACATCCCAAAAGTTAACCCCTTCCAGTCCCCCCCCCCAGAGTTCTTCACACAATTCCCCCTCTTCTCCTCTGAGAGGGTGCTTGCCACCGGCCCTAACCTCAATGCCCCTAATGTCACTTCTCTGGGGGGAATTAAGTCTCTACAGGGTTAGGCTCATCCTTTCACACTGAGGTCAGACAAGGAAAGCCTCTGCTGCCTATGTGCCAGGGGCCTCAGACCAGTCCATGTATGCTCTTTGGCTGGTGGCTTAGTCTCTGTGAGCTCCCAGGGGTCTGGGTTAGTTGATACTGTTGGTCTTGTTCATCTTCCTATGTTGCCATCTCCTTCGGCTCCTTCATTACTTCCCCCAACTCTTTTGTAGGCATCCCCAACCTCAGTCCAATGGTTAACTGTAAGTATCTGCATCTGTCTCATTCAGCTGCTGGTAGAGCCTCTCAGACGACAGCCATGTTAGGCTCCTGTCTGCAAGCACAACATAGAATCACAGTAATAGTGTCAGGGTTTGGTAACCACCCATGGGATAGATCCCAAGTTGGCCCGGTCACTATATGGCCTTTCCTAAACAATTCTGGATCAAAAAATTTCAAGGTGGGTTCATGATCCAATCCCTCCACGGAGGGCCCTGTCTACCTATAAGAAGTGGTTGGTCCCTTCAGGTTCCATATGCCCAGCATTTGGCATTTTTGGCTAAGGTCACCCCATTGAGCCCTGAGAGCCCCTCATATCCCAGGTCTCTGGAACTTTCTAGAGGTTTCCTTCTACCTCCCACCTACAGCAGCTGCATATTTCCATTCATTCTCCTGACCCTCTGGCCTTCTCTCCTGTCACCCTCATACCTGATCCTGCCCCCTTTCCCCTTCCCCTCCACTATCCCACTTAGGTCCCTCCCCAGCTCTGCCTCTCATGATTATTTTGTTTCTCCTTCTATTGAAGCATCCTCACTTTGGCCTTCCTTCTTGTTAAACTTCTTACCATCTATGCCTTGTATCATGAGCATTCTGTACTTTGAGGCTAATATTCACTTATCAGTGAATACATGCCACGCATGACCCTTTGGGACATTGTTACCTCACTTAGTATGATATCTTCTAGTTGCATCCATTTGCCTTAAAAATTCATGATATCTTCATTTTTAATAGTTGAATAGTATTCCATTGTGTAATTGAACCACACTTTCTGTATCCATTCTTTGGTTGTGGGACATCTGAGTTGATTCCAGTTTCAGAATATTATAAATAAGGCTGTTATGAACATCGTGGAACACATTTTTAAATGCATGTCATATAAGAAAAACGATGTGTACCACAAAGCTTTTGAAGAAAGGGTACCAGATTAATGAAGTTTAAGAAGAAATATTTTAATGTGAAAGGACAGAAAATTTTTTGATAGTGTCAGTATATAATACTCATAATAAATGACATCACAAGAAACATTAAATAAAATCAGCTGAGGATCAATGTAATGTGATTGGAAGTACATATGAAGATTAAATTTAAAATATACACATACATAATATTTAAAGTGGAAATATAGACTGTATTTTTCTTACATCTATACAGAAAATTTTCCATTGTATCCCTTCTCCACTAAAGCCCCAGATGAAGACAATTGAGACCATTCTGTTTAGACTATGACATATGTTCATTAATTAATCAAGTTCTGAATTTTAAAATATTTTCCATATTGTTGTTTGCTAATAGATTACCACTGTACAATCCCACTCTCATATGCCCAGATAAAAGCTTGAATGAACACCTTATATCTTGCATATATTTCTATTTGTTCCAATAAATATTATATTTTTCTATTTAAACATTTTTTCTTCTTGAACTTGTGTTATCTGGTCAAGAAAAGCTATACTTTACTTTGAAGTCTCTGAGTATCAATCTTTCTTCAAAGTATATTAGCTATGGAGTTATAGTCATGTCTACATACAAATCAACATGTAAAGAGAAATTTTAATTCACCCAGTTTGGAGCTGTTTAAAAGTAGTTGGAATTATAATATTGAAATTGGTGTTTGCTGAACCTTAATCATGTACATAATCACTCTTCTTAAAATGTATACATATTCAATAAATACTAATTTTAAACAACTTAGCACAGAGAATTTTACAATTTCAGACAACATAAATTAGGGTTTATCATAGCTGAATCATATAAGCATATTAGTAACTGAGTTATATATCTTCTGAGTTATTAAGATAAAGTATACTTATATTTACTTTTATTAAAAGCAACAGCAGCTCTAAATTCTGCACTCTGAAGGGTGTGTGTATGTTTATACCTATTTGAACTTGGCATAATGAAGTGAATTGATAGTTGCTTAACAACAATCATGAAATGACTTAATATCTTGTGTGCCATATTCTCATCTATAAGACTGGATTCAATAACTTCATGGCATAGAACTAAAAATAGGTGAAATAATGCCTAACATCTGGTGACTATAGAAAATGCTAAGACAAAAATGTTAAAATTATGAAGATAAATGGGCATGCAATGGTGTAACTGTCCACTTTTTTCTTCATCCTTTTGTGCATAAAGGTAAAGGCCGCACCTAATAAAACATGCTTTACACTTCCTTTTGATTTATATTTTAAAAGTCTAATTTCATTAAATTCCTGTTTTATAATGAATAAACCTTTAAGTCTTTCAGGTATTAGAGTCCCTTTAATTTAGTTTGAATGTGTTCTGTATGTGTGGGGGCGAGGGGGCGTCCATGACATGTGTAGGTGTGTGTACCATGATGTGCCTGTGCAATTAGATGGCATCGAGTGGGTATCTAACTTCTCCTTGTACAACAGAGGTTCTGGGTTCACAGTCAGGTCATCGGCCTCTTTACCGACTGAGTCATCTTGCCAGATGACTTGCCAGGGACTTTTTAGCAGCAACACTCAAATTTCGTCAACTTTGTCCATTATTTTGTTTACAAAGCCATCTGTATAACCATCACAGGATCTCAGGGATTATAAACATCTGAGTCATATCCAGATAGATAAAAATAATCTAAATATGTCAGTTATAGCTTGATCCTTCCATCAGAACTCTTACTTTTATTGAAGAGAAGCTAAACTGCCAGTGTTTGTAGATTTTATGATCTTATATAAAGAAACCCTTAGGAATCCATAAAAAACAAATCAAAACAAAACAACAACAACAACAACAAAAATAACCTATAGACCTATAGGGAACAAGAACTAATGTACTACTCACAGGATACAAAGCCAACATAGAAAATGTCAGTAGCACTTTTGCATGTTAATAATAGACTACCTGAAAACATTAAAATCCTAATTGCAAAATAAATGCTTACACACAATTTAACTGAGGAGAAAGAACTTTATGCTTCATCTCATACCCATAAACTTTAATAAGTTAAAACCAATGACAAACAAATAAATGTAAGGATCTGACCTGTACTGATGAACACTTTATTGATGAATGTGTACTTAAGAAGGGAAAAGAGAAGCCATTTTTCAAATCTCTAGTCACATCCCTCATCATTTTAAAAAGAATAGAAAACTTTGTGTTTGAATGGGACAACAAAACAACTTGACAAGTCAGAGCAAAGTTGTGCAGAAGAATAAAGAGGGAAGCATTGTTTCCTGATGGAAAAATATCCAGCAAAGTGATAGTAAGAACAGCGTGTTAATACCATTGGAAGAACATAGAGACCAAAGGAAAAACACTCTGGGCCATAAACAGCCATGTTATTATTTTTCATGCTGTATTGATTTTTATTAAAGTTATCAATAGTACACAAAGAGGAAAGGAAATGTCTTTAATCATCTGTGCTGAAGGCCAGGGGAATTTCTCAGTTGTTAGAGCACTGGGCTCCACTACCAGCACCTCATAGATGCATGTGATACTTCACACCTAACACCCCAGCAAGTGGAAGGTGAAGGCAGGACAAACAGAAGCTAAAGGCCATCCCTGACGCAATCGCAGGCGAGAGGTTCAGACTGGCATCCATGAGACTGTATGTCAATAATAAATAAAAATAATTAATTAGTTAATTAATTTATATGTTGCACACTTGGTGATTGTTCCAAAAATAAACTTTCAATTTTCTCATCACAAATAAATGATAAGTAAGTGTTAATGAGCTTAATTCACTAAATCTACAACATATGGGCCTGCAAGAATGTCATATTCTAGAACAGAAGTATGCATTAATTTGCTTTTAGATAAAAATCAGCTTTAAAACCTTCTTCAGGTACTCAAGACAGACAAATCACAACATAGAGATGTCTTTAAAACAACTTGGAAAAAGAACCTTTTAATCATATATTAGAACACAAATTATAGCTGACTTCTCAAAAGAAATAGAGCAAGAAAGTACTACAATTATATATGTGTATGTGTATACTTGATATATAACATCCTAATCTATGATTATGTCTTCTTCATTAAATTTAGTAGTGAGAGACAAATGAAAATACTTTTAGAGAAACCATGTACTGATAGATACCTCAGTATTCTAGCCTGACTAAAATTTGATAGTCTTTAATGACTATAGACAAAAGTGAGGGTTCTTTTTTCCCAGTAATGGGTGGAGTTCCAATTTGCCTCTTCTACTCCCATTTCCCTTCATAAATCCTGGAGTTTGTGTAGTTCTCTTTCCTGGAGATACGTTCTGTGGAAAATCTTACACTCCTCTCTGAATCCCCAAAACTTCATTTACAAACATATATACACTTTAGCTGGGCATTTTGAATGAACTTTTCAATGGCCCAAGCCACCCTCATTCTCAAGTGAGGCGCAGCATAAATAGGAACTCGTATGTTCCTGATTTCCACAAATCAGACAACATAACCTTCTATTACTGCCCTGGAACTCTCCTAACCCTATAGCGGTTAATGCTGTTTTTTTTTTCATTTCTTAAACAATGCCAGACACTAGCTTATGGTCTACAAATATAGGACATGCTAGCTATAGGAAGCATCAAGCCCAGCAGACCTGGGTGGGAGGTTCTGAAAATACACCCTGATTCCTTTTTTCTTCACTCTCATTTATTTTCAGTTCTTAACATCTTTTAAGGTTTCAAGAATTCTGAAATTCCCCCTGTGAAAATTCACAATATGTGTATGTCTTTTTATCTTCTGTTTGAAACTGAATTCTCCATGTCTTGGCACCTATCAATTTTGATAGCCTGCTTCCATTGGCTCCCTCAATATATTCTTGAATGACTGAATGAATAATTATTTTAATTTTGACATGCGGATTTCTAAACACTTTCTATATTAAAGATGGATCATTTAGTATTTTTAACTTTTGACAGCATGCAATTATAATCCGATGTAATTAAATTTAAGTCCTGAAAGATGTTCATCATAAGTCTCAGAAAAGGGAGAATTATGGCTTTTAATTTTACTTACATCCAAAATAAATGTCCCTCCTATCTCTTAAGAATAAGAGTCATGGAATAATGAAAAAGACTGAGAAATATAAATTGAAGTCTGACTAGTAATGCTGCAAAGTCGATGGGGGAAAGCTACTCTTGAAGAACAAAGAAAAGGGATTTTGACAAAGTTGGATAGTCAAAATGTGCCTTCCATCCTCTGGTGCTTACCCCAGATGAGGTTATTTTGAGTTTTTGTCTATCATTATAGTCAGGTAATTGTGACACAGTCTCTCTAGTAAAGAGCATTCTTAAGTACAGTAAACCTATTTTACACATCAGTGCATTAAAGAGCACACTTCTATAAAACATGGCTGTCATGCTTGTCATCATCGTACTGACGAGAAGTGGAGAGAGCCATAAAGGAAAGTTTACTGAGCATAGCACTAGAGGTGCAAGGGAGGGGTAGATAATTCCCCCTACTGCATGTGTGTCCTGTAGTCACAAACTTGTCACCATCTCATGAATGCAACTTAGGGGATCCTATCAGTGTGTGTGTGTGTGTGTGTGTGTGTGTGTGTGTGTGTTTAAGAAACAAAATGTGCAAAGCTCTGCATAAGGGCTCTTTATTCTGAGCTGCTCACACTGACTGGCATTCATAACACTTAACTGTGTGAGTGCAATAAGAACATTTCTCAGTGGCCGATAAAGGAGCAATTTATACTTTTCCTGCTGCTCTTAAAGCTAGAAACCAAATGTCCCCACAGCATACGCTCACTGAAGCTTATATTTTTAGATTATAATTCCCTTATTTTCTGAATTCCTCAGCCTCAGCCCCAATTTATCTGAAGGACTGAGAGGCGTATGACACACTTGAAAATCAAACAATTTCCCGGTTTTTGCTCTTGTTTTTCAAGTGTGGTGGTCATTGTGTACAATGTCATTATGTATTATGAACTCATTTCACATGGCAAAAGACACTTTGCTGAATGAGACTAACTTTAAAATCACGAGTTCTTCTTGTATGACATTGTTTTATTTCTTTAGCAAACTTAGCTCTGATGTTAGTTGCACAAAAAAAGGGATGATTTAAAAGCTTGCAAAGCCAATAACAGTTATTCAGTCTAAACTTCAAGTGGAACTTGCTACGGGCACTGGAGGTTGAGATGGGATACTGTATTTGCATATATACCATATGTGGAAACCTGTTCTACCGTTTTATGGAGCAGCAATTGTATTTAGTTTAATGTCTTTTAAGTCCTATAAAAATGGCATTAAGAAATTTCACTATTTGGATGGTGAACTATCAAAGCTGTGGTCTTAACTCATCATAACACTGATAGTTTAACTCTTTGGGCTTCGTTAAGTCAAGGATATAAATATGACAGAGCAACCATATGAAAATGGGAAATACTTTTGGGAGGGGGCTTTAGAGGAAAACTGAGTGAGTTTGTTACTTCGTATTTGTGGATAGATATCAGGTTCACTTACAGTGTGATTACATGGCCATTCCACCAAAATCAAGATAAAAGACTCTCATTAATTCTCAACTTTAGGCCAGATTTTCCTAAGAACTCAGGAAATAGATGCACCTTAACCAGTTTCTGTCACATTTTCCTTTGTCCCCCTTTTCTTCTGTAAGTTGCAGAAGCTCAAAACGTGTCCCATAGTTGTTGCAAATCATGGTCTCTTCAAAAGGGCCACTGATCACTCTGTGAGGAGCTTTGGGCAGTATAAGTGCCACATATCATGGCTGAATGGGAATTATAGTGTCATATATTTGAATATTGGTCCCAGTTTGTAGTGCCATTTGCGGGCTGTGAGTACAGGAGGGCCTTGCAAATGGAAGTATGTCACTAGGCATGTACTTTAATAAGCTAAAATAGTTTCTTCTCTAAGTTGTATTTGTTCATGTTCTTTTATCGTAGCCATTGAGAACTGATTAATAGACCCACTGTATCAATGCATCCAATCATCATCATTAGCAACTGTATTTGCCTGTTAGATATCTTGAGATTTGGATAATTTGACCTGTGTGTTACGACACCTTTGCAGTTTTAGATGACCATTTCACAGGAGTTGCCTAAGATCATTAAAAAAAAAAAAAAACAGTCATTTACATTACATTCCAAAACAGCAGCAAAATTATAGTTATGAGGTAACAATGAAATAATCTATGGTTTGGGGGTCACCAAAACATGAGGAACTATATGAAGGAGTCATAGCATTAGGAAGGTTGAGAACCACTGCTAAGTTAAGAAAACTAATACTGTAATGAGAAACTTTGACAGAATTAAAAATATATTCAAACCACCATTTAGGTGAAGTTATTAATTGTCATAGCTCTTATCTAGGGGTGGGGCCTTCTAGATCTCCCTCATGCACACTGGCATGTCAAGTGGTATTGTGTTCAGACTGTGTTCAGGCAGCCATCACATTGAGATTTCATGGGTTCAGCTTTCCTGTCCTATGTTGAAGACTGGTTCATAGCTGACACCCTAGTCTTCCACCTCTTCTAATGTTCCCGGCACCCTTAAATGAAGTTGGTGTGCTGTAGTTGTCTTAATTGGCATTAGGCACTTCTGAGGTCATATAGACATCAAGACTGGAAACAAAGTAACTTCCTCATTGTATCTTTTAGTTGAGTTTAAAACTGCAAGTTGAAACAATATTATCAACCAACCAGACCCCTCCCCCCAGCTTCCAGGGACTAAACCACCAACCGGAGAGTACACATGGAGGGACCCATGACTCCAGTCACATATATATGAGAGGATGGCCTTGTTGGGAATCAATGGGAGGAAAGGCCCTTGGTCCTGTGGAGACTCGATGCCCCAGTGTAGGGGAATGCTAGGGAGGTAAGGGGGAAATGGGTGGGCAGGGGAGGTAAGGGGGAAATGGGGGGTAGGGGAGCTCCCTCATAGAAGCTTTGGAGGAGGAATAGGATAGGGGGTTTGAGGAGTGGAAACCTGGGAAAACAATAACATTTCAAATGTAAAGAAAATAACCATTAAAAATGTTTTAAAAACTGCGTGTTGGAAGAAATAAAGTGACAAATATAAGCAGCATTTTCCCAGTGCTTTGAGATAAATTTTGTTTGCCTGTTGTTGCTATTTGTTTTGGGTTTTTTGTTTTGTTTTGTTCTTTTTTTTTTTTTTTTTTTTTTTTTTTTTTTTTTGCCTAGCAGGGGAAAACAAATCTGGTTCAAAGTACAACTTTCCTTGTTTTGCGAAAAATTCTACCCACCTAGGCAACTGAGAATTTTATTTTTATCTTGCTGGTGTAGAGTAGTTGGACAGGATTTAATGTCATATCAACTGCTGTTCTGTATTAAAAACTCTGAGCTCCTCTTTGTTGACTTAGGCATGTATGGGGAAATGTTCCATTCTAAACTGGAACCTACACAACAGTGCCAATGCTTAAGTGTCAGGTGCTTACAGTTGCAAAAGGATATGCTGGTCATAGTAACACTAACTGTTTTATTTTTCATTCCATTTAAACACTTGTTCAGTTTTGGTTGAGTTTGGTTACTTTTGAATGTGTGTGTATGTGTGTACATAGGACATGTGTGTGTGTGTGTGGATATGGGAGCCAGAAGTTAATGTGACAAATCCTCTAAAGCTAGAGTGATTGCCAGCCGCTTGACATGGTTGCTGGAAACTAAACTTGCATCCTCAAGAAAATCAGCAGGTACTCTTAACAGCTGGAAACCTCTCCAGTTCCACTTGCTCAACTTTAAGTTAAGTAATATTTAAACACCTATCTTAGAAACACAAGTTACATTTGTAAAATTATGCAATGAAAATAGAATATTATGATTTATACTGAATAAATTCATAAAAGCACACTTATAGACTAGTATCTACCAGAACAATTTCAGTGACAAATGTTAGTCTTGGTTGACCTTAGTAATTTTTTTCACTTACTGAAACATTTCCAATAACCTCTTAATCCATTTCTAAACCACTTGCCCACCTATCATTGAATAATCATGATTTAACAGAATTGCTTTTTAGATATTTTGACTTTCCAAAAGTACTTTTAGCATATTTTAAAAATAATTGTACTACCAAAATTAAATACATGGACTAGAAAAATTGCAAACAATTTGCTCTTTAGCAAAATACTATGGATGTCAATATTTTATAAGGAAAAGTAGAAATAGTTTAATTCAGTAATGCTTTTAATAATGCTTGGATTATTGTAGAATAATAAAAATTACTGGGAATCAGAAGTATATCATTCAGCATGTATAATTCAGTCTCTGACTAGGTGGCAGACTACCTCTTCAACTTTTAAACTACAATTTGTTTCATCAAAGTTACACACACAGTTATTGTGAAGCAAATCACAAAATTATTCTGTGCTAATTTGCCCTCAAGGTGGACATTTTACAAAGTTATTTCCTTGACAGTTAACTGTCTTACATGCTAAAGAATATCAACCATTTATTCTTCAGAGTATAGAGTCATCAATACCACATATTGTTAGAAAATGCACAGTTAGAAAAGAAACCTTTTAGCTATTTACTAGAAACCTTGTCAGAGGCCTTTTGATACAGCTCTGTCCTCCAGCAGAAGTTAAAGGCTGTTTGCTGCTTTCAGGAAGGAATTGTGCCATTGTATATAAGTCTGTCCTCTCTTCATCATAGCATCAGATAGGGTATTCTGCTGAATGCCACCTCTGTCATTGTAGATTTCCTTTCCCCTTTTTCCACTTCACTCTTACAAGTAGATACATAAGTCATTCATCAGAAGAAATACAAAGTTAATTTGGCTTTCAAAACCATACCTGCTGTCATTTTTCTATAGTTAAGATTTTTACCTGAAGCATTGACTGTCTGGCTCCGACATCAGGCTGCAGTAATTAATCATTAAATAGCGATCAAGGAAGTGGGCCCCAGAAATACCTTCGTACAGTACCATATGCTAGAGCCAGATGCAAGCAAGTGCTTGGAGAGAGGTTGTGCAGGCTGACAGGGCCCTGCTGTGAAGCTCAAGTGCAGTGTGCCTCTTGCCAAGGACCAGAAGCAGGAAGCTTGCTCGTGTTGACCTTCATTACCTGACACCATTTAAAAGACAAAATGTCAGAGCTAACGTGCTGGTGGTTGAAACATTTAATCACATTTTAATGAGGACAGCAGCATTACCCCATGCTATACCTTATTTATTTTTCAACTTGTTTGTCTCTTATAAGCAAAATCAAATAACTTTAGCAACATCTATTATGTACCAATAGAAGGAACTTTAAAATCCTTTTCTTACTGATAAAGTCAAGGGAAACATGGGTGTGTGTGTGTGTGTGTGCGTGTAATATATATATATATATATATATATATATATATATATATATATATATATATATATATATATGTTGCACATATTCTTTTTACTTGGATATAGGTGGAAGAATATGTATCTTGCTTGCCCATACTTCCAAGGCCATTGTGTACAAAAGACAGAGAGTAAAAGTCTAGTGCTCTAGTGCTTGATTTCCCACCGAGAGTTAATAGAGCACATAAGTGGAAGTTCTTAAATGACATGTTTGAACTTCATTTAAGGTATATTTATTAGCAGTTGGAGCTGCTTAATAAAGATAGACTCCTTTGTCCCGAGACACAATGGTCCCTTCTTTGTAGAGCTCTGTTTACAGAGAGCAGTAGATTCATAGCAGGATTCCCTTGAAGAGGCAACTGCTTCAATAGTAAAATTCTAGTAAAACTGTGAACGTTTTCAATCTGTTTAATAATTTTTACTTATGTACTCATACTGGGCTCACTACTGACTAATTCAGTTTGAAATTATACTCTAGATGCAATTCAGCTTTTCCATGTTTCTCTGAAGACAGAACACTCCAGAGACTAAAGAGAGGTTCTTTGTCCTCTAATGCAGATGACAAGTTTTCTGGGTTTACCTTAGATACATTTTATATATTCTCTCAATTCTTGCAACATTCAGTGATACCTAAGTCTTCTGTTTTCCTTTTGAATACAGTCTATCAGAGGGCATTTTCCAAATTTAAAAATTTACTAGAGAAGTCCTTCCGATCACAGTACTTTTTGTAATTTTGAATTAGACTCACCATTATTTACCTTAAATTAATGGTGCTTATCAAACATTGTATGGTCTGACATGGATGTCTGTAGTTCAGCATTACTTTATGCCTGCTACATAAAGAAAGAAGCTCCAATTCAGAGCAAAGCATGAGTCTGGGATCTACATGAATGTGGTATACAAACATGCATGTAGGCAAAGTCTCTATAGATCAAAACAACACAAACAAGCAAGAAACGGTGCGGTGATGCTGACAGCGGATAGAAACAAGAGAACAGTCACACTATTCACACTCCCTGGATGATGGATGTGTGGTTCTTGGCCAAAGCTGGATGCCGTTTGGAGGGACTCTTGGTTGGTGTATGTATATATATGCCAGATGCTTTCCCATATGAACTTTAAAAAGAGGGCATTTAAGGCTGTCTGTGACTCACTAGCCCTTGGTCCTCTTCCTTTATTAATGTAAAGAAAATTAAATTGCAAGATGTTTCACGAATAGAGATTGCCAAATGAGCACAGAAACATATACTCGGCTGCTTGGAGTTTCTAATATGCTGATCTTCTATTTCTTTATAATTTTATTTTGGGCATTCAATGGCATATTTCTTCACACTTAAATTTAAAACCGACTTCAATTGGAGAGATGACTGCTTTCTGTCTCCTGACTACTTTGAAAATAAGATCTGCTGATTTGAATGCATTTGCTTCAGGAGCTGATGGGGTCTATCTTTAGTTGAAACTTTCTAGCTTTTCGTAGCTGACGGATGTGTGGCTGCTGAGATCTACCTCCAGCATGTGGTTTCGAGGCCATTTGTGGTGGATATATCTGCAAAGTTTTTGTTACTGCTCCCTAAAATTCTGTCTTAGTATCTAAAATATTAAGAAAGAAAGGCAATTTCTCATGGCTGGCGTTTCTGATGATTAATATTCTTTCAGTGTGTCTTAATTTCAATTTTCATTTCACCTTCCTTCATCTTATTTTATGTTACTTTCTTGTCATATCATTAAAATGACAATATTTTCTTGACTTAAATCACAGGAATATTCTCCCAAATTAAATGTATCCCCTAAAATGTATTTTAAAAATAGTGTTTTGTCAAGAAAGAATAGGCTGGTAAAATTAACTGATTTCATTCTGGAATATCTATTTTTGTCCTACCACTTAAAAATTCTTTTGAAGAGATGAGTTATCAATAGCAACCATATGTCTGTCTGTCTGTCTGTCTGTCTGTCTGTCTCTCTCTCTCTCTCTCTCTCTCTCTCGTGTGTGTGTCTGTGTGTGTGTGTGTGTGTGTGTGTGTGTGTGTTCAGAGGTCCAGACTGTGTGTTTAGAATATGTTTTATTCTTTAATCTTAATGGGAATTTTGGGAGATCATAAGTTAGTGTTGTAGATCAAAGAGTGTTATATGTAAAAACAATGTTAACATAGTATTCCTGTGTCATAATTTTTCCTAATCATTGCTCTATATAGGGTTAGGGAGGGAAAAGTAGTTTTCCCAACAGTAGGCATGTAGCACTTATAATCACTAACAGATAGTTTTCCCAACAGTAGACATGTAGCATTTACAATCACTAACAGATGTATTTTAAAATGTTCTAAACAAGCTGCTAATGGAGACTTGCACCATCCAAGCAGGTGTGCGACAGTTGTGGAATGTGTTAAATATCCAAATGGAAATGCCCAAAGCTTCGGGAGAGTGCCTTCACTTGAGTCTCACTGAAAAGATACACAAATTAATTCCAGGAGAGGATCAGTTTCCTGAAAAATACTGTGTGTCATTCACAGTGTAAATGTAGAATTATCAAAGTCACTTTTAATTAAAGCCCCTTCTTAGTTCACTAAGGAATACTGAGAGAATGTCAAACTCTATTAATGTACTCCATTATGACTTTGACTATATTTTACAACGTGAAAATTTTTCACTTTTATGGTGCCATCAGCTTGTTACTTAATAAGAAATGTTTTATTGACATTTATGTTCTTTACTTAATGATGTGTATTTAAATGATGGCTGTCATCTTCATTAGAAGCCACTACCGGAAGAGGAGCAGGGACACCTTGTCTAATTTGTACTGTACAGAGACTATATAACCTTGGACTAAGCACTGCCAACTGAGACACCGAGTTCTGTATTTATTTATGTGTTATTTACAGCACAAGCACAGGCCCCCTTTCTCCTCTCTTCCCTGTCCCAGTCTTAGCAACTCCTCACCCAATTGCCCTCTTCTTGGATCTTTACAGAAGGACATCCTCATTTGTGTACCATCCCACACTTCCAGAAGGACTAGGGACATCTTTTACCACTGAGACCTATACAGGCTGTCCACATAGGAGGAAAGGGATCCAAAGACAGGGAACAGAGACCAAGACAGTCCCCACTCTACTTGTTAGGGGACCCAATGAAGACCAAGCTTCACACTGGCTGAACTGTGTAGGGAATCTATGTTCAGCTGCTGCATGCGCCCTGGTTGATGGCCCAGGCTCTGTGAGCCCCAGTGGTCCCAGGTGAGATGACACTGTAGGTCTTCTGGTGATGTTTCTGATGCTCCAACTTGCTCACTTCTATGCCTCACTCTTCTGAAAGTCTCCCTGGGCACCACCTATTGTTTGTGGGTCTCTGCATCTGTATTCTTCTGCTACTGAAGAAACCTCTCGGGAAACAGTTCTGCTAGGTTCCTGTCTCCAAGCATAGCAAAGGATCATCAATGGAGTCAGAGGTTGGCTCTCCTACATAGGAAGAATCTCTAGTTTGAGCAGTCATTCTTGTGTTTTTTCTGACTCTGGGTTATCTCACCCAGGATAATATTCTCAAGTTCCATCCATTTACCTGCAAAATTCGTGATGTCTTTCTTTCTAATAGCTGAATAGTATTACATTTGATGATGATGGAGAGTTCTTCCCCATCTCTTTTGACTCCTTTTGGTTGAAATTCTATTTTATCAGACATTAGAATGGCTATTCCAGCCTGTTTCTCGGGTCCAGTGACTTGAAAAACTTTTTTCTGTCCATTTCCTCTCAGGTAATGTCTATGTTTAATGATAAGGTGTGTTGTTTGTATGCAGCAGATTGATGGACCCTGTTTTTACAGCCAGCCTATGCCTTTTTATTGGGGAATTATGTTCATTGATGTTGAGAGATTAAAGTCAAGTGATTTTAATTCTTGTTATTTTGATGTTGATTTTATTAGTGTGTGCATATATGTGTGTGCATGTGTGTGTGTGTGTGTGTGTGTGTGTGTGTGTGTGTGTCTGTGTGTATGTGTGTGTGTGTGTGTGTGTGTGT
>NC_034591.1:154039935-154047255 GCF_900095145.1 Mus pahari
TGTGTGTGTGTGTGTGTGTGTTTAAAGGACCTTGTAGGTTTTAGAATCTCTGTTGAGAAGTTTCTAGATTTTAGAATCTCTATTGAGAAGTTAGTTATAATTCTGGAAATTCTATCTTTGTATGTTACCTTGTCTTTTTTCCTTTGCAGCTTTTAATATTATTTCTTTGTTCTGTACATTTAGTGCTTTAATTATTATATGGAAGAAGAATTTTCTTTTCTGGAACAATCTAATTGGTATTCTGTAAGCATCTTATATGTTTATAGGCATCTCTTTCTTTCGGTTGGGAGCTTTTTTTCCCTATGATATTTGTTGATAGTTTCTGGTCCTTGGAGCTGGGGCTCTTCATGTTCTTCTATTCCTAACATTCTTTAGTCAGCTCTTTTCATGGTATTTCAGATTTTCCAGGTGTTTTGCATCAGGAACTTTTTTAGATTTAACATTTGCTTTGACTGATATATCAGTTTCATCTACAGTATCTTCTCCACTGAAATTCTCTGTCGTCTCTTGTCTTCTGCTGGGGTGCTGTGTCTGTAGTTCCTGTTTCCTTCTCTAGGTTTTCCATCTCCAGGATTCCCTCAGTTTGTGTTTTCTTTTTTGCTTCGATTTCTATTATCAGTTCTTGGATCATTTTATTAATTTCCTTCACTTATTTAATTTTATTTCCTTGAGGGATTTGTTTGTTTCCTCTTTAAAGGCCTCCATCATCTTTACAACATTAATTTACGGTCATTTTCTTGTGCTTTGGTTGTGTTAGGATTCAGTGGACTTGCTATTGTAGGATAGCTGTGCTTTGAATGTGTCACATGGCCCTTGCTTTTGTTGATGTTGTCCTTCTGCTGGCCTTTAGCCATCTGCTGGTTACTGAATGCTCCTGTTGTAGAAGATATTGGGACGGGGACAATAATTGGATGATTCTGGTGTGGCAGGACTCTGATAGGCATCTTTGAACTAAACAATAGATCTTTGTGGATGACTGTGCAAATCTCCCAGCAGGTTGGTGTGCCCCTGGGGACAGTGTGGGTAGGGAACTGGAGAAGGAGAAAGGCAGAGAGATGGCAGTACAGTGGCACTCTGGGTGACAGTGTGCCATGCTTGACAGCTGCACATGCCCCAGAAGACTTGGCTGGGGCTAATGGGAATGGATGAAAAGAGGGAATCTAACCTGTATGCTTCCATATCTACAGGTCTGATGAAGGTGGGCAGAGAGATGACTGGACAATGGATTACTGGGAAACAGGACCCAAGTTCAGTTATTTTTAACTGAAATCTGTAGATGTCTCAGACTCTCATTTATTTTTGAAAATGATAATGTTTACTGATATGCATATCATATTGCACTAAGACTAACAATAATTTAACAGAAAATATTAGGCTTAAAATATCAGAAATTATTACTGTATCAGTGTCCTTTATGTACAAAACTAGTGACTATTTTATACTGTCATTTGTTTGATTTATCATTGATGCACCAAAAAAACCTTTCCCTTCAAAATTTTTTTTGTAGATTTTTAACTTGAACTCAGCTTTTATTGATTTTATTAACATTAAACAAGAGAGTAGGAATTTACTTTGTGTGTTATCATCTTATAATTGGTCACTGCTTGCTCTTAAAGGCATACACTATTGCTTTCTTAAATAAAATATGGCCAATGAAGTTGTATTATCTAAAGGGAGTATGTGCAAAATAAATACACTAAGCACAATTGAAGGCACTTAACACAGGCAATATAGTTATTTAACTCCTTTTCCCAGTGAGGCTATGAATATGGTACCACTGAAGCTTGTATTTCTCACACCCATGTTATTGTCATATTTATTTTGAATTCATATGATTTCTTCAGACATAATGGTGATATTATTCATTCTCAGCCCATGTATTTATCTTTTATTCAGTGTCACTTCTCTATTGACATATTCTTTTAGAGGGTTGTGGAATCAGCATCTAAGATGGGCCTAGAGGCCTTTTTACTTCTTCCAATATTGAATCTTGGTTGTTCTTATACATCATGATACAATGCTAACAACTATGTGTGCCTTCCCAAGCTGAAACCCAAAAGCTAATGCAATTTCCATGTTGCTTTCTTCAGGACAAAAACCAATTTCTGTGTTGGAAACGAACTGACAGACATTCTTCAAGCATATTAGAATAGCAGCATTGTGGAGAGAAGCTCCACCCAGCCTCTACCATCACAGATATCCAGGTCCATGCATGGGCCTCTTTAGACATACCAGCTGCCTCTTGAAAGACTGTAGAACACACACACACCTGTAATTTCCCACTTAATTCTTTGAGTCATTTCACAAGGTTGAACATTAACATAGCATACCTGAGCATTGTTGTTTGAAGTCACTATCCTGCTTCTAATAAGTTCTTGAAAATAGTACTGTCAGCTAATTTGACTTCTTCTCCTCACTGAAAATGTTTGGTGTAAGGTTTGCCACACAAGGGATGAGATACCAATATTTTCTTACTTTAAATGAACACATATTGATACAACCCTCTCCTTGATGATTCATGCACCCAGAAGGAAAAGGTTCATTATCTATTATCCACGGATGTAGGGTAAAAAGGCTCAATGAACTTGGCAATTCAGATAAATAGAATCACAAAATGTCATACATGGAAACAATTACCCACTACTCTGACCAAAGCACAGAACAAAAACCTCAATTTATTTGTTAACTAATGAACTAGCTATAAAGAGATGGGTCCTAAATTAATTTTTTAAGAGCTATATAAAACCAAGAAATTTCATAGATAGATAGATAGATAGATAGATAGATAGATAGATAGATAGATAGATAGATAGAAATGAATTTCATATATATATGTATATATATGAAATTTCTTGAGATATATATATATATATATTCACATTTAAAATTTTCTAGTTTTTCTTATATTTATTGCATAATAGTCCTGGATGTCTACGTTTTAGAAAAACAGCATAAGCAAGTCAAAACACAGAAAGAATCTAACTCACAAACCAAACAACCAAAACCTAAACTTACAGGGCTAAGTATTCACTTTGGTTGATAGTGTTTGCTGAAATAGTGGGTAGACCTAGGTTTGATTTCCAGGTCCACATGAACATAGCCAGGCATGGTGGTGTAAGGCTCGGGTCCCAGAAGTTGGAGATGTCATCAGGATGTACAGAAGCTGGCCTTCATCCTTAGCTGTATGATGAGTGTAAGGCCAGCCTTGGGTGCATGAAACACTGTATCAAAACATAAAATGAAGGAGAAAACAAAATCCTCAAGGTTGTGATTAGTCCCACCCAAACTTTTACAAACCATTAAGACCCTCAGGAAACTGCAGTGAGTAATTAAATGCACACAAAAAGAGCACTTCCTATCTCTAACCCTGGCTCTCTCTATATTATAATATTTTATTAAGGGGTGACAAAATACTTAAATTTATATAAACTTCATCTGTATTATTGACACTTTGAGGTTACAAAGATTTTAAAGTATACCCATTCATTACTGATCAAATAATTTCCATTTTTGTTAGATTTAAATGATACAGGTTATTCTGAAAGTAGGGTCATGACTAGACCTATTTTCTGACTGTTAGTGTTAGGAAAATTGCAAAAAGATTCAATAGTTAACCAAAGTTACTTCGATTTCACGTCGGAGTGACTAATATTCACGTTTGTTTTAGTAATTAATTAAGTCTCCTGTTGTCCAGGTCTGGCTGTGCTTGCTTTGAGTGTGTTGCTTGTGTTGACTTCCCAATTTCTCAGGTGACACAAGGGCCTGAGCATCATTAAAGAAAGATGTCTGGAGTCAGTGGAATTTACATAGCATTTGTCGCTGCTCCAACGCTCTAGAAATAAGCTCAGATTAGACACAGAATCTGTATAATCAATGCTTTAAAATGGAACAACCCATTTGAGTCAACTTTACATAAATATACCATTGATCTACAGATTTACTAATTACAGCTCCTCATTTTGAGCGTGTCTGAAACCTTTTTTACAAATTACATTTAGTCCACTTGATGGTATAATTTGATTATTTCATGATCGATATAAATAGGAGTAAGGAATTAAAGTAATGGGTTCTGTAAAGAAGCAATTTGCTTAATGCCTGCTCAGAAGGAGAGATCAGAGGTACAAACATAGAAGCCAAAGTGCTATCTGTGCCCTTTTGACTAGAAGTAGTTGTGATCATGGGAAGGTGAAGAAGAAAAGTAGAAGTAAAAAAAAAAAAAAAAAAAAAAAAAAAAAAAAAACACAGAATTCAAAATTAAATTGGAGACAAAATTTAGATGACCACATGCTAAGATCTAAATTTGGCCTATTCTCCAACTACCCCTGGAATCATTTATTTCTTGAAATTAAAATTACTAGAAATACCCTTCATTTAGGGTTCCTTCCACGATAAGCTTGTTTCAGATCTGAATGTGTACATGAGTGCACCAACATGCTTCTGGTTCTTAACCAAGAGAAAAATACAAATGTTAGTGATAATCCATTCATAGGAAATACTGACATTTGTTCTGTTCTAGAAGGAATAACCGTAATCTTAGTGCAGATAATTAAAATTGAGAAGTTTTAATATATATCAACTGTGTATAATATAGCTTGAATACAAAAGTCTGGACCTCAAAAGAAGTTTCCACATAAAGGAGACACAATAAACTAATCTTTAAGACTTGTGGTCCAGTGGACATTACCCTTTCCATCTCCTCAGTAGGAAGAGACTAGCCATGACTAAATTAATATGCTGCCCAGAGACAGCTAGATTGTGATTGTGCTGTGGTGTGCTTAACATGACACCTGAACACCTGTGAAGGTCTTCAAAGAACTTTAGACAATGAGCGAGGAAAAGAAATAAACCTCATGAGGAAAGTTCTCAAAAAGGGAGCAGAAGATAAATAATAAAATATTTCACTATCCCTTGAGAAGTCAGAGGTAGCATGGATTTGTAAGCAGAGGTAACTATACAAATTTACATTTAGAAGTCTTTGGAGGAGTCCAAACTGTACTAGCCATAAAAAAATACAGGATTTAATTGAAAAAGAAATCAAACCAATATAGGATGTAACATACTTGTCAGACAGAGTCTAGCAGCAAGAAGTGGGTAATATAGGCATAAACTGTGCAAACACTTACCCTGAGGAAGCCTGCGAAATTCTTGCCTCTCAAAGCTCAATCACGGGATTAGGTCTGGACAGAATAACAAAATGTATTTTTTTCCCTATTTTCAGTATCATACATGATCATCCAACAGCTGCTATAATGTTCACATCTGTTACTTGTCAATTCTGATCCCAGGTAAGATGTTCCACTGGGAATTTACTCTAGTTCAAATTTGGGGTTCGCTAAGTGGGAGGTCTCCATCAAACCTCTCTCTCTAGGTCTTGGAGATCTATGGAAAAATGGAGGTCAGAGTGGGTGGATGACTTCAAGGAAACACATCTTCCAGTGACAACAGGACTACTGGTATATGACCTCATAAATGTAGCATCACTCAGAGGGCCTGCACAGGTTGAAGCGGGGGTGGGGTGGGGGTTCCCCAGTCCTGAAAGGAGGAAGTGGACATGGGAAAATCCTGCCTAAACAAAAAGCTATCTGTAATGGATACCTGCTGGCAAAGGACAAATTAGTTTCCTCCAGTAAAGTTTCATTAGGCAAATTAATTACATTTAAGTTCAGGGCCCCATGCCCTGGAGTAGTTGTCCAAAAAAATAAGCTCAATTATATTATTTCAGATTTGTTTTTATAGCATATTACTGTGTTTAGGTTTGCATTTTTCTTACTGGTCATTGGCTTACATATTTAAGTTTTCTTTTTGGCAAAACTGAATGGTGAGGTGTTTTTCTAGGAGTCTCAGGGTAAAGAACCGTATTAGTTGGCACTCAGTCAAAACCCAATGAGTCAGTAAGTGATAATCTGAGTTCATGGATGAACACAGGAAAATGTATAGATTAACTAAATTTCACATAGCATTTATACATGGCACATATATTTATATATACAAATGTATTTACACATATATATAATAGATATATGTATATCTGTGTAACAAATGTGTATAGGTTAAAGCTGTCATATATATATATATATATATATATATATATATATATATATATATGTATATATACACTAAAAATATTTTCCTTCTTTTTTATTATTAATCATTTTATTTGTTTACATTTCAAATGATATCCCCCATTCCTGGTTACCCCTCCACAAAATCCCCATCCAATTCTACCCCTACCCCCTTCCCATTCCCTCTATGAGGGTGCTCCTCCACACACTCACCCACTACCACCTTACCCCTCTATCATTCCCCTATGCTAGGGCATCAAGTCTCCACAGGACCAAGGCCCTCCCCTCACATTGATGTTAGATAAGTTCATCCTCTGCTTCATATGTATTTGAAGCCATGGATCCCTCCATGCACACTCTTTGGTTGGTGGTTTAGTCCCTGGGAGCTCTGGGGTGGGGGGTGGTTCCGGTTAGTTGATATTATTCTTCCTGTGGGGTTGCAGCCCTTTCAGATCCCTCAGTCCTTCCTCTAACTCTTCCATTGGGGTTCCTGGACACAGTCCAGGGGGTGGTTGTGAGTATCTCCATCTATATTAGTTAGGGCCTGGCAGAACCCATCAGGGAACAGTCACACCAGGTTCCTGTCTTCTTGGCATCAGCAAGTGTGAGAGTTTGGTGTCTATAGAAGGGATGGATCCCTAGGTGGGCAGTCTGGATGGCCTTTCCTTCAGTCTCTGTTCCAATTTTTGCCCTTGTCTTTCCTTAGGACAGGAACATTTCTGGGATAAAAATTTGACATGGGTGGGTGGCTCCATCCCTCAACTGGGGTCCATGCCTATCTACTGGAGGTGGTCTCTACGGGTTCTATCTCCTCTCTGTTAGGTAGTTCTCTAAAGTAATCACTGTAGGGTCCTGGGAGCCTCTAGTTTCCTTGTATTGGAGGTTGATGAGATAACTTGCTGATTAAGAGAGCTTGCTTTTCCTAGAGGCACTTGGTCCTGAGAAGGTTCTATGCCCCGGTATAGGGGAATGCCAGGAAAGGGAAGTAGGAGTGGGTGGGTTGGTGAGCAGGGGCAGGGGGAGGGGGTATGGGGTTCAGAGAGGAAGCCAAGAAAGGGAATAACATTTAAAATATAAGTAAAAAAATCATTTTTTAAATTTTTTGACTTATTTTATTAGATAGTTCTTCATTTACATTTCAAATGCTATCCCGAATGTCCCCTATACCCCGCACCCTGCTCCCCTGCCCACCCACTCCCACTTCTTGGCCCTGGCATTCCCCTGCATGGGGCATATAAAGTTTGCAAGACCAAGGGGC
>NC_034591.1:154049835-154050764 GCF_900095145.1 Mus pahari
CTAAGAATTTCATAAATTCATTGTTTCTAATAGCTGAGTAGTAATCCATTGTGTAAATGTACCACATTTTCTGTATCCATTCCTCTGTTGAGGGACTTCTGNGTTCTTTCCAGCTCTGGCTATTATAAATAGGGCAGCTATGAACATAGTGGAGCATGTGTCCTTATTACCACTTGGAACAACTTCTGGGTATACACCTAGAAGAGGTAATGCTGGATCTTCCGGTAGTACTATATCCAGTTTTCTGAGGAACCACCAGAATGATTTCCAGAGTGGTTGTACAAGCTTGCAATCCCACCAGCAATGGAGGAGTGTTCCTCTTTCTCCACATCCTCACATCTGCTGTCACCCGAAATTTTGATCTTAGCCATTTTGACTTGTGTGAGGTGAAATCTCAGGGTTGTTTTAATTTGCATTTCCCTGATGATTAAGGATGTTGAACATTTTTTCAAGTGCTTCTCAGCCCTTCGGTACTCCTCAATTGAGAATTCGTTGTTTATCTCTATACCCCATTTTTTAATGGGGTTATTTGAATTTTTGGAGTTCAGCTTCTTGAGCTCTTTGTATATATTGGATATTAGTCCTCTATCAGATTTAGGATTGGTAAAAAAAATTTTCCAATCTGTTGGTGGCCTCTTTGTATTATTGACAGTATCTTTTGCCTTACAGAAGCTTTGCAATTTTATGAGGTCCCATTTGTTGATTCTTGATGTTACAGCACAGGCCATTGCTGTTCTNTTAAGGAATTTTTCCCCTGTGCCCATTTCTTCAAGGCTTTTTCCCACTTTCTCCTCTATATATTTCAGTGTCTCAGTTTTTATGTGGAGTTCTTTGATCCACTTAGACTTGAGCTTTGTACAAGGAGATAAGAATGGATCAATTCGTGTTCTTCTGCATGCTAACAGCCAGTTGTGCCAGCACCATTTGTT
>NC_034591.1:154051904-154060859 GCF_900095145.1 Mus pahari
GGAAGAAAGAAAGAAAGAAAGAAAGAAAGAAAGAAAGAAAGAAAGAAAGAAAGAAAGAAAGAAAGAAAGAAAGAAAGAAAGAAAGAAAAGAAAATCTAAGGCTCTGGTATTGAAAACTACACAGTACATCCTCTCAAACAGATCATCTTACTGCACTATACAAGCCAACAATTTATTGTGGATTTTAAGAGTTTTGCAGATGTAAAGCTGAACTAAATCACAACAGTAACAATGCTCACATGGCGATGGAATAAAACTCATGCCTGGCACTGATTTGAGAACCAAGTGTCTGCTTATAGGCAAGTGGAATTGGATGTTTTTTCGTACTGTGTCTGTTCTCAGAGAAAAACACTGGGTACCAGTGGAGCGTGTATCATATATTCTGATACACAGCATTAAAACTTTTATTTTTGTAATTAAAAATTCAAGTTGCTAAAATGTGGATACAGTAGACAGTTGGCCAGCCTATTTGGCAGAAGCTGTATTTGAGGGGGAAAAAAAGATACAGAAATAATTTCTCTACATGACTGGTTTGGATCTCTCTTCACTAAGCCATTCTTGGTGCACAACGTGAAACTTTACCCCACATGCATCCTATTTGGAAACAGAAAAGGCTTTTTCTGTTGTGAAAGAGTACAATGAAAAATGCGTAAATCAAGCTCAATTTGGATGACTTCAGTAATTTGCATTCATCTGTTTAAAGAGAGATGTCTTTGGAGACTCCTATTTTTACATAAAAATTACACTCAGCATCTCACGGACTCTTTTGTTCACTAAAATTAGATTTGCTCACTTATACAATCCACAGGCCTCAATTTGTTCAGAGCAAAGTCACACATGCTATTTGTAGTTGCCCTTTTCTCTAACTCTCTCAAAAAAAAATTATGATATGTTCTATAGTTTTCCCCTCACAGCAGATTAATATATAGTGATTCCTGAAGGATGTGCCTATGGCTAAAGGCCACCTCCCTTTTACAACCTCAGTCCTCCAAAATTTCCAATAAAGGTATCTTGTAATTGTTAGTGTATTCTGTACTTGAGAATTAATGAGCACTTTAAAGGCCATCCAGGACACAATTCACTGAACTTGTGGAATGAGCAATTCCAGACCTGTGGCCTTGTCATTCAGTGGAGTTCTGGTTCTAAACAAGTTGAATGAAATTGCAGATTCCTGTTTATCCTTGCTATAGTCCATGTGAATGTGCAACTCTACCTTAAGTTGGCAAACTTTCAGCAGAAGCATCAGAAAAAGAAGAAAAGTATGTCATAACAGAAAGACAGCTAGAGTATCACAGTACAAAAATTAATGTAGAGAAGATAGTCACTCAATAGCATGACTCATACAGTTTATTTCTACTGCTTCCATTAAAGTGTTGTACAAACGAACATGGCAAAAGACAGTAGCTATAAATTCTATTTTAGTTGTATTTGACTTTGTCCTAGCAAGGTATAAATGTGTGGGTATCCCAGGTAGCTCTTTTTAACTGCCACTGTTAGACCGTGATAAGAGAGAGTGGCATCAGCAGTCAATCAGCTGTACTGGCTTCATAAATATGTGATCCATGCAGTGAGAAAGAGCCATGTGCTAAGGAGATTTCTCCACTAGTTAATAGCTACTCTTGCTGTCATGATGTTCTGAGTAAGGATAGAACATGTGCTCCCTATTTTCTGGTTGTGCTGTGTTCCACTAATCACACAGAGCACCCTGAATATCAGCAACTGGTCCAGAAATTTCCATATGGTAATTGTTCAATCTATACGCACACATCTCTTTATCTTTTTTCTTCCTAACACAAAAGATAGACTTATACATGGTTCTTTCTTCTGACATGCATAGTCAAGAGATTTGCTCATTTCATTTCTTCTACCTGGCTTGAATCTTCAACACTATCTTAGTGCTTATATTTTAGCAGTGCCCACATGTGAAACACGGCCTACATCTCTTTGGATGTAAACAAGTGAGATCTTCAAGCAAGAGAATTACACTGAGCTAGACTCCCATAGAGATTTGAGAAAACTGTGACACTGCATTGTGGCACTGTTTAGCTCCAATCTGCTGGGATCAGACCCAAGCTTTACAACACCTAATCACCCAACCCCTACTTTGTATCATTTCTAAAGTCTATGAGCAATAATTCATCTCTGACTTGAAATCATAAACAATTTTAAGCAATCACTCAACTGTAAATAATAATGAAAACAATTCAGTCAGTTCAACACACTGCAAAAACCAATATTAGTATGTATGCATAAAGGCAAGCATTTGATATCTAATTTGCTATAAAACTGTTAGTAATTTAAATTCTACCAGTTGGTAATGGTGATACTTACTTTATACATTTTAAATTTAAGTTAAATCTATTCAGCTACATAAAGGTTTTAATTAACATGAAATTATACATTTTAATTGAGAAACAAGTGTTCTTTCAAGAGCTGTGCCTGTTGTATGAAATTTAGATTGTATCAAATATCATTTTTTTCAAATATTTACTCCTTGTCTATAGTAAACATACTACAAATCTTTGCTTCTCAACAGGATATTTACTATGATTTTGTCTGTAGCCACACCTTTATGAAATAATGCAACTAGACACCAAAGTTATATTACACTGTTCCTAAATTAAAGTTTTGACATATCTCCTTTTTTTCTAATTTCCCTAGTTTTTTTCTAATTATAAAGTTACCTTTTAGGAGAATGATTTGTGTGGGGTCCATATATGAGGGAGCTCACATGGTAGTTCACTTTCTGTTCCTGGCTTCTGTCTTCTAACAGAGTAGGGGAAGGTGTCGATTCCCTGATTGGTTCTTGATTGTGTCAATAAAGGAGGCAGAAGCCAAATACTATGCAAAAAGAAAAAGGTGGGACTTCCGGGTGCCAGGAGGAAGAAAAGGGATACAGAGAAAGTTATTCAGAACAGGCTTCGGAGTAAGTAGAAGCTGAAGACATGTAGGTTTGTAGTCTCCACCGGGAGCAGGGGCCAAGGAAGATGGAGGGTGCTGGTTGATAAGTGGATATTAGCCCAGAAACTTAGAATACCGAAGATACATTATGCAAAACAGAAGAAAACCAAGAAGGATGACCATTGTGCGGATACTTCATTCCTCCTTAGAATAAGGAACAAAATACTCATGAAAGGATATANGTACAGAGACAAAATTTAGAGCTAAGACGAAAGGATGGACTATTCAGAGACTACCCCATCCGGGAATCCATCCCATCATCAGCCACCAAACCTAGATACTAATGCTCATGCCAGCAAGATTCTGCTGAAGGGACCCTGATATTGCGGCCTCTTGTGAGGCTGTGCCAGTGCCTGACAAACACCGAAGTGGATGCTCACAGCCAGCTATTGGATGGAACACAGGGTCCCCAATGGAGGAGCTAGAGAAAGTACCCAAGGAACTGAAGGGGGCTGCAACCCTGTAGGTGGAACAACAATATGAACTAACCAGTACCCCCTGAGCTCGAGTCTCTAGCTGCATATGTAGCAGAAGATGGCCTAATCAGCCATCACTGAGAAGAGAGGCCCCTTGGTCTTGCAAACTTTATATGACCCAGCACAAGGGAAGACCTGGGCCAAGTAGTGGGAGTGGGTGGGTAGGGGAGCGGGGGCAGGGGGTATAGGGAACTTTTAGGGTATAGGGATAGCATTTGAAATGTAAATAAAGAAAATAATAATAATAATAATAATAATAATAATAATAATAATAATAATAATAATAAAAAGATTATAGCAGGAAACTCTTCGCCCCAGCCATTGAGTTATCTGGCTAGTTTTACATAATAAGACTTTCCAGTGTTTTCCATCCATGGCACAAAGTGGGCAAGAGGAGAAAGATGGCAGCCAGAGCGGTTGTTGGAGGCTTGGTGAAGTTAGCAGTGAGGGGCTGGATTGCAGCTCCAGGGAAAAACAGCAAGCTGGACATTCACACAGTCAATCTCAGAGCATGGGCCGAGTTCCAGGGAAAGAGGGATTGTGGGTTGATGGGAGAGTGATCTAGGAGCGAAGCTGAGAGCAATGCCCAGGGAAGGCGGAAGCATGTTTTTAAAAATGACATGCAACAACATAGTGACCTACAGATGTACATATGGATTTTGGCAAATTAAAGGGCAGTGTGTGAGGCAGGGTGTCTAGTTCACCTGTGCTCACGACAGACTCACTGGCCCAAGCACTTCCTGCAGTTCCCTTGTTTCTGCCACCCATCTCTCCATTGACCCATCAGGATGACAAATATGTGCTCCCTGGATTTTAGGGATCTGATGTTTACCCTCATGCCTTCATGAACTCAGCACCCTGACCCATCTCTCCTAATGCGCTCTAGACAATTTTAATGGAGCTGCATGCTTGTTGTCTTTTGTGACTACTTTCTTTTACTTAGTGTAGCAGTGTAGGGTCCCTTCATGAATTATGCGTTGGTTATTCGTTAATTTTTATCGTGTAAAAAGTTTTTAATTGTAACAGATAGCACACTTTGTTTATATGTTCATTCCTTGATGGACATATGGGATATTTTCAGTTTGGGCTTTAATAATAATGCTGTTATGAACTTTCCTGTTCAACTTTTTACATAGACATATGTTTAAGTTTTACTTGACTAATGCTTCATTAGGAATGTCTGAGTTTAACCATTTCATGAATTACTTTTTTAACTGGGTATTTTATTTATTTACATTTCAAATGTTATCCCCTTTCCTAGTTTCCCCTCCTATATTCCCCTATACCCTCCCCCCTCCCCCTGCTCCCCATCCCACCTACTCCCAATTCCTGGCTCTGTCATTCCCCGATACTGGGTCATAGCACCTTCACAGGACCAAGGGCCTCTCTGCCTATTGATGTCAGATAAGGCTATCCTCTGCTACCTATGCAGCTGGAGCCATGGGCCCACCGCCCCCTGCATGTGTAGTTTTTGATTGGTGATTTACTCCCTGGGAGCTCTGGAAGGTCTGGTTGGTTGATATTGTTGTTCTTTCTATGGATTGGCAAACCCCTTCAGCTCGTTCAGTCCTTTCTCTAACTCCTCCATTGGAGCCCCCGAAGCACATCTGTACTACTTTTTACAAAAGTACTGAACGAGAGGTTCTGTTTCTCCACAATGACCTAAGGATACCTTAAGGATGTGCCAATCAATAAATTGTTTTGATGAGTAGATATCTTAACACTACGAGGATAAGAAGAAAAGATTTGCAGTCCTATTTCAAAATTTAAGGAAAAAAAAAAAACCCACCCAATTTCTTTTAGGTTTATTTATACACTTTTACTAGTTATTTGCATAACATGTTACCATTTCTCTTGAGATCTTACCTGCTTCTGCATATTAAGTCGTATGACGTTCTAATTTGGATACTCATGTATCAAGAGGTATATAGAACTTTTCTCCATGATTATTGGGTTCTAGAGAAATATTTTCTAAACCCTTTATCCGTTTAATAGAATGTCTTTTTTTTTTTTTGATTGACAGGAGTCAGTTATTTACTTTGAATGCAAATTTTTAATCTGATGCATTATTTGCAAATATTTTCCACAATTCATTGAGTATCTTACCTTCATAAAAAAAGTTTTGAATACTTGAATTTTGATGAAATCAAAATTTCTTTTATTCCTCTTGCTTTTTTGTACCATATTGAAAAAATAGCTGTCTTATTGAAGAATCAGATGTTTCTATCTATATTTTCTATAAACATTAAACAATTTTAAATCTTTTAACAGACCGTATGCAGGTAAGTTGTGCATATATTATGATGTAGAGCCTGCTTCGCTGTTACAGAATATTGTTTTACTTAGTGTTTCTATTGCTGTTACCAAGACAAAAGCAACTGGGTAGGAAAGGATGTAGTGTGTTAAAGGCTTTTACTCCATCATCCAGGGAAGCTAGGACAAGAACCTAATTCAGGAACCTGAAGACGGGAACTGCAGCAAAGATAATGGAGAAAATATGCTTATTGGCTTGCTCTTTGTGGCTTGTTCAGCCTGCTTTCCTATATAGCAGTCCAGCTCAATCTGCCCAGGGACGGCACCACCCACGCTGGGATGGGTCCTCCCATGTTAATCATCAATCAAGATACGCACTAAAGACTTGAATACAGGCAAATATCATAAAGGCTATTTATTAATTGAGATTTTTCTTTCCAAATGACCAAAGTTTGTGTCAAGATGACAACAACCACAACAATAACAACAACAACAACAAAACTATTTGGTAGTTGGCAACAGATATACATAGATTTTTGACTTCAAAAACAAAAACTAGCCAGGCGGTAGTGGCGCACGCCTTTAATCCCAGCACTCAGGAGGCAGAGGCAGGTGGATTTCTGGGTTCGAGGCCAGCCTGGTCTACAGAGTGAGTTCCAGGACAGCCAGGACTACAAAGAGAAACCCTGTCTCGAAAAACAAAAACAAAAACAAAAACAAAAAAAAAGAAAAGAAAAGTAAAAATCTAAATAAAAAACAAAACTGATTATCTAGAGGGCACTTTTACTCACAGATAAGTAATGGAGAAACCAGAAATGTTAATCATGCAAGGTTGTCTCCTTGATTGAGGAAATGGGCATTTGTTTTCCATCCAGAGGACTGGGATTTGATGTTGTTAATAACCTAGTGACCTCTGTATATGTAGGATGGAGCCACACTCTAATCCCCAAGAATATTTATTCCAGACTCTCCCTCCTTACACCTTTAGTGTTAACTTTGTTTCTCAGTCAAGAGAACCCATCTTTATAGGAGATGTCACACGTTCTCTGCCTGCTGACCTCTACCCTATCTGGGTCAGAGACACCTAGGCCCTTAAGCTATAGAACCCATCTTCATGGTAGAGGTCAAATGTACTTTTCAAAAGAGCTTTGATATAGCTACACCTTAAGTTTTGTTTTACATATTGGATAAAGATCATTGTTACCAGGATTTTTCCCAAAAAACTGTACTGGACTTAAATATGTCTAAAATAAACTGGTCTACTGTCCAAGTCAGGAAGTTTAAAGCAGCACCGGCTTACTGAATCATACTGCACTGAGTGTCCTTCCTTGCTCATCACGTCCATGTCTCTCGTAGTTGTGTTGCTTGTAGCTCCCCCTCTCTCTGAGATTATTTCCCACTTTGAGTTTCATAACATCTGTCCTGAAAATATTCTATGAAATTTTAGGCTTGTTCTTGGAATATAAATCATACATATAATTAACTTATATGCATAAGTATTGTTAATATCACATTTTCTTGATGATAACAGTTCTGTCATGAAAATCATTAAGTGATTAATGTTTAAATTTCTATATGAATTGCTTAGAGAAATGAGCCATTTTATGTTGTTATTATTATAGCTTTTTACCTTAAGAGACTGAGGGAAAGGGAAGTGAAAATTAAATTTCAAGCAAATAGATATTAAGAAATATTAATAATTTTGGCTGGAATTTAATGTCGTCATAGTGACTGCTATTAGATTCATAAAGAAGATTTAATAGGAAGCTTTTACATTTTTTTCTAAGACAATGAGTAACCTAAACCAAAAAACACTTTGTATTTTATCTTTTAAAGTCAATATTCCCTTGATACAAAAACCAGCTGTCTCATGTGAAAACTGCAGAGCAACAGCCTTACAAATGTATAGATGTGAATACTCAATAAAATATCAGAAAATTGAATACATCTAAATGTAAAAAGGATTGAGAAGGATCGAAGTCAGAAATTCAAGCTTGCTTTAATCCAAACATCAGCTCATAAATTATACTCTATCATTAATAAAGGATAAATTCAACTGAATGTATAAACAGAAGCAGAAAAGCATGTACCAAAATGTAACATTTGATAATAATAAAGCAATCCTTTATTTAATGAAACATGGATAGAAGGCTTACTAATTCTATCCTCATTGCTGTGACCAAATATTTGAAAATATGCAACTTAACACAACAATGTTATTTCAGCTCATGGATTGAGGGAATATGGCAAAGAAAGGAAGGCTTTTACAGCAGGCAGATGAGTAATTTCCATCTTGTATCTTTACTCAGGAATCAGAGAGGTGAATGTTTGTGCTCTATTCACATAATTTTCTACAGTCATATGCCATAGAAATGGGACAAGGCTACCCAAACTCATAGTGAGTCTATTTTTGCCAATGGGAGCTCATAATGACATCAGTGTTGCTTTACAGGCCAGGAATAACCCTACCTTTTAGCTTTATTGTCTATAGCATATATGGTCTCTCCATTGGCCCAGTTCACTCTGTACCCAAAATATCCTTCAGTAGTTGATCCACAGTCCTGGGATCTCTACTATCATGGAAGCTTCACAGTTTTATTCACAAGGAGGCCACTAAAAGCCTCCTTGCAGAGATCCCAACCCTGCCACACATTCCATACCATCAGAGACATATGAAATTTTGGTGCAAGCCTTCATAGTTCCATGGACCTTGTCATCACATATCTAAAGAACCAGCACCATGGAGATGATGCTGTTAAGCTCCACTATACTTAGATGTTGCTTGGCCTCCTTCACTTACTCTGTTACTTCAGTTTGCCATGGAAATTGAACATGGAAAAAAAAAAGAAAAAGAAAAACAAGAACCAAGTCATTGGGAATTTGGAGGTTTTTGTTTTTTCGTTTGTTTTGCTTTTTCTAACAGAGAGGCTTTTCCACACATTCCAAGATTCAGTGTGTTCCTTTCAAGTGAACTTAACAGTTCTTAAAATTTAAAACTTTGCTGAGATGCTCTTTATCATCAAAGCATGCTTATATTCTACTCAGAGATGTGTCCTTCTAATGATGCTGAACTTTTAAAATGTATCCCTATTTTCTCTGTATCTGACTTGTCTAGCAACATTTGTGTCAGGCCCTTCTTACCAAATTCCACAATCTTCAGTACTTTTCTTCTGTTGATCTGGCTAAAAGAAGTGAGTGATAACTATGCCACTTTTAAAGATTAAGCAGCTTTCTGGAGTCCATCTTCTTGAGTTCTTTATATATA
>NC_034591.1:154061951-154122173 GCF_900095145.1 Mus pahari
TAGAATACCCAAGATACAATTTGTAAAACACATGAAACTCAAGAAATATGAAGACCAAAATGTGAACACTTCGCCACTTCTTAGAATTGGGAACAAAACACCCATGGAGGGAGTTACAGAGACTAAGTTTGGAGCTGAGATGAAAGGATGGACCATCCAGAAACTGCCCCACCCAGGGGTCCATCCCATAATCAGTCACCAAACACAGGCACATTGCACACACCAGCAAGATTTTGCTGAAAGGACCCTGATATAGCTGTCTCTTGTGAGGCTATGCCAGTGCCTGGCAAACACAAAGGTGGATCCTCACAGTCATCTATTAGATGGAACACAGGGCCCCCAATAGAGGAGCTAGAGAAAGTACACAAGGAGCTGAAGGGGTCTGCAACCCTATAGGTGGAACAACAATATGAACTAACCCGTACCCCCAGAGTTCGTGTGTGTCTCTAGCTGCATATGTAGCAGAAGATGGCCTAATCGGCCATCATTAGGAAGAGAGGCCCCTTGGTCTTGCAAACTTTATATGCCCCAGTACAGGGGAATGCCAGGGCCAAGAAGTGGGAGTGGGTGGGTAGGGGAGTCGGGGGTAGGATATAGGGGACTTTAGGGATAGCATTTGAAATGTAAATGAAGTAAACACCTAATAAAAAATTGGGAAAAAAATTTAGCAGCTTAAATTTACTTCACCAAACTGTGTCCATTGCTTTTGAATTCATCCTCATTCACATTAACAGGACATTAAAATCAACCAGATAATGTGTTTAATTGTTGTCAGAATGTATCACAGTGTTCTTTGGTCCAATTCCTGGTACAGTAAATTTTCTACTTCAGATTTGTGTGTGCCCGGCTTATATTTTATTCCTTCCTATTGATATTCTGATCATTGGAAGTGAATCACTCACCAAGCTATTATTTCAGCATTCTGGGTCTACTCTAGCCTGAAGTTTCTAATCCTTATGCTTTCCTTTCACACAATCCCAAAAACCAACAAAAATCTGTGTAAAGTGTTCCCAGCAATGGTTCCACTCAATACCACTTTCCTCCATTTGATGCTATCATAGTTCAGTTTCAGTTGCTATGAGAAAAATACCCTCACAAAGATAACGTTCCAAGCTAAAAACAAAAACAAAAAGAAAAGAAAAGAAAAGAAAAAAAAAAAGGTGCATGATTAATCTCTTGTGCTCAAGCCAATTTCTATACTCCTGAAGCATACCAAAATGCTCTGCTCAGAAATGGTCTGAACTACCACGTACTGTGTTTTCCCCATATCAATAAAAATAATCACGACCGTACTCCACAGGCATGTCCAGTGGCCATTCTAATCTATACTCACTTGTATAATTAGTATGGGAGACCTAACAGACCATACAGCCATCAAATTGTTGGGCTGCATCACTAGTGATAACATACTAACTTCTGTTTATATTAGTATCAATAGTTAGGCTTGGTTTCTCTTGCTTAGTTTTTTGCTTATGTGTGAATGTTACTTTGTGCTTTCCTTCTAAAAGTAGTAACATATAACAAGCCTGGAAAGTAGAGGTGGTCCTTTCTCCAGGCCTTATTTTTGTCATTTGTTTGGTTGGTTTGGGTTAGTGCTTCACTTATTTCTACAGTGCATGACTTCATTGAACTGTTTTAAGTCATATTTATACCCTTCTTCCTTGTGAAACCTCACAGAATTCATCCTCTGTTCCACAACCTTACTCTATTACTATAATATCTTTTGTGTTATCTCTTTGGTTGGTCACTCTTAAGTGACCTACAAATGCTAGCACTGCATCCAGGTTTTAAGTCCCACATATTCAGATGGCAACTGTTCTCAACAGTATATCAAAGCTCAAATGTATCTGTGGACCAATTAAATTAAATTTGAGCCTCTATGCAGGGTTAGTACATGTGAGAGAAAGGTTTACTTTGACTTGAAGATGAATTTATGACCCATCTTTCCTTGATTCCCTCCAGAAATCTAGTTTACATATAGTTCATGACTTCAATTGAACATATGAGATTCTTCTTAATGTTTGAATCAAAACTACTTCTTGTAACAATAGCCACTGGCTTATCCTCACAATATATTTCAAATAAACTCAGTTTTCTTGAAGAGATCTGTGAAATGTCCAAATCTTATGAACTCTATCTCTGGGAAAGGTTTCTTAATCACTGCCCTAGAACTGGTAAAGAACCAGATCTCTTGCACGAATCCTCATAGGATGAGCAGGGTGTTCATCAGAGAGCATTGTTTGGTTTCCTGAACTGACTCTATTATAGGAGAATCTCTGTACATTGAAAGAGATTACCCAAAAGTGGTCTGTACCATAATAGCTTTCCCTTCCGTGCTTGAACATTTGATTTTTTTTTAAAAGGAAATGTTTATCATGTTTGAAATGTGTGTGTATGTTTTTAGTGGTATGTACACCTTAGTGCAGATGTTTGTTAGGAAAATAAGCCTGATTCCCCACACATCTGAATATATCCATGGGAAAATTAAAAGGTGGTGGGGGGGGACAATGCACAGACCTTACAACTAATACACATCCACTACAGCCTGCAGGCTGAATTCTTTTTCAATAAAGAGTGTTTGAACAACTTTCCCTCACTGTAGGCTGTTGTTCTCCATTCCAGGATTAATTAAAACATGTTCCAATAAAAACCTCCAGTGTGAACACACAGAACTAGATCGTGTTCTGGGTGCTGTTCCTTCTTGTGTGACAAGTCACACTTCCCTGCAGTGAGTTCATTTTGCTCACATTTTTAGAACTATTAAGCTAGAATAATTATGAAACAATCTAAACAATGTTCAATAGCCCGTGCAGATGTCTGACAGGGCATGTTGTCTCTTAATTAGGAATTTCAGTGCCTAATGCTCATGTATTAACTGAAATAATTAGCTAGATGTTTCACATTTCTTTCACTTTTACTGACATTGAAACTAGAGGAGCTAAAATGTTATGTCTTTAAAAATGCATGCATAAATACATATATTCACACTTACCCATAACACAGACTTATACTATATACATAACCATACATATACATATACACATACATGTACATATATTTATGCATGCATATACACATACTTGTATACACAGGTAGTCATACATATAAACACACATACTCATATATATGTGCACACATACACACATGTACATAATCATACATAGATAAACATGCATATACATATACACATATATATTTACACAAACCAAATATAAACACACATGCATATAAATATATACACACACACAAATATAAGATGTTGTAAGAATTTAGAACAAATTCTTTTTTTTAACATAACACCTAATTTAATATATTCTGATATATTTTAAATCACCTTCTATTCCATTTTTATCATCTTACTTACATGGAAAGAGTTCTCTCTAATTACATAAAGTAACTTTGCATTTATGTAAGAGGTATGTCTAATATAGCAGAAACATATTCAGCATTTGTCTTTAAAATATTTGCTACAGTAATGTTGATTTACATCCATTAATGCATGATCTACTTTTAAACATAACAAATTGCTATCTATTAGAAACACACACACACACACACACACACACACACAATGCCCTATTTCCATAAACATTTCCATAGAGATCATGATGTGAAAAGCTCTGCAGATCTCTTAGGAAAATTAGACAATATTGAGTTGAAGTGGATATGAGTGATATTGTTTTTGCTTAGTATTTTGAGAAGACGATTACTGTTCCTGCTATATAACACAGAATAAAAGGTTTTCACATAGGTGAATATAAGCCTTTGTGTGTTTCAATATATTTCCCTTTGTTTTACTGATGCACTTTGTCAGAATGATTTTATGCATAAAACATAAAAGATACTGTTTGGGGATTGGCTGTTGTGTCTTCTATCACTTGTAAAATCAAGTTAGTGTTGATTAGATATACAGAAAAATTCTAAATGGGTTCAAGAACTTAAGAAACACAAGCTTGAGAAAAATATAATTGGCAATCAATTTGGTTCAATATTTTCAAGAAAAATAACAATATTTTTACATCAAAGATTATAAGATGGAGATATTTCTAATGTCAAACAATGTGAATGTCAAAATGTGAATTTCACACTTTAAGTAACACAAATTGTTTCACATTGGATTCCTGTGGCAGTTATAAAAATCATAGGGGCTGGGTGCCATGTGGGGGATGGCTAGAATTCAGCAGAGTTGAAGTCTCCTTGAGGAATAATTTGGAGTTACAGGGACAGTTTTCTTTGTGCATATACTCAGGAGCTAGCATAGATATATCAAGTTTTAATTTTTCTAACTTTAAATCACAGTATTTACATTACTATTTAAGATCGTCTCCAATGATACACCATCCCTTCTCTTGCCTTTTATGTTAAATTGAATTTATAATTCATATATAATACTTGTTGAATGAAATAAGATAGATGTAGAGTGGGTTAAAAAATAATGCAGTTTGTGGTGATGCAGGTGGTATCTGTTTTCATGTCTTTAATATAGAAAGAAATAGAATTGGGAGTCTTAACAACTATGTGTGTATCTCTCTCTGTCTCTGTCTCTGTCTCTCACTCTTTGTCTCTGTCTCTCTGTCTCTCTCTGTCTCTCTCTCTCTGTCTCTCTCTGTCTCTGTCTCTCTCTCTCTCTCTCTCTCTCTCTCTCTCTCCTCCCTCTCTGCTTTTCAGAAAAGAAAAACAAACAACAAAAAGGCCAAAAGAAAAGAAAAATATTTACAATTGATATTTTCTGAGAAAGGTCAAATGAATTTTTCTCCAGTGGAATATCACTGGGTACATCAGCTCACTCCAAGTCAACCGCCATACCCATGAGTATTTGACCAAACCAAAGCAGATTCCAAGACTTCATGTGATTTTTTGTTTTGTTTTGTTTTGTTATTATTTGCCTTATATTTTAACTGTAGTGTTATTGAGAACTTTTTTCAACTTATTACTACCTGTGCAGTTGTCATATTACTTGCCCTAAAACAAAAAGCATTGTTATTGACTGATTAATGTAAAACTCTGGCTTAATAATAAAGCAATGTTACATATTTATCAGGACAATAAGAAGTATTGTAAATACCTAGTATATGTCAAGGGTTGACAATTTAATGTAAGGTGGGGTTCCCAATGATGGAGGCAGTTTCTGTCTTTCATGTTTACATGCTACTGTTGTTTGTTTTATTTAATGCTTTACTTTATGAAAAAATGTATTTTTGCAGATTGAATTCATGCTATGTAAATCACTCTATGTACATTCTAATAATTATTTTAGTGCCATATATTATTTTATATAATACAATTAATTGTATTGAGAAAATTATTATAAAAGCATGAGACTTTTTATAATGTATCCAGGTTAGGCCACTTCTAGATTTGGTCACAAGGGAAATATGTGAAATATCTATTTAGTTTTTTAATAAGCCACATCTCTTGGCACCCAGATATTTGCATTGTCTTGTCCCTTTGATCATGGGATGCTCTTCAGTTCACTTAGAGGACTCAACGATGGCAGAATGGCTCTTGGAACATGCAAGACCAGGTCACAAGGAGAATTTCCTTCTCTTTTGGATGTTAGATTTATTCTTTGAGAGGTCAGACATTGTATAAAAGATCCTGGAACCTGAACCAAAATAAAATGCCCAACATCATATCTGTGCTCAAGATTAACTACTGATGCTTTCATGACATAGGAATGAGTTTATGAGAGTCCCCTCTCTGCCAGCAGCTGCCAAGACATCTCTGAGGCTAACTTTCCAGCCATTTTCAAACCCTTGTGCCTCATAAGGACTAAGAGGTGGCACATGGGGTCAACAAGTTTGCTCTTTCTTTCTCTGTCTGGAAAATAAGAAGATGCAACAGTTTCACAAAATCAACCATAAGAATCATAACCTGTGTAAGCCAGCTGTACTTGTGTGGAGACTGGCTCACACAACAATGTAAGTTTCCTGTGTTGTCTCTCTCATCTATCACTTTCTCACTCATTTACAATCACTGCCAATTGTCTGACTTGCCCACCACAGGTTGTACATTTTAGAGACTCCATCTGGAAAAGCCATCCAAATGTCCTCAGGACATACTGGTCATTGGCAAGTGCACCTGGAGATTAAGGTGAGGTAGACTGCAAACTCAGACACTGTCATTTCCTTTGGATACTGTAGTGTTTTCCAATTCATTCTGCAGCCTAAACTTTAATGTATTTAAATGATTTAGCTTGTGAAGAAGCCACCAGACCCCTTATATGTCCCCTGAACATCACCATTGTCTTCTGTGAGTTGTATTTAGGCTCCAATAAATGAAATACTTTTGTTTGATTAAGTATATTAAGTGCACACTATGATTTCATTGTCATGTTGTTTCAAACATACACTGCTAGTGGCGCTAAAGTGATGTAACTTATTTTCATATGGAAATAGCTTGGTGTAGATTCTATGATTGATTAACACCATCTAAAGAATATTAAAAGGAATGGCATATTACATGAAAGGGGGCCCTTGTTCTGTCAATGTAAACATTTCATGAACTGGGAAAAGTAGGGAAAAGGGGAGGTCACTCACCATATCTAAGACCAGTCTGGAAGTCATGGGAATTAGCTGGAGGTGCTCAGGAAAGTGCTGAAGGGACGAAAGGCCAACGTGTTGGCTCCAGGTTAGTCCTTATGATCAGTTATTCTTTTCATCTTCCCATAAGACCACCTCTCTTGTTTGTTGCAAAGGATGTGGTGGGGAGGTGGGGAGGGGGGCAAGGAGTTCATTTTGTTTGATTCGCATAGGGAATAGAATCCCTCCAATGTGGACCCTGTAGCGATGAAAATACATGTATTAGCTTAAGGAGATCGGGGCCAGCAACTGGGATGGATGTAGCATTGGAATTATTTATGTAATCTCAAACATTAACAGTAAATCAAGACAATGGCCGGTTTAGTGTTTAGACCTGTGCAGTTTCTAGCCCCTTTCCACACACTTCCCTTTTGTTTATCTCCTGAGAGATGCCCACATGTGTACAATACAAAGAACTGAGTCATAAAAGCAGAGGCCTGTTAGCCTCCCCAAGGACCAATTAATGGTGCTCCAAATCTTGTGGGCAGGCAGATAAAAAGCAGAGAGCAAGCTAAGGGGAGCGGGATGAATACTCAACTAGAAGAGAGAAAGATTTTCTTTTTTTGTCAGATGTTGGAAGGGACTTCTTTAGCTATTCTTATCTAACTTCTTTAAGGTTTGGGGTATTTTATTTTTCTTTCTTATTTTTTTTTTTTTGTTTTAATCTCAGTGCCTTCTGCAGTCCCCTAGTTCTGATATGAAGAAATAATACTTCAAAATATCAATTAGGCTTTCATCTGAACTGATAACAGCACGATTCTGGTTAGAAGAAAAATAATAAAAAATAATAATTTAAAAGAAAGGCCATTTAGATGGTGCCTGGTCTTCCTTTCACATGTCGGCGGTTTTATTGATAGGTGCTTGAGTTTGCATTGTGGTTTGTATCTCCAAGCTGGATATAACTGCGAAGGCAACGCTCTTTGTAGTGCAACCTTTAACTCCAATCTCACCCCCTACGAGTCCGCAGGCCTTTGAACGGAAACCGAGTGCCACTTTGAAATCAAGAGTTGAAAGTGTCTGACATGGAAAGGAGAGTTTGAAAGACTTGCTCTTTGAACCATTTCAAAGTCCCACAGAAAGTACAGGCAGGACAGTGATGGGCAGGCTGGGGCTCTGGGCGAAGAGGGCTGATGTGGTAATCAGGACTTAAGTGTTTCCCTAGCTACAACATAGTCATTTGTCCTCCCGGCCAGGAATTATGATCACCTCACCTAGCCCCTGCTTCACTGAAAGAGCGGATTATTTTCTAGCTTGTGATTCTTTTGCTTAATGATAGTATGAGAAGAAAACATCTAGTTAATGAAAACTGTACAGTGGACATCGGGGCTCTTCCCTTCTCCACGACATGGAAACCCAAAACTTTATACTTTGTCAGTAAGCTATATTTCTTGGGATGGATGTGACAGCACCGTGTGGGGAAGGTCCTTATTACGTAGCTTCTTCTCCTTCCTTAACTTTAAGTAGGTTATATCCTAAATACATTTTATAGATCAAGACTAATATCAGAAATGAGTATAGGACGACATGATACTTTTTGCTGTGGAAAATTTACTCTTAGCTCAAAAGAAAGCAGAATTGCAGGGGTAAAAGTATTGTACATGTTGCTTCTATCATAAATCATTCTTTAAGTGTGAACATACTTATCCTATGCTGAAGAGATAACCCAACAATCAAACTACTAGCTAGGCAGGCAAAAGTACCAGTGTTTGTATCCCTTAATCCATGAGAATGTGATGTATTGGGGGTGTGGGGTTCAGGTGCAATTACGCCTTGAAGATAGAAAGCTGACTTCCCTGAGACCAACTTCCCATAGAGCCTAGTGACATTGGTGAGGTTTGGGATTTGATTGAGAAACCCTGGCTCAAAAGAATAAGGTGAAGAGCAATGGACGAACATTCTTAACATCAACCTCAGACCTCCACATGCATATGCATATAAAACATATCACACACACCCCCACACACAAGTATACATTTATACACAAATCCATGAAACCACCCCCCCAGGAGGAAAGAAGAAAAAAAGGAGGAGGAGGAGGAGACAATGTTTTACACTCAGTAACAACACAGAAAATTTAAAAACATTTTATAGTACTGAAGCTAAAGTCTCTTACTTAAAATTCATTCCCTGACCAATGGTCAGACACTTCCTTGACAATAAGTCCATGTTACTAAATAAGACATAGTGAAACAAACAGTACACAAGGCTAAGTAAGGTGTTAGTAACACTAAATTTTATGCTTTCAATTTTATTTAAAAATATTTTGTTGGCGGTTTAAAAACATGAGTCTTATTGATTGGAGAATTATACAAATCGGTCCTACTGTCTAGCTTAGCATATGTTTGAGTTCAGTTTGTAAGGTACAATGGTTTGAATGAGAATTGCCCCCACAAGGTCCATCCACATATTTGAATACTTTGCTACCAGTTGGTGCCAAGGCTGTGGACAGTATGGAATATTTACCTGCTGGAGCCTTGCAGGAGAAATGCTACTAGGGATGGGTTTGGGAGAGTTATAGCTTTGCTTCACTTCCCATTCACTTTAAGCAAAAAATGTGCATCTTTCTCCCATATGTTACTCTTAATCTTGGTATTTTTTTTTAACCACAGCAATCTAAATTAACAAACACATGGGTGGAAAAGGAATCAGCATTTCAGAAGTACTTACCTGCTACATGTTTTATACAGTGTTTCAAAACATTGCTTGACATTGCTTTGCTATTAATTTTGTCTCTAACACAGATTGAAACAGTCGTACATGTACTACAGATGGACTTTTATCTACAGATATAGAGGTTTATAGAAAAAAAATGGCCACAATGTGTTTTTTTTTAAAAAATGAAATCAGAATTTGTACTTAATCTGATTCTTACTTTGAAAAATGAGTCCTCATTTTCACACCAAATAAATGTTAATAAGGTGAGGAGCAATGGATGAAAATTTTTAGCATCAACCTCAGATCTTCACACACATGTGCACACAAAACATATCTACACATACATGTGCCCACACATGTATACATTTATACACAAATGGAAATAAATAATTAATTTATATTTAAATTTATTTGTCTAGACATTTTCATAATGAGGAAAATTAATATTATTACAATGGTAATTTTGAATTGTATGTATTTTTTTTAAAAAAGAGTGTCTGCTGTATATTTTTGGCTGGCCTGATACTATGTAGCCTATGTCAGCCTCAAACTTGCATCTAGCTCAGGCTCTCAACTTGTCAAGGACTGGGGTTAGAGTTGCTAGTCACTATAACTAGATTTGAATTGTTTTCCTAAAAACTGTAATTTAAATGCACCTGCTCTATAATGTTTAGGATTTGAGGCTGAGCATATCTGCCTACACATAAGTGTACATTCTTCTTCAACATTAAAAATTACCCATAAAAGTCATAATTTAGCTTGAATGTGCAGAATTTGAAAATACAGTCTTCAATTACTTATACAGATACCATTTAACCTTGTGTCACCTATGTAATTAGTGTGGATATAAGGTAAACTTCCATCAAATTATGAATTCTGTTGTACTTGAATACCAAAGTAACCTGTCACAATTTTGGGTTATTTTCTCAAGGAACAAAACAAAAATTGGTCAGGGACATCAGAGTTCACTATATTACTAACTTATTGATTGGATAAAGATGGCTTTTTCACTGAAAATTTAAAATTCTCAAACACACATTTTTCCTTTATCATTAAATATTATTTTGTTTGCATAGCTAAAGCTGTGTTGTGACTTTGTAATGCAGGGTTAAAAAGAATGACAGCTACTCTAATAGGCAGACATTTTTATTAAATCCCTTCTGCAGAAAAATGCCTCTTTCCCTCCACATATTATTTGGCTAATTCTGGTTCATGTCTTCTAATTTTTGACCAATTTGAAATGAAGATACTTTGTTATGTAAAAATAGCTTTATTACTTATTTGGCCACAAATATTTACAAATATTCATAGTTGAAAACATTGCCCAAAATTATCTGTATAAAAATATTCTAATGTAATGTATCAGCAAGAGACTCTGGGAAGGACCACACAGCCACTGATCCATGGCTCTCACACATCTTAATTATGAAACTTTGTGCAAGTTCCTTAATCTTTCTGCACCTCTCTTCACTCTTTGCAAACTAGTGATAATTAGTATGACACATTCACACTGAAGTTGTGAGGAATAAATTGGAAAGGAAACTATAGTACCTAGTACAGAGCAAAAAATAGAAGAGTAGTTTATAATGCTCATTAAATTTATCTTATCTTAAATACTTGGCAAGTGTCATTTTTTTTAAAATTGTGTGTGTGTGTTTGTGTTGTGTGTGTGTGTGTGTGTGTGTGTGTGTGCCACATATATTTAGATTTGAGGATAAATTGTGGAATCTGTTTTCTTCTTCTATCCTGTGTATCCTAGAAGACAAATTCGTGTCACCAGGTCACCAGCCTGGTGACAAGTGTTTCCTGCTGAGCCTTCTCGCTGATCTTTAGCAATATACTGAACTTGTCACCATCAGTGGCAGGTGTTCAGATGAAGTTGTGTGTGTCAGTTACTTTCTATTGCTGAGACAAAATACCGAAAGCAGCTTAAGGAAGAAAGTATAAATTACCTTCTGGTTCCCTAGGGCTGGAGTCTATAATGGATTAGAAGGTGTGGTATGACCTGTAACAGGAATCAAAGAGATAACCATTCAACTACACATAGGAAAAAGAGTGATCAAGAAATAGGAGGAGCCTAAGACACTCAAAGTCCACCCACGCTGATGTGCATTCTCCAGCATAGCTCTAACTGCTGAGATTCCCCAAACTGCACTGTGGTCAAATACATGGGGGACACCAATGGGGGACATTATCACTTAAACTATAAGTGAAATGAATGTCTTACATCTGATTTCTGGTTTTCATGTGCAAAATCTCAGTAGTCTCTCTTTAGTTTTTAAAACTTAAGGTTTTTGTTACTGTTGCTATCTACAAGTTACATAACAAAGACTGTCTGAGTATCCCAAGAGTAACTGCATGAGGTTAATGTTAGTTGCATGTGGTTTCTCACTAAAATTTAGTTCACTATAATGAAAGTCATGGGTTATTAATTTATACAAATCTGTGACTAAAAGACTGTTTGCTTTAATCAAGGTTTTTCTTAGACTTCTGTTTTCTAAAATAAATTTATGTTTTAGATATAGGTATAGGTCTAGATATAGTTATAGATTACATGCATGTATTTATGTGTGAATATGCATATATGTGCATATTATTTATATGTATGGGTCTGTGTAGGTATACAACAATGAATCATTTATTAATGGCAGGAATAGTGAAAACGCAATTAATTGAATTCTAGATTGCATGTCAATCAGATTGTATATACACGTTCCACACCTCAGGGTCTGCTGCACTTCTAGCATATTTTACTCAGCTTACTGTTCCTAAAATCAGGAATTCCTTTTTATAGTGTCTAGCCATCACCCCGTATTATTTGTATGTCCTAACATAGCTGAACATAGAAAAGTTATAATAGAACTATGTATATAAAGTATCTTATTAGTGTGTATGTATATGATACACATGTGAAGGTTAGGAAATGTATACATTTAGGTATACATCGCAATCTTTCCATGTTATTCAAGACAGGACTCCTCCTGCTCCTCGTCCTCCTGCTGCTCCTCATCCTCCTCCTGTCCCTCATCCTCCTACTGCTCCTTGTCCTCCTCCTGCTCCTCGTCCTCCTCCTGCTCCTTGTCCTCCTCCTGCTTCTCGTCCTCCTCCTGTTTCTTGTCCTTCTCCTGCTTTCCTTCTCCTCCTCCTCCTTCTCCTCTTCTTCCTCGTCCTCCTCCTCCCCCTTCCCCTCTCACTCCCCCTCCTCCTTCTGCTCCTCCTTCTCTTCCTTTTTCACTTTATTTTTTAGCATATTCATTAACCAAACTACCAGGCTCCTGAGTATTTGGATATTCTCCTGCATCTACTTCTCTTTTCTCATAAATATTTTGGGATTAGAGACATCATAAACTGAGCCCCTATTTTCACACAGGACTTGGGGATCTGAACGTAGGTCATGTTTCTGTAGCAAGATGTTTTATGGAGAAATGTCCGCCCTAGTCTAAATGTTTTATAAGCTATACTATGAGGTTTAATCTGTGTTGTTAGTGTTTAAGATTGATTGTATATTGCATACGCCAGCAAGATTTTGCCAAAATGACCCTGATATAGCTGTTTCTTGTGAAGCTATGCCAGTGCCTGGCAAACACAGAAGTGGATGCTCACAGTCAGCTATCAGATGGAACACAGGGCCCCCAATAGAGAAGATAGAGAAAGTAGCCAAGGAGCTGAAGGGGTCTTCAACCCTATAGGTGGAACAACAATATGAACTAACCAGAGCTCATGTCTCTAGCTGCTTATGTAGCAGAAGATGGTCTAGTCAGCCATCATTGGGAAGAGAGGCCCCTTGGTCTTTCAATCTTTATATGCCCTAGTACAGGGGAACACCAGGGCCAAGTAGTGGGAGTGGGTGAATAGGGGAGCAGGGAGGGGAGGGTATAGGGGACTTTGAGGATAGCATTTAAAATGTTAATGAAGTAAATAATAAAAATTGGAAAAAAATAAAAAAAATAAAACTACAAAAAAAAGATTGGTTGTATCTGAATTAGATTAGGATATATACTTCTGGAAAGATAAAATGATATTCCAAAAGCAAAAACAAAAAACAAAAAAACAAAAATCATTGTGACTTTAGCCTGCTGTTCTTTGTTCTTTGATAGTAAATGCATCCACTTGTTTGCAGTTATTGCTGATGTCATCATTCTCTGTCATCAGAGTCCAGCTTCTTCAACCTCCCAACACAGACTGGAGATCTCTAACTATAGGAATTTCCCAGCTCTTCCTCAGTTGATCTGTTCTATTGATGCATCCAGACTTGCGGACTGGGTAGCTACCAGGTCCTCGACAGCTTTATTCTTTCCATCTCTGATATAAGACAAACTAACAAATTTCCCTTGCAACACAAATTCATCCAATTGGCTCTGTCCTTCCTTAGAACTCTAATATTGTCTATAATTTGAGGTCAAAATGTACTCCAAAGGCTCGCATATGGAAAGCATGCTCCCCAGAGTAAAGCTTTTAAGAGTTTATGGAACATTCTAAAACTAGAACATGGGAGGGCCCTCAGAAAGGCTGTCAGGAGGCTAGTCTTTCTTTTATCTGACTTCCCATTTCTGGCCAGTGCAGCATGGTTGGTATTCCCACCCATGCCTACCTGTGGTGTTCTGCCTCATTGCAGTACCTAGGCAGCAGAGCCATTTGTTCATGTACAAGAACAACTTCAACTTTATGGAAAAAGGAAACCTTTCTCTCTGTGAGCTGATCCTCAGTCATCAACCCTGTCACAGGGAGAGAAGGAGTACCTTCTGGCAGGAGACTCTATCATTAACAACAACTGTAGAATCAGTGTGGCTCTGAGGGAGTCAGTGGGTATAAGGGACAAGGAAGGCGAAGGGTGTTGTATCTCCTGTACCTATTAAATTTACAAAATTCTTTATCTATTAATTTTTGCAATTTTTACTCTTTTAAAATAAAATTTACCTTTAAGTATATGATGTAGTATACAAGTGTATAAATATTTGCTCTATTTTTATTCTCTTAGTCTAATTTTTTTTATTTTTCTATCATATCTAATGTGAAACATCTCCTTTAATAGTACATTCAGAATGGGAACAAAGAATTTGAATAAATTGGCAGATAATACAGCTTTAAAAAGAGTCAATTTTTGAATTCAGTTGGACTAGACTTTGCCAAGCAATTTTGATGGGCATAGTCTTTTAAAATCACTTTTTAAATTACTTTGCTAGATGTTGGTAGTGAAACTGTGATGCAGATAAACGCATGAGCACAAAACCAGGATCCTCAGCTGTATTTTCTACTTCCACAATGTGTCCCATTAGGAGATCTTCAGGGTAGCAATACCCTCTCCTTTAGTGACACCGTCTCCAGGAGTCCCTTCCCTGGACCATCCCAAGGCTATTTAACCATCAATTAATTCTTTATAATTAGGAGTATTGTTAAACTGACAACACAGGATGTGTGTAATTTAGTAGACCCATAAATGATCAGCATTTTCTTTCATTTATCAAGTATTTGTGCATAATTGTGAACCTCTAATGTTGTATGTCAGGCACCATGTACACTACAGCATCTTTAGGATGTGGAAATTCATTTAGCTATACTCTCATCTCAAGCATACCATATTATAAGTACAAATCAGCACAGCAAATGCCAACGAATACTAGTATTCAATAGGATCAACTTTAGATTAGCAATATCAACACTTTTCACTAAAAGTTTAGGATTTCTGTCTACATCCCAAGTGGTGTAGCTCACAAAACAATGCTCCAAATCAGAACAACTTTGGAAACTGAAGTCAGATCTTCAGTAGGCCAGAGAGTATATCTCATGGGTCTGGAAAGGACCTACTGCTGATGTTTGGCTTGACTGGATATCACACATCCTTCTAAATATTTATGTTTTTATGCTTATTTTTTTGTGCTGCTCTCAATCTTGGTCAGAGGAAATTCTTTCTGTGGTGGGCAGCCCCTCAAGCCAATACTCATAACTGTTTTATATACTGAGAAGAAGTGACTGTGGGTGCTTAGCCCTAAATAAGATATCTATATAAACACTATCCTACAAGCTTAGGAAATATTTTAGAATAGGGAACAGAAAGAATATAATACATGGAAGGGGAGAAACTGTGCTCTGAAATACTGTCTTTTAGACATGGTATTTTAGACCATTGCTACAAATACTTGCATAAGGCTCACAGCAGAAGATCAAACCAATAATAACGCCTGTCAGTACTCCAGTCAACAGCACTAACTGGACCCATCTCCCTCTCCCTCCCACTCCAGTCCCACTTACCCCAGTCCACTGACAAACTCTAAAAATATAAGAAATTCCTAACACAAAACATTTTTTAAAATCTGGGACATTATGTAAAGACAAAACCTCTGAATAATAAGAATGAGGAAGGAGAAGAATTCCAGATTAAAACCCCCAAAATATTTTCAACACAACTATAGGAGAAAAATGTCCTAGCCTAAAAAGGGAGATGCCTATAAAGGTACAAGAAGCATATAGAAAACCAGATAAATTGGATCAAACCAGAAAGTCTCCTTGCTAATAACAATCAAAATATTAAATGTTCAGAAATACAAATATTTATATATTTTAAATATATACTATATATCATATATCATATACCATATTATAAATATATATTATATATAAATAAAATATATATTTAAAGCTGCAAAGGAAAAAAATAAAAGTAACATGTAAAGGCAGACCAATTAGGGTTACAACTGACTTATCAGAGGATACTCTAAAAGACTGAAGGTCCTGGACAAATGTGCTGAAAACCCTAAGAGACAATAGATGTAAGCCCAAATTACTATAACAGCAAAACTTTCAAGATGGAGAAAACAAGATATTCCATGATAAATTCTTAAACAATATCTATAAGCCCGTCTCTATAGAAGTTCTAGAAGAAAAATTCAAAACAAGAGAAGTTAACTACACATATGAAAGCACAAGAAATAAGTAATATTGCATCAGCAAAAACAAAAGAAAAAGAAAAACACACAAATACCACCACCACCATCAACAACTACAACAGAATACCAAGAATTAACAATCATTGGCCATTGATCTCTCAGTGGCTTCATTGATCAGTGGACTTAATTCCACAATAAAAATATGCAAATTTAACAGGGTGGGTATAAAATCAGAACCCATCCTTCTTCTACATACAAGAAACACACCTCAACATCAAGGATAGACAGAGTAAAGGTTTTGGGAAAGATTTTTTCCAAGCAAATTCACCTAAGAAGCAAATTGGTATAGCCATTTTAATATTTAACAAAATAGACTTTAAACCCAATTAATCTAAAGATATCATGAAGAACACTATATACTCATCAAAGAAAGTATACACCAAGGTCAGGTTTTAACCAAGGTTAAAATTCTTAACATCTATGCCCAAACACAAGGGCACCCCAGTATGGGTTATTTTTTTAACCTAAAAATTTGTACGTGGCTACTATGCTTATATCATTTCTACCCCTCCCTCTCCCATCTTCATCTTCACTCTTGCTCTTCCACTCTGTTTCAAATTCATGAGCTCTTTTTATTTATCATTTTTATAGTTCCATTGATTGCCTATAGCCTTTTATCTAGAGGCAGAGCTTTGTGAAATCTCCCCTACAACATTGACATGTCAACTGCTACAGCCATTAGCCATGTCTTCTTTAGGCAGTCATATTATTGAGTTTTAATGGGTGCAGCTTTCCTGTCATGTCAAGAAGACACTTTTTCACAGCCGATGTAGGATCCTCTGGCTCCTATAATCCTGGTTTTCTCCACAACTTCCCTGGAGTCTTGGGTATTGGATCTGGTTGTAGATATATTCCTTTTGAGCATGGCACCGAAATGTATTGAGATTCTGGGTTAAACAATACAAGTCTAAAGATATTTTCTTCATGTGCAAAACTCATGCTACATCATTATCATAAATTACTGTAAAGTAGAAGTAAGGAGAATTAATTGAGCTTTCATAAAGATTCGTCCAAGTTTATGCCTTCAGGCTTTGCTTTCTTATTAGAATCTAACACAAACTGAGAACTATGGCAAATAAAATAGGCAACCTTTTCAAAATAATCTATCATGAATATAAACTGAAATAAGTAATAACATTAGAAAAAAACAGTAAGATTCCCCAGGACATGTCAGGCTTCTTAAGTGAAGTGTGTAAAATTTTAAGTATTTTAAGTGTGAGGGTGGACTTAGTTATTGGTGTACTTCTCTTTATTTTCCTACTGTTTCTAGTGTTACAAAAATTAACATCCACCCCTCTGTTACCGTTTCTTTTTTTCTTTCACAAATGGCTTGAAATCATGACCTCAAAGAATAACCCCAAATTCCAAAACTTAGATTTCATAGTTTTAGATTCTGTCCTATCTAAATATTGCCCTATGGTTTCGAGGAAATTTAACCATCAAGTGCTAGCTGCTAGACAATCATGATAATAGGACTAATCATCTCACAGATTGCCTTGAAGGATCAAACAGGGTATGGCATATGGTATTTGTATCTTATTTAATAAATGCTGGCCACTACAGATTTTATAACTAATATGAAATGAACTCCATGGTAGGATCCTTGAATTAGAAAACATTATATGGCATAAAGCACTTTTCACTTCATTTTAAAACTATCTTTTACAGAAAACTCTGCACCCTCTGTTGTTCAGTGAATATATTACATGAAAATTTGTAATATACTTGCTAATGTATATACTTTAAAGTTTTAGACGTTTTTTTATACATACTACCAATTTGATGATCATCTAAATGGCAAAGATTGTTAGGAGGAAAAAGAGACCTCTTTTTCATCTAAATTTTTTTATCTTTATTTTTTATCTAAATTTTTGCAATTTTTATAGAGAATAATTTTGAAAAATACAACAGTACTGAGCCACTGAATTGGGGGTGTCTCACAACTAGCCAAACATATATGGGCTACAGCAATTAGGGAAAGTGTGGTAATAACACTCTAGCAATAACAACAGGGCATGAAGTAGATGTGAGTCTTATGAGGATTGCTGTGGACTCACTAAGGTCAAAATACATTGTATAAATATATGAGACTTTTCAAAAAATATTTAGCAAAATAAATGATGACCAAATGGAAACTGTATAAAGCCATGTTAATAACTGTCATGGTTAATTCCAGGTGTTGATTTGATATGCCTGGGAAGATAAAACCCCAATTAATGAATTACCTTCATCAGTTGACCTGTGGGCATATCTGTGGGACATTTTAATAATTGATAACTGATGTAAGAGGCCCCAGCTCATTTGTGGGTCATTCGTGAGGAGTTGGTCCTGTGCTATTCAAAAAAGTGAGCCTGAGAGTAAGTCAATAGTCAGAGCTCCTCCACTTCAGTTCATGTCTCCCTCCAGGTTTCTGCAATGAGTTCCTACCTGAGCTTCCCTATAATAAGACAGTATGAATGTAAGGTGAAATACACTCTTTCTTCCCCAACATGAAAACAGTGTCAAAACAATAGACTCTCATAATATCTGCTGGAAATATGTTTTTAGAAATGGTGGTAAACCAGTATTTTGTGATACTGCTGGAAACAGACAACCTCTAGTTCAAGTTGCGGCTCTTCCTCTGTGCAGATTTTCTCTCTTTTCACTCAAACGAAATCTAGTCTTCCTTTTCTTGCAGAATAAAGAAGAAGCCTGGTGAAAGGGGGTGGGAGAATTATAATCCTAAATGCTCTAGTTTAACAGGATTTTTAATTGATATTTCTATGTTACAGAATTTTAAAGAGATCTGATGTTGTCTTATCCTTCTGTTTGGTAGTAAAATGCCCATTATGATTTGATGTCAGAATTTTCTATCTTTCTCTAGAGGTCACAGTGAATACTCACTGTTGCATGTCATGGAATTCTTCACTAATGTCTTACTTGATGTTGGGCAATTTTCCTCCATTGTTCTGTGCTCATTATGACCCATTTTCTTGCAAATTGATGATTTATATTTGTCTAAATTTATGTGATATCATGAATCATCATTCATTATGATTTATGAATACAATGTGGATTAATTAAACTGAGGCAGTTAACAAATCCATCACCTTGAATGTTTAATACTCTTTTGTGGCAAGCATATTTGAAATTTACTCTCGACAATTCACTACAGACTTTACTTTGTTATTGACTATATTTATCTTGCTGTACAATAGAACTAAAAACTAGTTATTCTTCTTATCTAAGATCCTGACCTCTGAACCCAGGTCCCCATCATTTGCTCCTGAGTACTTAGTTTCTTTTTTCTTCTGCTTCTATGGATTAAATTGCTTTGATATTCTTGTATAAATGATATCCATAGGAATTGGATATCTGTACCTGGTCCATTTCATGGAATATAATAACCAGTTCATATTATCAAATATGATAAAATTCCCTTATTAGGGTTGCATAGTCTTTATATGCATAGTATTTTGTTGTATGTATATGCCACATATTTTCATCCTCTGCTCTGGTGATGGACACTCAGGTTATTCCTACATCTCAGCTATTATGAGCAGCATGCAATGAACATGTGGTTGCAGAAATCTCAATAAAATCATTTCATATATTTTTAATACTATTTAATCTTATTTTATGTTTGAAGTTTTTGCATGGAGCTCTGACCATTTAAATTGTCAGTAAACATGTCCAATAGTCCCCTTTCTTCAGATCCTTGCACAGATCGATCTATCTATTATCAGTTTGTCTATCTATCTTGATAATAGCTATTCTAGAAAGTGGAAGATCTCCAACTGAAGACTCAATTTGAATTTCTGTGTGATTAACAATGTAAAACATTTCTTATATTTCATTGTCCATTTTTATGTCGTTTGGTTTTTTTGTTTGGTTGGTTGTTTTTTTGTTTTCTTTTGTTTTCCAGCAGGGTACAGACCATTTCTGAGAAACCTGCACCTCCTATTATATCCAAAGATGAAAAATGCTAATCTTTCCCTTGAAGCATAGAATGAGATAAGGACACCTTCCCCTGATACTCCTATGCCGTAAGAACCTACTCCTGATAACTCTAGTCTTTGTGTTTTAGGCATTTTCCTAAAGAAATAACATTTACTAAAACAAAACAAACAAATGAAAAACAATGACGAAATGGTTTTGTCATGTTTGCAACTAAAATGACAAAATACATAAAACTCTACAGGTAGTACCAATTAATCAGCTAATTGAATTTTCAATCACAGCTACATATTACCAGATTTTTGTTGTGTATAATAGTAACAAAGAAAAATTAATAACTATTTTTTGTTTTTTTGTTTGTTTGTTTTCTTGGTTATAGAGACATGGTCTCTTAATGTCGTTCTACCTGTCCTGGAAATGACTATTTCAACCAGCCCGTCCTTAAAATCACACTGATTACCTTACTCTACAGGAGTTCTGAGATGAAAGGCGGGCAGCAGTGCACTCAGCCTACTAACAATTCCTTTTGGTAGTAAATATGCAAGAGAATAACTTCACCTCTACCACACTAAAAGTCTATAAAATAATAACAATATTGAGGAATTCACAAATAAATGCAAATGCACTCTATGTCTGTAGGGTGTAGGAACCACTACTACTGAACTTTCAATTGAAAGATTATGTTTTAATATATTATACAAGGAAAACTCATGGTTAGATCAATGGATTATTTACCAAGAGACCATTATTATCTTTTATAGAAACAGGAAGAAAGAATCCTAAAGTTATCATAGCAATAATGAGCACAAACAAGTAAGCTTATGACTCCATATTATCTGATTTCAAAATCTGTAAGAGAAATGATATTCATATATAAATACTATGGTACCTTCAAACAATCAAATAATTGAACTGAATAGAGTCCAAAAGTTGTCTCCACTCTTCAGTGGAGCCTGGTCATCTGTATTTACTGTCTTCTAGTTAGCTCTGGTTAGATATAATATTTGAAATATCTCCCTGAATAAGTTACTGAGATGATAATATCACAGCACTGGTATTAAACTACAGTTCTCATTATGGAAAAATTAATTGTTTATCAATTTAAGTAGAAAGGTGTTAAATATATTGCCATCAAATAAAAGATGTATGTACAGTTTGGGGGGCTTTATTGATTCTTTGCGAGTTTCACATCATGTACTCCAGTCCCTCCCATTTTCCTGTACCCTCATATCTGTCCTTTACCTTTACAACCTCACCCCCAAATAAAAATGCACAAACAAGCAAACAAGCAAACAAATGAACAAACAAAACCAAAAAGTCATGAAGCTTAGAGAGCATCTCATCGTGGAAGCTGTAGAATGTCACAGTATATCACAGTGCATTCAACAGTATAGCCCTCTGTCCATACATCTTCGCTTGCAAATGATCATTGCAATGAGTCATTGTTGGTTCAAGATTTCTGGCATCTTTCACACCATCAATATTGGATCATCTCTGGGACTTCTCCCAGGTATCCTGTTATTGTCCTGTCATGGAGATCGTATTGCTTTGGATCAGCAGGACTGGCCCTTTCACACATCCCAAACATTTCTATATGATGTAGATTTTCTGTGGGCCAACTGGAGCCCTGGATCTTGGCTTAGGTGGTAACTGATTGAGCTAGTCAGTCTACCAGCTGTCCCTGATCTGTACAGCCAGAGCAAGGTCTCTAGCACCACTCTAGCTTGGCCACCCAATACTGCCATTGTCAGGGGGAAGGTTCAGCTCTCTTGCTCTCATGACCTCTTGGCTGGCTCACCCTTACCCACACTTCCAGAGCCATCTCCATTGTGCTGCCCAGTCAAGGGACAGGGCCTTCTCTCCAAGTGGTTCAGCCTAGGAGAGGTTGGAAAAGCTCTCCTGCTCTTCCATCTTTGATGTGGTTCACCTGTGCCTTCACCATCAGGGCCAGCTCTCCTGTGTTGGCTGGGCAAAGTACAGGTCCCTGAGTACATCTTTAGTTGTAAGGATGTAGATCTGAAATTAACTGGTATGAGAATGTTTTAAGACTGGATATCTTGAATTCCTGGAACGTGGCCAACTGCTAAACTGGTATCCATAGACATGTCAAGGGTTTCTTTTTAAATGAATTACAGATATTTTATTGCCTTGACAGGAAGAGACCATAAGGGCATTACAAGTGGTCATGTCAGGATGTATTTATGATGGGAGATGGCATCACGCTATATTCTTTTAAAAGACCTTAAGGGCTCCTGTGAGATGAGCAATATGTAATGACAAATGGCTATGCATACTTCAGAGGTGATTGTCTCTTCCAAGGAATAGTTTATTGCAGCAGCCTCTGTTATACAACTGGACTCATGGCCAATACAGATAACAATTTCAGAGTAGCAGAGGTCATGTGGCAGCATCTAACACTGAGAGAAAATGTGACAATAATTGCTATAAGTCACTGCAAGTTGGAAGGTTATCAGAAAACAATTATCCAACAGATATGTATAGTGTTGAATAACAGAACAATGTGCCTGTAGGTCAAGAAACATGGGTAAACAGAGATATCCTCACCTTATATATCTGAAAAGATGAAATAAAGTTTGATATTAAATGTCAAAATGAAAATTTTGAACCTTTCTTCAGTTTTGAGATCTAAATAAATTTGCATACTACTGAATAAAAATGAAGCCAAATTTATTTGAGAAAGTACCCCAAAAGATTTCCACAAATCAAAAAAATTATATATATAATATATATATATATATATATATATATATATATCCCAACCATTCTTCTGTGTTCCTATTATATTTAAATATTTATGATCTATTTTTATCATCTATGACACATGTATATTAGTAACCCATCTTCCACTCATGTATGTATATATGTATGTTTATGTGATATTGATATATCTATCATCTATATATCTTTATATATCATATATATTATCAGTGATGTATTTTTCTATTCATCTAGGTATTGCTAGACATGTATTTATTCATATCCAAGTATCTAAAGTCTTGTCATAAATCTAACTACATTCATCTATTATTTATGAATGTATTTATCTACTCATATACATGTAGCTATCTATCCATCATCTATTATGTATCAGAGTAGGTCAGTGGTTCTCAACCTTCCTTGACCCTTTAGTAAAGTTCCTTATATTGAGGTTACCCCTAAACATGAAATATTTTTGTTGCTACTTAGTAAGAATAAATTTGTTACTATTGTGAATCTCAATATATGATACGCAGGACACCTGATAAGTGACCCTTGTAAAAAGATCATTGACACTCAAATGGGTAGCAACCTACAGGTTGAGAACTGCTGGGATAGTGAAATATCTCTTATGTGTGGGTTAATGAGGCTCATAGATATGTTACACAGGTAATGCAAAAACATGCTGCTACAGGATTATAGGTACATAAATGGAGACAACTTCAAGTCACTTTCATAATAAGCTGCAAAGCTATGGAAAGTATTCTGACATATCGTCCTAGTTTTTCAGTTATATTTACTCTTTTACCATTTAAATTATGGGGAGTATTTTAGGAAGGACTAAATAGAAGCTTCAAAGATGTTTTATCTTTGCTAGATATGGATGAGTATAAATTTAATTGTTCATAATTTTAAATGTAGTATAGAATATGTGTACACATGATAGAATAATTTATTGGTTAGCTTCACTAGATATATGATTTTTGGTCTGATCTTCATTGCACATTGTATTCAGTCTTTATTAAGATAAAGTTTGCCTTAATCCGGGAAAACAGTAGTGAATATTAGTGATTTAGCCCAGAACTCCATCTTGCTTTGAACAGAAGTATAATCAGATAGGCTTATATTATCTCATAAGCTGTCTCCAGTAGCATGTGAACATTACAGTAAGCCAACAATGCATGCCATATTCTTGAGAAGTCATGGAATGCTGAATATTATCAAAATAATAGGTGAAAATAAACCTGCAAAATTAAGCTATTTGCAATATCAGTAAAATGCATCAGAGTTGTGCAGTTTGGTATTAGAAAACATCCTCTCCAGTCTCAAAGACATCTTTTCACAGGAAACATATCTCAGTGGTTAAATATTTTGTAACTTTAGGAAACTATTGCCTGTTGGATCTGGGGATAACTCACAGCTCTGCTGTGCCTTCTGATCCAGTGACACACAGGTGGCTTGCTCCTCACTGGAAAGTATAAGGCATGCAGCATATACCACAGTATCTGTGTCAATAAATGATTGTAACATTACTGTCGTATCTGTAGAGTCCTTAAGGAAGAGCCTTGTTAAGATTTTAAGTTTCAGGAGANTCCTGAGATGGTGAGACTCATTTACTTATAANCCTTGAAANTTCATACACATTCTAAGTCTCAAGGATCCTCCCATGCAAAGGAAATGTTGTAATTTGGAGAAAAGAGATGTAAATCAATAATTAAGAAATTCAATGGAATCAAAACTGCAATTGTAATGTGCATTCTTGTATGGTGTTATGTGTTGTTAGATGATCCCAGATATTAGCATCTGTTTCATTTATTGATTTTGTCAGTCCTAAGAAATGAGGGTGAAGAATCAATCAGACTTCGTACCCCTGTTTGAAATAGTGAGCCTCTTTTACCTGATGATGTGACTTTTACCCACAAAGATAGATGATAGAGAGGTAATAGTTGATAGATACTAATTTATTGTTAGATAGGTGATAGATAGATAGATAGATAGATAGATAGATAGATAGATAGATGAATAGATGATAGATAATTATAAATAAATAGGTAAGTAGATAGATTAAAGTTAAGTGATAGGTTATAGACAGGAAGAAAGAAACAAAGATAAAAGGATCAATCAATAATAGATAGAAAGTTATAGAGATATAAAAATGGGTGATAAATGGATAGCTGATAGATACATGATAGATAGATAAATAGACACATAGATAGATAGATAGATAGATAGATAGATAGATAGATAGATAGATAGATAGATAGACAGATAGATGCATACATGCAGCAGGTACATATAGAATAAGTATAAATATAATCACTCTAATGATTAACTTTTTATGTGTTGAAAATGCTGCAGTGATTGTTACCAATGAAAGAAGAAAATAAATTACATGAGTAGAGAAGTGAATAAATAAAAATTGCAAAGCTGGACACTTCTCAAAAGATGGAAATAGAATTTAATGGCATTTTTAAAAGAATCAGAGTTGAAAATCAGCATTTGCTTCTGTTCTCCACTAAAACAGTTTTGAAAGGCTGAAAAGAGATTCAATTTTTTGAACAAAGTATATTGGTTTAACTCTCATGGCATGCAATATGTAGTCATATTTTCTTTGTGTAATTTCATATCTTGAATTAAAGGAATGAAAGCCTGAANTCACAAATTTCAATTTCTCTTATCCAGACATACATTTTTATGTTTCTAAAAGGAAAGGAAAATAAACCAGATAATTTACATAAGGATTAATATGACTCTTTTTTTTGCAATGTGTAATGTTTAGGCAGCAAACATCCTTTTTTGCTGAAGCACCTAAGAATCCCCTAGTTGTCAATATTTTAAAGAGAATTATATCCAGTATGAAATCAGAGAAGAATGCTGAAACCTATGTGGTAACGTTGAATAGGCTCTCAGCGAAGAATGAAAATTAGCTACACAAACATCGTAACTAACTTATCATCACTAAGTTATTAGACTTATTACTAAGTCTATTACTTAGTCCATCGCTAACTTATTAGACTTATTACTAAAATCACACACAAAAAAACCCTGACAGGTGAGTGAATCTTTATGTTAGAGTGTTTAATGTATGAGGATTTCTGCTTGCATGCATGCAGTATATCCATATGTGCATGTGTCGGTACAGAATGTGGATGGAGACCTGAGGTCTATATCTGGAATTATTACTCTTCACCTTACTCTTTGAGGACGGGTTTCACAGTCACATGCAGAGCTCATCAACAAGGCTGTCTTTTCTAGTGAGCATGCTCCAGAGAAACCCTGTATCCACCTTCTGAGGTTGGAAATCTAGGAGGCCTTCTCTCTTGGCTGTCATTTCCATGGCGATGGAGTCGCTCCTCTGGCCCTCTTCCTTTTGCTAGAAGAGCTTTAAACAAAAAGCTATCTCCCTAGATGCTGAGTTACACTTTGCAGTTCAATCTTTATGATTAATCTTAGTACAATTTGAAGCAAGAGCATGAAGGTTCATTCCAATAACCCTCACATCCACTGCCTTTGATGAACGAGAGAGGGCCTTTTTATCTTAAAGACGTTGATATCTGCAAGGGCAACAAATGTGAAGCTTCAATATGAAAGATAAATATAATGTTATAAAATGTAAAAAGGAAAATGAGTAACTTGAGAAAATATCTTAGGATAAGGTATGCTCTCTAAATTGAGTCTCAGAACCTAAAATCCCCTATTTTGGGAGGGGTGGGAACTTTTCTATCAATTACCCCGTCTCTGTTGTGTCCAATATCACCACCTCTGAGTATTTCTCTAGACACTTCGGAGTTACAGCTCTTTTACTGGAGTCTTTAATGCTTTCTGAGTTAATACTTGTATTTGGCCAAAGAAAGAGGCATCTTGGTTCATTTTTCTGCATTGGGTAACACATTTCTTCAGAAGTATCTGTTTAAAATATTCTTACTAGGGTGTATATGCTTAACAATTTTGTTCAAAATCAACTCATTGCAGAAGCGTGGGTGGGTGTGTCCCTCTTCAATTCTGACCCATCAGTTTGTTGGTCTGTTTTTATGGCAAGCACCTATTGTTTTTATTACTCCCGTTTTGTAGTAGATTGACTACCAAACATAGTGAACTTCACATTTAAAGAATACTATATGAATGTTCTCAATATTTTACTATAAATATAAATATTTTACTATAAATGACAATTGTTTTAGGGGATGACCTTATTCAAACATTGTTCAATATACATTAAAATAATATGACGTTCAGCAAATTACTTGGAATTTGAAAATATTTTAATATTTAAATAACATTTCTATTTCCAATATTTTCTACATATCAACATAGAGTAAGTTATTGAATATATATATATGTATATGTATATATATATATATATATATATATATATATATATATGCTATTTTCTCAGACTTTGAAACAAAACTCTGAATTTAGCATGTGCACCTTGTCTCACCATCTAAATTACAAGCCTCTTTGCTTAAGTGTTCACTATGCATACTTTAGTGATATTAAGGAGATGAATGAATCCACTATCTTGACTATCTCTGCTATTCTCAAAAACACAGCAGAGCGCTTTTCCTTGAGCAATGGTTAACACAACAGTGAAGCACGATTCCATACACTTTTCTGAAATAACCCAGGCAATGCTCAGCTCAACTCCAGTAAGTGCATATTATTTTGTTATCATTTAACAAAGGAAGGACTTGAGGTCCTGGATCAACCCACAACACCAAAATAATGCCTCTTACATTCATGTATCATCATGCTGTGCTATGTGACCCTTTCACATGGGATGCACTTACATGAATAGAAGAAATTAATGAAGACTAAAAGAACGTTATTGAATTTTTTTTCTCTAACTGATTTCTTGTTATCAGTTTTAAATTATACTTAACCCAGTAAATCATTGGGAGATTTTCTGGACACTAATTATTCTCTATCATGAAGTTATCTACAGATTGCATGTATTCAATACAGATTGCAGGGTATTCAAGCAAATTCTGTACATGTGTTTCACATGCTTATAAGATGGAAAGCAGCATAATTATAAAACACATCAATTTGGAAAAGATGTATTTTTATTTCAGATATATTCTAAATATGAGAGTCCCACTCTGGAAATCTAGCCAGCATGTGAATTTAGCCAAGGGTATAATACCATTTTGTTCTATAACAGAGGAAACATAAGTCAATACAGTCCAAAAGAGCACCATTTTAAAATGAATGATGGTAGCTGATGAATCAATTCTGCCTATTGCCTTGTTACAGTAATAGGAGAGAAAAAGATACTTAATGTTGAAGGGCAGTAAATATGGAGCCAATAAACTCAAATGGTATAACCAAGCATGCAATCAACCTACAGAATATCCCACTACAAAATGTAATATCGTTGAATAATGTGGATGGATTCTTCAAACATCCAGGCAATTTTATGGCCAGTGGGCACATCTGTCTTCATATAAGTTAAAAAGATGGTAATCACCTCTCATGCTACTGGAAGGAAAATGATTGCCTATTAGACATTATTTGGGGTAATGTTTTTATTTGTTTTCTTCTGAATTAGACACTGGCATAGATGACACTAAAATGCCTTTTACTTTTTGGTATGTCTGGCTCTTTCCATTTTGTGACACTTATCTTTCAGAGGTTTATATACTGGTGTTTGGTTGTGCATACATCAAAGCAATTTTTTTATCTTCAAAGTGTTAACTCCATAACAGATAGAACTGTGTTTCTTCAATCTTTACTTCCCAAAGAGCTAATGATATAAGTTAATATTCAGTTAGCAAAAATGGTGTGTGTTCTTTAGTGTTGGGCAAAGAATAAGCTAATGAGAAGATTCAAAACATAATCAGTGTTTTTTCTGAAATATTGGTTTATATTAAGAAAAATTATCTCCACCAATAAATAAGAATATGTACCATAATTATTGACATTTTCTTGTTTCGGTATTATGACATTACTTGTGAAGTGTACTGGATATATTCTCTCCAGCCTGTAGAAAGTTAATCTGAAGGCAGGAAATTGTGACTCTATGTAAACTGTTTGAGGTAAATCCAAGATCCTTGACAGTCACTTTCTTTCCTGTACCTTCCTTTACCAATTAATCTTATATATTAAGCACATGCTATTCCATGTCAAATCATCTTTCTTTCATCAAATTTTCATTATTGTGCTTATGACGTTATCAGTGTAAATGGTTTGGGGATGTTTAGAGATTTTATAAAGGAGGTCCCTGTAGGAACTAAGAGTGGACTGGCATGTAATGTAAAATACTTTAGCTGTAGAGTGATAGACAGATTCTAAAAATGCAGATGAAAAACCCTCTCCTTGAAAGTGTACATACAAGTACATGTGGTAGGGCTTGTAGACTGCTGTGAACAGCTTACCCATTCTCCTAAGGTAATATGAATCTGTTGTAGAGCTCTGGAGGAACTGACCATCCTCTGAACAAAACTTGCGTGTGTGGCTGTCTATAGGGCATCCCGTACAGGACATCGAACTGCTACTTCCTTCCGAATGTCACTCTCCACCTGCAGCATCATCCCAAGCCTTGACTTCCCCATATATTGGTTTATACTATATTGGAATAATGGAGTAATCTTCATGAATCCATTAAGTACCAATTCCATATTTTCAGTTTCATAGACCTAAAACTTGAGTTCTTTATCTCTTCATTCCCCCTTGCATAGTGTATGTAAGGAATGCATACATTTATGTCATCTGTGCATTAATCAAAAATCAATCCAGAATCTGTATGTAGGCAAGTGTCCAGCCTAGATCATACACAACTCAGGAACCGGGGTCTCTTCAGTAGTCTCCTATTTGCTTCCATGCCTCCAACTCTTCTCTTTCACCCCAGCTTAGCTTAGAATTGATATTTTATACTAAAATAATATCTTTTTAATCACTTGCTATAAGTCTGACCCTGGGTTACTACATTATTCCAAAAAAAAAAAATCTCATGACATTACTTTTATCCAGGGCACCATATTCTAGATTCTGATCAAAAGTACAACTTCATTTGCTACCCAGCTTTTTCTGGTCATGATTTCTTCCAGCTATCTCCTGTAGTGGCTAGACTGTTCCTGGAGATCTTAGAAAGGGCTAAAACTTTCATTTCGACCAATACTTAGGTCTCTAAAGTATTCTTTCATGGATATTACGAGCATTCATGAGACCTTCTATCACATCAATGCTTTCTTTACCTCTGACATATCCATGTGGCATTTATCTATGTTGCTCACCAAAATGTAATTTATAGGAGCTCAAGAACTTTGTCAAGTGCATTATCCCCATCACTCATGCCTGTGTGTGTGTATGTGTGTGTGTGTAATATTATATATACACATTATATATAATAATAAAGTACAATATAAATTGATTCAATTATTTTGAGTATATGTGCATGCATATAAAACCTCTATTTATTATATGATTAATTAGATAATTGATCCATTAACTAATTTGGAAGAATGTGTGATAAAATGGGGTGATGATAAGGTCGAGAGAGACAAACAAGTGACAAGTGAAAAGGGTCAGATCAAAGCATGAAAAATAGGTGACTCATGGGACTAACACTCAAAGACAAAGCAGGCTGTGTGAGAGCAGTAAGTAGAGCAAAGGGACATCTGTGAACAGAGCTGGTGGTGGCACATGTGTGCGTACTGCACTGTGTCAATGCACAAATCGGAGTAGTAAGGGCAGGGTAAAGACTGAAGATATCAGTGGACACTGCAAGCTTAAAGGGATTTTCCTCTGGCCCTTGTGCCTCACCAAACATGCTTCCTGCAGCAAAGGTTAGCAGAACCGCTGACAGTATCAATGGCTATGGCTTTTTGACTCTTCTTTTGTTCTGTTTTGTTTTCCTCCAGACTCTGAGCAATGACAGTTGTTCATGTCTGGAAGTCAAATGACAACATCTCTTTGAACTCATATGTATTAGATCCCAGTGCCAGAATTGGAGGTGTCATGGACAGATGGCCTACAGCTATACCTTATAAAGCTAAAAAGTAAAGCATCGAGTGCTGTCACGGGTTCTCCCTGTAACTATGCCTTGCTGTCCCTGTCATCCTGTTTATTCTGACAAGTTTGCATGTCAGGTCACTCGCTCGCTTTCACAGAGTTCTACTGATAAAGTGCTTGGTCACACAAAAAGTCTCAGGGAGTTCATCAGAAAGAGAGTTTCCCCAAACAAGCTGCTTATACAGTTTTTCATGACAGGTCAGCAAAGTTTAAGAACATAACCACTACCAGAGAGCAGCTCAAATGAACTGTCCAAACAGTTGGTCTCTGGGTTTATCAAATGTGCCAAGTCAAATTTATAGAGTGTGTTGACACATTTCCATTTGTGGCTATGTATGAAGTCTGAAATCCCATTGTTTGTTTGCAAATTACTAGTACCGTTTTCTGAGTGGGGTGAATCTTAAGCAAGGGAGAGAGTGTGGTCATCATACAGTAGAATTTGCCATTGTATTACATGGAAAGTACTTTTACTGTATTTTGACTGCTAGGTTCCATTCATGGACAAGTCCTAATGGACTCCAGGAAGGTTAAAATTTTAAAATCAGCTGTGAGGATGATCATCTTTAAATAGCATATTAAATAAATTAACACAATGCCTCTGGGTTCATTCATATTGCCTTAGATAGTGGATCTTTCTTCTTTTCAAAGGGTCAATAACATTCCATTAGGTATGTATATCTCATTGTTCTTTTCCAAGTCTTGATAGACATTTAGGTAGTTTCCATATCTAGACTAAGGCAAATATTGCTGCAGTGAAATGGAGATTCAAAGGAGCTAGTTTACAAAATTGCAGCTTCATCGCATATCTCCACACTCACATATTTCATTATATTTGATGACTGTCATTCTAATTGGTATGAGGTTAAAATAATCTAATAGAATTTTAATTTTCATTTCCCAGATGGTTGAGAAAATTGAATATTTTTTCATATATTTAATGACAATTTGTGTATCTTCTGTTGAGAGCCATTAAATTAATTTGCCTATTTACTGGGTGATTTGGGGTTTATGATATTTAATTTTTTGAGTTCTTTATATAATGGATATATTATTCCTCTGACATATATACATATATATGTAAATATATGTATACACACACACATATATATATATATATCATAACATTTTCCTCACTGTGTGCTTCCCTTCACTCTGATGATTATTTCCTTTACTATTCAGAACCTTTTCCATTCCATGCAATCTCAGATTACAATATTGTTTGTTGTTTTTATTACCTCAGCTACTGAAGCGCTGTCCAGAAAGTACTTGTCTATGCCAATGTCTGAAAGGATTTCCTCATTTTTCTCTGGAAATTTCAAACTTTCAAGTCTCACAAACTCTTGGATTCATTTTGGCTTGATTTAAGCAGAATTGAATATTGTTTGGGGATATTGTTTGATTGTTATACGTGTGGAGATGCTGTTCTCCTGGCGTGACTGTGAGGCAGACAGGCTTAGATAGCGTCTTAAGAACCCAAAGTTCTACTTGGCTCTGATAACTCACTTGGTGGTCAAGGACTCCTGCCTTTGTACAGACTTCTTTCTGACCAGTGCACAGAGTAACCTGTTAGCAGGCAAGAATGCCCACCTGCAAAGAGCTACACAGTTCTCTCAGAGTAATGCCGACTGTTGTCAGCCTTGATCCGGTTAATCCACGAAGGAAAGAAAAACAGCGGGATTAACCTAAACCAGATTTGGTATGTGCTAAATAAGACACACTGGATCCTATAAATTGACTTTTAGGCAGAATCCTTTATTTACCATCTTTGCCTATACATAACCAGGGGCGTGTCTTGGTTAGGATTTCTATTGCTACAACAAAACACAATGACCAAAAGGCAAGTTGCAGGGCAGAGGGTTTATTTAGTTTTTATTTCCACATCACTGTTCAGGACAGTAAGTCAAACAGGATAAGATCAAGGAGGCAGCAGCTGATGCAAAACATAGAGGGTGCAGCTTACTGGCTTGCTTCGCATGACTTGTTCATCTCCTTATGTTGCCCAGGACCATCAGCCCAGGAAGGGCACCACCCACAATGAGCTGAACCCTCTACCAATTGATCACTAATTGAGAAAATGACTTACAGCTGCATCTCAGGGAGGCATTTCCTCAACTGAGGCTCCTTCTCTGATGACTAGTTTGGGTCAAGCTGACAAACAAAATCCACCAGTATAGGGTGCATCTGATTAACATCAGACACATCAGAAGTGTCACACTCGGTGGGCAAAGGGCTAAATAATCCCAGCTTTTCAATGGAAATAGAGTCCTCTGCGGTCCGCTTATAGCAACCAAAATCCTCTTCTCCTTAAGACCATGAACAAGGTGCATGAGCCCCACAGAAAAATTTGAAGAGTAATGTGAGCCCTTGAGTCCTTTTACCTGTGTGTCACACTATCACCGTCATCAGCGTGTTCACTTCTGTCCTGTAGAGGAATTTTAATGAAGCAACATGGCTGCTCTGGCAAAGGATCACACCCCCAAGGGTTTCTAGGTCTCTATGATCCAGCTGGAATACAGACATGTCCTTAGAACATAAGTTAAATCCATTACAATGAAGTTCAGTTTAGTTTGGCAATGTTTGGAAGTGATGTCTAATTGAGAGGCAGACAACATGACAAATCAGAGAAAGATTCGACAGAATGAGTTAGAAATAGGAGATGCATGACTCTCATGAGAACAGACAGGAAAGAGATGCTCCTTAAGAGAGACCCAAGGAGAAAAATTGGTGGTGAGGGAGTAGTGTGCAGCAGTTTTACCAAGACAGCTCAGATGGGTTACAGAGAGAACAAGCTAGACAACGATGACAAGAAGCCAGAAGATTAGAGCAGATAGCCAGAGTAAATTTGAGGTCAAACAGAGCAATTCAGTAAGAAGCTGAGAGAACCCAAATTAAATCAGTCAGCTTGGAGAGGCAGCTGAGCCAGAGAGCTGAGTCGAACCAGCCTATGAGAGTTCAAGAAGATCTAGAAAGAATTTATTCAGCAACAAGTCTCAGAGGCTGATAACATTCTAGGCCTTGGCTAGCAGGCAGATGCTGAAGCTTTCAAGATTTGGGTTTGCAGAAGGATAGGAAGGAGGAGAGAAGTTTCCAGACCTAGGTCTAGGGATAAATAGAACAGAGAAATGTTCTGGGCACAGCCCAAGCCATGTATTCACACAGCTTGGTACAGCTCTCATTTCATCCCCGCATCTGAGGGGACTAAAGCTACATTTACACTAACCTGTGTGACCTCTTCTCTTTAAACTATGCTTCCTTGCTACTTTGCAAACTGGTGACTCAATGGAACTGAGAAGAACCTACTACTACCATTTTCCCAAGTATTCTAATCCCCAGCTGTCTTTTTGATGCTCATTCCTGTACCCACAGAGGAGTAGATCTCTCACCCTGTGTCCCACAATGAAGCAGAATTCAGGTGTTTCTTATTCATATAAATCCATATACCATCGAGAAAATTGGAATTTATTCCTATCCCAAGATTCATACTTTGCTACATTATAGTGAAGATGTGTTTTCAGATATTGCTGGGAAATCTGGACACTTTATTGTGGCTAAATGAACTCCAAGCTTGAGACTTAGAATGAAGGACCCAATATTTCTGAAGTAACCCTCACACTCTGCAGTCTCCTGATTCATTAACGCTTTTATTGAGAATCCTGAAAATCTATTGGAGAATATTTTGAGAGTTTTATAGGGTTTAAAATACGTGACTTTCTCCTAATGCAGTGATTTGTGCAATTAACTTCTCCCAGTCACCAGAAAACCCCACATGAGTTGCTGCCAGGCAATCTTTACAAGGCAGGGCCTGTGAAGTCAATGCTCTGCTTCCTCGCTACTGCTTCAGATTGCAAACAAAACACATTACGGGGGTGGCATTAAGGTCCCTATGTCCATCCGGCTGAGCTGTGTGCTATGATGCTTTTGTGTTTCTGAAGATGCCTCAGTGACTGAAAATTTACCAGTTAAAAAGGAGATAGAAACTGGAACTGGAGAACTTGTTCAGTGCTTGAGAACACTTGTAGCTGTTAAAGAAAACTGGGGTTCCATTCCAAGCCCCATATGGTGGCCCACAATCATCTGTAACTCCAGCTCTAGGGGACCTGACACCCTTTCATAACTTCAGAGGGCTCAGCATTCATGATGAACATAAATGCATGCAGACCCAACATGCATGCATGTAAAGCAATGTCAATAAATCTTGAAAGGAGAAACTAAGCAGCTGCAAAGGGGGAAAATCCGGTCGTCTTTTCTCAAAATACTTTAACATTTCTATTTTCATATTTCTTCTGAAGGTTTGGGCTAATTTGAGTTCAGTTTCCATTTCACTGGGTCTGACCACCTATGCTAATTCAAGTTAGCCTTGAGTAGCATAAATATCAAACGTGTATCCTGCTGTTTAAGGGTAGTGAGATCTTCATTAAGCACTGAGGGATGTGTGTGTGGAGTAATGAGTACCCATGTGAGTTCCTGGCCATCAGCAAAATCACTTCTTTCCTCGTGGCTTTGGTGTTACCTTGCATGTCAATTTAAAATCCACTAATCCACTGCTAGTACCTATCTTTCTCTCCCTCTATGGGGTGTGTGTGTGTGTGTGTGTGTGTGTGTGTGTGTGTTGTGAGTGTGCTTCTGCTTCTTTCAGTTCTCTTAATGAGAACCTCTGTGTTGATGCATTCAAATGCTACCTATCCCAAAGTGTGGTTTGAAAGGATTTGAAAGCATCTTTAACAATAATAAATCCAGGCCACGAAGTGATTGCTACACCAATCCCAATCTGCTGATGAAAACCGTGGAGAAGCGGGCTTACCCTTGCCCAGTCTGAGCAGATTTTGCTCACTGACTGAGGTACACACTTAGAAATTTTGAGTTATCTCAACAGCATTCATCTTACAAGTATATTTTAAAACTTAAAAAAAAAAAAAATGAAAGAAGGTGGTATTTGTTTTTCTAGTGAATATAAGAGAAACACAAAGAAAGTCACATCCTGATTTGTCACTTATGTTTCCATCTCTAAAACCGTACCATTGTGATGTCCCTTATATCTGTCATATTTATCACTTCCCATAGGAGGTAAAAAGAATGGGTGCTTATGTAGGCTACCAGGAAAAACGTGGTATTCACCGTATGGCAGAAAGATATGGTGTGGATGCGGTATCAGTAGCCAATATTTTACCCTTATCTTTCCAGGGACCGAGGAGACACAGCTCAGCCTGAGTCACCTGCACAGCCCGAGGGCATTCATCAGTTTGATGAGTTAAAGGATGCCTTTGCTGTGGGGCACAGCCCGGGGTTGTCCTCAGATCCACAAGCATGCCTGATTAAAGACAGGAGAACAGAACCTTATCGGAGACAAGTCGTGGTGAGTGGTATTAATTGCCAACCTGACAAGATCTAGAATCGCAAGCCTTTAGACACATTTGTTAGGGATTATCTAGGTTGGATTAGCTTCTTTGCATGACAGTGAGGGACCATATTTTTTTTAGCTTAAGGTGGACATTCATACCTACTACTATGGCTGGCCCCATTCCCCAATGTGGGATCCTGGAAGGTATTTTAGAAAAGAAGCAGACAGAGAGTAAGCCTTCATTCTTCACCCCCTGCTTCCCGAGAGGAGACAGGATGTGACCAGCTGTTTCCAGCTCCTGCCTCCTCCCACTGAACAACTTGAACAGTGAGATAAATATACCCTTTCTACCTTGAGTCTCTCTTGCCACAGCATCATGTGACATCACTAAGAGGCCAAGACACATCTCGATTATAACATTTTCATGTGAATCCCATGGAATTATGCTCATCATGGGTTGCTAATTCAAGGCAAAACTCCATAGCTTCTTCAGTGTTTGGATACCAATTAACACCCCACTGACCCTGGGTTTTCCTTGCTTTTGTTAATCACAATTTCTGTTGTGCTGAAAATATATTCTAAGAAACTCAGAGAGAATCAACTAATCCATTCATTAATCCCTACACATTTTATAACACAGCTTCTGCCAGAATATTCACAGGTCACATGCTCAGGGTGCTCTCCACACACATTGCCACACAGATGCTCAGTTTAGCTCTCTTGATGTTACCCAGGTAGGACAGGTTTGTGTCAACCACCAATTCATACAGGAGTTCAGGAAATGAATTTCAACCATTTACAAAATGTGCTGATTTGCAAAAATAAAACAAAATATCTATTACATAAAATGAACTCTGTAGCTCATTCCATTGTTACTCATGAATTTTGTACTTAAAGAGAAAAAAGGAAGTCCACAGGTGTTTACAACACTGTTTAGGAGAACAAAACCAACTTCTCCAAATTTTACTTTGTAACGTTTTATGACATGTATTTTATAAATTACTTTAAAAGTGTATATGTTAGTGTAACAAAAAGCAGCTATCATTTATTTATCTTTTCAAATTCACTGACATCTATTTTTATGAACTTATATAAAAATAAATTGAAAATAAATACAAACACCCCAAACCAAAATTAATAAGATCCAAAGTCTATACAACTTCATGAACTAACATACAATTAAGATAGGCTTTTGAACCAGAAGTTGTAGAGATTAACATTAAACTTTACTTTCGGTATCTAATTTGTGACATATAGAAACGGAATACAACTGATATTTTGTCATATGTCCTATTCCACTGAAATAAACAATTCGTGTTTTGTGCACCATATAACTTTTCAGTAATTCCTGATTTTATTTTAATTCCCTGGAGTACTGCTAAAGACATTGGCATCCACAAAATTGTTCTAACAACTGTATAGCAAAACAAGTAGTCTTGGCTTAACACTATCATCAAGTCATGAGTACCAGAAAGCTAAGTCCTGAGCTATAGTTGGCTTGATAGGGAGTAGTGTTTCTGTTTCCGGTAGTGTTCCGGTTTCTCTGATTTCTTGTTTCTCCTCTGTCTGGAAGACTCGGGTCTCATCAGAATCCTCAAAGCTGTATGACCACCTGTGTGTCCTGCTTCACAGAAGAACGCATTCAGGTAACAGTTATTTTAATTGTTCCTTTTCAGAAGGCATTCGTTTAAAAGAAAATCTTTTTTGTAGTTAGTTTCTCTCCAAAGCCAAGGGCTAAAATTGAAATGACAGAACATTCAAGGCTCAACCTCACAGAGCCGCCTCTGCAACTTTCCAACTTTGGTGCTTTTTACATTGCTGCTGCCACCTAGTGGCGACTCGACGGCATTCTCTCCTCTTCTTCCAGCGCACTAAACTCGGAGGAGCTTAGCGGGCAGCCCACAATCAAACCCGTCCTCTTGGTGCTTTAGCTGTGTTTGAGCCAGAAACACCACTTAACAAGAGAAAGAAAAATAGCTGCTACAGAAATCAATGCTAAGTCCTTCCTCAAAGAGGAGGAGAGAGTCTGATAAACTCTCTTCGAGGGGTGCTTAAGAAAAGTCAAACTCAGCAGCTGTCTTGGCCTTAAAACATGATGAGAGAGCAGGGGCTGCGGGGGTCCCATCGCTGCCTTTCTCAGACTTCTAATCACATTCCACAGTAAGCAGAGAGCATTATGCACCAACGGGACTAGCTAACTGAGCCAACATTGTTGAAAATGGTTAGACAAAACCGAGCAAAATTCTGAAAAATTTTAAGGATTGAATTTCGATTCATTAAATTTCTGAATGAATACATAGCCATCGCCATGAAGGAAGTGTTAGAAAACGTAGGTCAGAAGGAATGCAAGATCAAAAACCAGACACATTTTAGATGCCACAGAGAGCAGACAGAATAGTCTCAGAATTTGAGTGTCCCCCACCTTTTTGGTGTGCTTTCGTTTGATTGTTGGTTGTTCCTGTTGTTGGTTGGTTGGTGCTGAAAGAGGCTAAAACATCCTGTTTGTCCAAAGGCTGTCATCCTCAAAGAAACTGGAAGAATGTTTGATTTGTGGAATTAATAAGGTCGACACTTTATTTCTTTTATTTAATTTCAATTACTTGATTATGACATACCCATGAGTCTGGCGTTTTGTCACAAGACACTTTGGACAAAACTGCACTCAAAATGTTTGGAATTTCTGGCATTTGTAGCACATTGGAGGAAAAGCCAAGATGATCATAAAGCAAAGAATCTCCCAAAATTGAAATCGGGAACAATGTGAGTACAAGGAAGCAGAAGTGGCTTCCAGTTTCAACTCATCACTAACTGACAGTCTGTTGCCAGAATCTACTCCACTAATTGAACAGATTATTTCAAAAGGCTGTGATGTAGCCAGTCTGATATGCTGAAGAGAGGGGTGATGGCCACAAGTAAGAGGTTTTGTAGCTGCTATTATATTTGTAAAATAATAAAAAAAAAAACAAATAAAATTTTCTTTCCTATATCAAGTTATTGTGAGACCTGCTAATTGTTCTAAGGATGGGAACTTCTGCTTAAAAAGTCAAAATTGCTGTCCATAGAAATATTTAGAACCTCAGAACCAAAACACAGAGCTGGTAAGAAGAGGACAGAGAAAGCAATCTTGTAGCTTTTTTATGCTTGTAAGGATGTGAGAAGTGTCCAGGGAACATGACTCCGCTCGACATCTTTTGTTAAATGGCATTTGCTTGTTCATATAGGCAATATGTATGTGTGGGGCCAGAGGTGTGCTATCTGGAAGCCAATTCTGCATTGGTGTGTAAAATATGCACCTCAGTCCCTTGTCCCACGCTCTGAAACCAAACACACACCAGTGTGGGAGCAAAGGGACCTTGGAGGGAGTGTTGTGTGGAAGTAGATATAGGTAAATCTTCTGAAGGCTTCCACCAACATGCACAGGCTCCATGGATTAACGCGTTCAGGCTAGAATGAAGCCAGTCAGAGAAACAGAGCCAACCCAGTGTTCTTCAAACAGATGGCTATGCTCAAGAGGAGGATATGGAGGTTGCAGGAAGAGAGGGGAAGTCATGGAAGGAGATGAGAGAAGTGGAGGAGAGAAAACAGAGGAAGGGAGGAGCAGGCGGACAGGAAAGGGAGGTAGGTAAGGGCAGAGGGGAAGAAAGAGAAAGGCCGGGTAAGAAAGCGTGTTTGTTCCCTAGGCTTTCTTTGTGACTAAGATGTAATTACTCAGGCTCCAGATTCTGCGGCCAGGCCACCCATTTTTGGCCTTTTGAAGTTGAGTCCTCTAGAACAAAAGCCAAAATAAACACCCTCTTCTACAAGTTGCCTTTGGTCTTGGTATTTCTCCAGAGCCACAGAAAAGTCATGAATACAGGAAGCAATGACTCTAAAAGGTCAATGGTGAATTTAAACGATACAGTGATGTTCTGGTGGAAGACAGAGACCATGATCATCCTGGTATGTATTTGACAATGTGAGCAGAGAGACTAGTCCATACCCAGTACAATAGCTGTGGTTGTATTACAGCTATTAAGTACACAGTACAATTGAATTGAATGTGTCAGTTATCGATTCCAACTTTCTTCACTCAAGAACTTAAACTCCTCCTTCCACATGATAAGTGCAAACTATCTTTCTTGAATGCCAAGTCTTGTGAGTTCTCTTTTAAGATCCCTAACATCGCTCTCGGATCACCACCTAGGAAGACGACCTAGGTGTAGTGTGTAGCTCAAATGTCTCCAAAGTTCTGTCTTACAGTGAGAAAAATCCAAAGTGAGTGTCTGGATGTGTATGGATTTCAGTAGAACAGAGGGTGGATTGCTTGCTTGGTATATAGGGAGTTACTGAAAAGTGGTGATTCTTTTTTGTTTTGTTTTTTGAGATAGGGTTTCTCTGTGTAGTCCTGGCTGTCCTGGACCACACTCTGTAGACCAGGCTGGCCTCGAACTCAGAAATTCGCCTGCCTGCCTCTGCCTTCCAAGTGCTGGGATTAAAGGCCTGCGAGCCACCACTGCCCAACATGAGAAGTGATGATTCTTATGGAATTAATCCATCACCAAGCAAATACAGCCATGCTACTGAGCAGATCAAACTGTGCTGGTGCTTAGTGGAAAAGCCTTAGATATGCTTATGGGCTCTGCATACCTGTGATCCATTGGGGAGCACGCCTACTGTAGCTATTCAATGATACTGGGTAGGAGGTCTTGTGATAGGAAACTGACTTAACATATGAATGACAGATGTCTGAATACCCCGGCTTTGCTTTGGGTTGCTTTCGGCGGGGCTTGCTACAGAATTTGATTCAATTGGGGGAAGAGGGGAGGGAGAGAAGGGTTGGAGGGGGAGGGGACTGAGGCTCTGGCTTTAGTTCAGACAATGAAGGTTAGAAATTAACACGCTCAGTGTTACAGAACAATTGCAAGGGGTGTGGGGCCATGTTACTTTCTGTAGATTTTGACATTGCTTAAGCAAGTAGATTTTGACATGTTTAAGCAAGCATTAAAATACTCTTGAGTATAAGTTAGGGGGAAAAAAATCAACACACATGAACGGTATTAGTAAGTAATGAAGCATAGAAGAGCTCAAAAGCTGTTGTTATTCAACTGTACGTCTGAAGACACAAGCAAGATGGAAAGCCTGTCAGCTGGATGTGTCATCACACTTCCATGCATCTAAGGACTATGAATAGACATCTGATTTTGGGGTGTGTGTGTGTGTGTGTGTGTGTGTGTGTGTGTGTTTTCTCACAAGTCATATAGTAAATAGATAGAACTAACAAAGTCAAATATTAATAACCAAGAAGTACAGACCCTTAAATCCCCTTTTCCCCAACCAGCAAAACCCACGGAAATTTACACTGACCAAAGTAAATAAAAAACAAAAGTCAGCCACTTAAGCAGTTGACATTTAGGGAGAGAGCCAAGCACTTATTTTTCCTGTCTTCAAATCACCAGTATTATAACATTAACAGAAAAATGAATGATATTCTAGACATGGTGTTAAAAACTGCTGATAAGATCCAGAGAGTGATAATTTCATTAATTCTTGCTAGTAATTAACACACTTTCAGTTCCACTTTGGCAAAAGACTATCAATTTCCTTAGCATGCTATAACAGCCTTTGGGTTTGTTTCTCTAAATTATAAAAAAAAAATAATTAAATTAATTAGAGGAAAAATAACCTATAAGAATGGTCACATTAAGTATAAACAAAGTTAATTTCAAAATGTACTTGCTGTTTAGAGGAAGTAGAGCTGTCTAGAATATGGAATATGTAATTCACTCAATTTATTATTCTGTATTTCCCTGGAATACAGCCTCTGGGAATGCGTATTTACAAATGCACCCTCTTGAGACATGACTAGTTGGTGATAAGTATGTTTGGACATAGTAGTAAGTTATCATAGTATTGATCAAAATGGTCATTTTATGGTGAGTCACATGATGACAAAATACATGGCAATTATTGATTTTAAGTTTTTAAGATGTATTTCCATTATTTTTCTTATATGTGTATATGAGACTGTATGTTTTTATGCACTTATGTGCAGGTACCCACAGAGGCACAAAGAGGACATAGGATCCCCAAAATAATAGGCAGTTGAGCTGCTGAATGTAGGTGCTGGGAGTCCAACTCATAACTATTTAAGAACTGTGTCATGGTTGGTTTCTGCCAATTTGGCACAAGCTGGAGTCAAACATGAAGAAGGAAGCTCAGTTAAGAGGATGCTTCCATCAGCTTGTCCTGAAGGTAAGCATGTGTGACTTTTTTTTTGTTAATGATTGATGCTTTAGGGTACAGCCAATTGTGTTTGATAACCTAGGCTGATTGTCCTGGTATAATAAGAAGAAAGGTCCAGTAAACTATAAAGAAAAATCTATTAAACAGGGTTCCACCAGGGCCTTGGTTTCATATCCTCCACCCCACCCCCAGTACATTGCTAGACTTCCTGTCCTGATTTCCATTCACTGTGAGCCATATACTGTAAATGATGTAAATGCTTTCTCCCAAGTTTCTTTTGGTCATGGTGTTTATCATAGCAGCAGAAAACTAAGACAGACAGCAAGAGCTCTTAACTGCTGAGCCATCTCTCCAGCCTTAACTTTAAATGTTGACTTCATCATCTGGTTTTCTATGGGTATAAGTTTTGTAAAAGTGCAGTCTTCATTTGAGGTTAGCTGGGTCTAAGAGCCAAATCTACACAGAGAAAGCCAGTCTCAGGAAAAAAAAAAAAAAAGTGTAGTTCTAGCATGGGTTCAGAAGAAGAAAAAATGTTCAAAAGACTGAAACTAGTGCATCAGTACTATACTCAGTACTAAAGAAGAAAGATGAGTTTTTCACTCATTTAAAACTTTCCAAGGCCAACTTTTCAGAAAGCAAATATGGCTGCCATCTTCCTCCTCATCGCTGGGACATCTCACTTCCGTTTACTATGCAACCTTTGTCTTTTCTTAGAAGAGTGCTATTTATGAATGGATGCTTTTCTTTCCCTAAAAGTCTCGCCTTCATGGGTTCTGAATTCTGTATAGGCCTGTGTGTGCCTGTGGGTGTGTTTACCTAAGTGCAGGTACCCCCCTGAGGCCTGAGACATCAGATCCCTTGGACCTGGAGTTAAGGCAATTGTGAACTAACTGATATGGCTGACGTGAAACAAAATTGGGTCCTCTGCAAGGCAGGAAGTGGCTTACACGTTGAGCCATCTCTTCAGCTCTGAGAGGGGTGCTGCCATAGTCGCTTCACAAAATTCATGGCCGACACTTGGTGAATCCCAAAACACCCTTGATGTCTCAATAAGAAACTGAGGAGGTAAACATTAACCATGAATTCCCTAATGACATGTGAGAGACCTTTAATGAGGAAAATTTAATTTTTATATGTGATTTAATAGAACAACTCAATGTTATTTGAGTTTACTATTGTCGTGACATTAAAGTGATAGGTAATGAGAGCAGTGGTTTTATTTTTGATGTGGGCATTCATAAAACCCTATACATATTACATATTCTACAATTTACAGTTTATGTCATTATTATCTGAGAAATATGAGAGAGGCAAGGGAAAGTGTCACTACAGCAGTCAAGGTTCAAACGATAAAGGAGAAAATCTTGAAATAGTTGAGAACCATGTCTGTTGAAGATGACTCGAGGCATTTATTGACTGCTTTGTTCTTGTTGCTTTGGGGTCTAACAGTAAGACATTGTTTGCTCTGCTAAATAAGGAGAACTAGGCTTAGACGCATGAGAAAAGTTGAAGAAGTGAATAACTAACATTGGGATTTGGCTTTCTAGTCTAGTCTAACTGTTCACATCCATAGTGCAAAGTGACTCTCTCAGACGTGTCGCCTGGCCCAGATTCAGAGACAAGAGTCTAACACGGAGCTGCAAATTTTCTATAAATAAAATGAAATACAACTTCTCAAATCATTTCCAAAGAATTTTTAAAAAGCTGAGGATTGCCTCATATGCCTTTAGATATTCAAGGAAATCAAAAGGCATGAAGAGAAAACCAAACTATTTCTTGGGTATATGGAAGAATTCTACAAGATGGAGTCCCAGCAAAAGTTTCTGAATATGAAATACTATTATACTGTCTGTCACACATTGCCTTCCCACCTCAAACCTACCATGAGAGAGCCCTAGAAACAGTAAAAAAAAATAATAATAAAAAATAAAAATAAAAATTTTAAAATGACCTTTTGTAAAGAGGATTGTGTGTCTCTCTTGCCCTAAAATAAAGGGGAAGAAAAAGAGAGAAGGAGAGAAGGAAAAAGGGAAAGAATGAGAGAGAAACAGAGAGACAGAGAGAAACAGAGAGAGACAAAAATATAGAGGAAGAAAAAGAAAGAGAAGGAGGAAGATGAAAGAGGATAAGTGTTATGACAATTTTTGCCTTTCCAGGATACAGAAAATATAAGAAAATTGCTACAGTTTTACCCATGATATGTATTAATCAAAAATAAAAAGCAATTTTCACTTAATGAGGATTATTGAATAAAAATGTCATGTTTCTTTAGAAGGATTTTCTTTCTGGATTCGACAGTAAGTGTTTGACCAAAGTTTGCCCTTGAAAACACACAGATTGCACCCACCAAAGTCAAGAAATATGCATATGCATTCTTGGACCAAATTTGGCTGGATGCTTAATTAGTGTCTGGCTGTGATTACATCTGTGGTGTTGAATTTTCAAATCTAAAATTTCAACATGGCAACAAAACTTTGCAAGATCCCTCTAATTCCCATAAGGGAAAATAACATCAAGACATTTGATATTTCAGTCAGACTGGGAAAAAAAATAGAAAGGAGAAAAATTGTTTTTCTTCAATCTGAAAGCAATTCCTCAAATTTAAAACAAATGAAGTGATTTGAGTAAATACTGAAATACTATAAATAAATAAGCATCTGTCCTTTCAATTTTACTTTTGGAGATTGAGAGGTTTTTTACAACATTATTGTGAGCAAAGAACAGTGTTCTGTTTATCTATCTATCTATCTATCTATCTATCTATCTATCTATCTATCTATCTATCTCCCTGCCTATCTACCAACCTATATATTTACCTATCTATCTATCTATCTATCTATCTATCTATCTATCTATCTATCTATCTATCTATCTACCTACCTACCTATCTGTCTACCTATTTCTTTCTCTCTCAGATCAGAAGAGATTTTTTTTTCATTCTCTCATTTTTTTTCTTTATATGTTCTTTTCGCCCTACTTCTGGGCCAATTCAGATTAGGTACATTTCTTTAGCCCCAACAGAAACTGGGACGGTTTAATTTTACCATGGTTAGACATCCCATGTTTCATAACATTCAGCTTTGGCATGAAGGACTCAATGGTGTTTGATGCTCCAAAAGTATTTTTATAGATTCTTATACCTTTATTCCTTTCTTCCAGTCCCAGGCTGCGTCTTCAGTGATCCAGAGGCTAATAGATAAGGCTGGAGATCTTTCAACTGGCTGGTACATACAGCTCTTAAAGGAAGATCAGGGTTTTGGCTCACTGTTACCTAGCAGTTTTATTAACTGTGTTTCATGCCAATTATGAATTTCCCTGAATCTCATACTGATTTCCTTTGCAACTCAGTGTCCTGGGTGTCTGGGTTGCTTGGTGTCATTTAAGGCTGTTTGGGAGACTATAGTTGTTAAATAAACTTTATTAAGACCCAAACTAAGAAGTATCTCCACAGACTTAGTTGCTGGGTGTCTGGTAAGATAGCACACTCATCAAAGTGTTCACCTGGCAAGTGTGAGGATCTGACTCTGAACCTCAGACAGACACACACACACACACACACACACACACACACGTGTGTGTGTGCGCGCGCGCGGTAGAGTAATCTTGGGTTTGGCAGAGCAGACCATTGGATTTCCTAAGCTTTCTGTCTGGTTATCCTAGCCTATGTACTATAGAAAATTTCAAGCCATTGGGAAATCCTAATACAACAAAAGGTGAACAGCATTTCATGGATGATACCTAGAGTTGTTCACTGGCCAACACACACAAGTATATACACATACAGGCATACACACACACGCACACACGCACACACACACACACACACACACACACACACACACACAAGTACATACATACACATGCACACACACCTGTGCACATACATACATACAGATATATACACACACATTAAGAAAACAGGAAGGGACTTTGTAATTAGTAAGTTCTAGAAAATCTGACAATTTATGACTAATTTTTTCTTGTGGTTCCTGATGACATTATGTGGGAGTTAAAATGTATTATTTGTTTCAAGTATTATAACTTATTTTCAATGGAAGCAAAATGCATTTCCTATAATTTGCTATTGAATTTTGTAACAGCAGGCAAATCCTTCCAATATGCTGTCATCAAGGGCACATATTTCAAGGGACATGATCAAGTGCTATAACTTAGCTGAACATACATTATTTCTAAGTTAGTTTGACTGAAAATCAGTATGTCTGAATTCTGTTACACAGAAGAACAAGGAAAAATAATTACTCCCATTAGAAGACTCCAAAATCTTTTTATAGACTCTAATCAGCAGTATGATTTACAATTGAATTGCCACTCAGGGACAAGGAACATTGATAAAAATTATATTTTTCACTGCAATAAATGACACCAGAGATGACCCTTTGCCAGCATGCACTTCTCTTACATTGCTCTAAGAATCATCACCATGATTTTCCTGCTTGCTATAACCAAATCTCCTGCTTCCATAAACAAGAAAATATGCACCACATTGTGTGTTTGCATGCGCGCGCGCGCACACACACACGCACACACACACACACACACAAATGCAAGTGGGTATGTTTCAAACAACAATTAACAGAATTCAAGTTCTCTATATCAAGGAAATGTACTGTTTTTTCCTTAAATGAAAATGGAGGCAAAATACCACTGCATATAAGTAGAAACATTATTATTTGATTATGGTGAAATTTAAAAACCATTTGTATCTATCTATATATACAACTTACATTGTTTCTACAGAGCTGTTAACAAGTCCAAATCAGTGTTTTCTTGATTATGTTAATTCTGTGGGAGCAAAATTAAAACTAAATGGTGCTCAACAAACGAGAGCCTGTGTTTTAATTCATTGCTTAAAGAAACTAGGTGTCCATTCAGGTAATGTTCCTTAGTGATATTAATATTTCTTTTATAGTATTGAAGATCTCAGTTTATCATGTAGATTGTGTGCATTTGAGTAGAACGATGTCATAGGCAGTCTTTGACTTTGCTGACATGTTGTATTTGTAGAACTAACAACTTTTGCAACAGTGGTCATGAGTTACATGTGCAAACTGTTTTACCATGCACTATATAGTATAGAAAGCCTCATATATCCAAGTTAAAACTAGACAAAGTAAACATCCTTTCATTCTTCAGTGCGCGCGTGCGTGTGTGTGTGTGTGTGTGTGTGTGTGTGTGTGTGTGTGTGTGTTAGAAGCTGTAAGTCCCAAACAAATTACACCGTGCAGCAAGTCTCACGTGGGAGGTTATTGGGAGGGAGGAACAGCTTCTGGGAGAGGAAGAAGAGAAGATTTGGTTTTATTGGCTGTGATGCATGCACAAAGGGGCATGCGACAGAGGCCATGGCTCATGTGCAAAGGAACAGACACAGGAGCAATGCTGTAGCCTACTGGGCTGCTAGAGATGATGCATCTCGTGTCTCCTTGCTGGGTCCCTCAAGAGCTGGCTGTAAAGATGCCTGGTTGTGGTGAAGTGATTTCTAGCTGTCCATGGATGTGCCTGATTGCCAACGTTTACTATTTTGTTTGTATTATGAATTTTGTGCATATACACATCTGTGTGCAGGTGTATACCCATGCATGTGTGGAGGCAGGAGGAGGACATTTCATAAGTTGTGCACTTAAGGTAGAGTTGTTCACTGAATTTTAAATTAGTCTGGCAGACAGAAAATCCCAATAATTCGTTTGCCCTATGACCCTAAGAGGACTAAGGTTATCGAATCACACAGCCTCGTCTGACTCTTTATATGAGTGCTGGTCATTTGAACTCACGTTTTCCTGCTTGTGCAGCATGAAGTCCTACCTGGTAAACTATCACTTTCCCTCAGTTTCTCCTCTCTGGGGACTTTGTATAATGAGGGGAGTGGATGGGTTAGCAAACGGTTATTACAGACTATGAAGAGTAAGTGTTAATAATTACCATTTCATGTGAGCACGTGGATGGCGTGAGAAGTGACAGTGCATTTTGGTGGTATTTGTTACAAGATGCTCTGTGTGTCCTGGACCAGAGGGGGGAATATTTTTGTTCTTGTGTGTGAAAACAAAATGACATATGTTTAAACTGTCTTTATTTTTTTTTAATGGACAACCTGGGGCTGCTGTTAAAAAAAAAAAGTTGAGCTTCTCTTTGTGAATGTCACACTGACTTAGAAAGCCATAAGAATATACACCACGTATTCTGAAGGTAGACTAGAATGTATCATCAAAACACTTGCTCACCCCACCTCTTCTGATATCCTTGTGTGAGGCAACTGGATCCTGTCACCAGATAGAAGAAATGGTAAGGTTTACTGAACCTAAACCCAGTGTGTCTCAGAATTGAGATCAGTAGGAATGAGGCCAACCACATCTCCCCTACCCAGTCTAACACTATCTGTTCTGGAACACATAACCATGACACACCCCCACTGAGAGGAAAAACCTGAGAGGAATTATCCATGGTGATGAGGTAACTAGATAGGCCTCTAGCCTTCAGCCAATAAGATTCCCTTCCTGGATCGCTTCTCGGCCTTTTGGCTAAGATCAAGTGTGGAGATTCCCTTCCTGGGCATTCCTTCCTGCAAAAGTTATTTAATCCCTGGTTCACCCTGAGTAAAGTGTACACCCCAGTGTGTGGACACTCCAGTGGTTCTTGTTCATCTTCTGCATTACATTTTTTATTGGTTATTTTATTCATTTACATTTCAAATGTTAACCCCTTTTCCCTGTTTCCCCTCCAGAAACCCTCTATCCCATACTCCCTTCCTCTGCTTCTATGAGGATGCTCACCCACCTACCCACTCCCACCTTTCTGCCCTGGGAGCCTTCTCAGGACCAAGGTCCTCTCTTCCCATTGATGCCTCACAAGGTCATCCTCTGCTACAGATGCAGCTGGAGCCACGGGTCCCTCCATGTGTACTCTTTGGTTGGTGGTATAGTTCCTGGGATCTCTGGGGGATCTGTTGGTTGATATTGTTGTTCTTCCTATGGAACTGCAAATCCTTCACCCCCTTCAGTCCTTTTTCTAACTCCTCCATTGGTGACCTTGTGATCAGTTCAATGGTTGGCTGCAAGCATCTGCCTCTGTATTTGCCAGGCTCTGAAAAAGCCTCTCAGGAGACAGTTTTATCAGGCTCCTGTCATCAACTACTTCCTGGCATCTGCAATAGTGTCTGGGTTTGGAGTCTGTATATGGGATGGAGCCTCAAATTGGGCAGTCTCTGGATGACCTTTCCATACTTTCCATACAGTCTCTGCTCCATACTTTGTCTTCGTATTTCCTCTTGTGAGTATTTTGTCCCCCACCCCTCTTCTAAAAAGGACTGAACCAACAGATTGGGAAAAGATCTTTTCCAACCCTTCATCTTATAGAGGGCTAATATCCAATATATGCAAAGAACTCAAAAAGTTAGACTCCAGAGAACCAAATAACCCTATTAAAAATGGGGTACAGAGCTAAATAAAGAATTTTCAACTGAGGAAACTTGAATGGCAAAGAAGCACCTAAAGAAATGTTCAACATTCTTAATCATCTGGGAAATGCAAATCAAAACAACCCTGAGATTCCACCTCCCACCAATCAGAATGGCTAAGATCAAAAACTCAGGTAACAGCAATGCTGGAGAGTATGTGGAGAAAGAGAACACTCCTCCATTGCTGGTGGGATTGCAAGCTGGTACAATCACTCTGGAAATAAGTCTGGCAGTTTCTCAGAAAATTGGAAATAGTTCTACCCGAGGACCCAGATATACCACTCCTGGGCCTATACCCAAAAGATGCCCCAACATATAATAAGGACACATGCTCCACTATGTTTACAGCAGCCTTATTTATAATAGTCAGAAGCTGGAAAGCACCCAGATGTCCTTCAACAGAAGAATGGATACAGAAAATGTGGTACATTTATACAATGGAGTACTACTCAGCTATTAAAAACAATGAATTCATGAAATTCTTAGTCAAATGGATGGTACTAGAAAATATCATCCTGTGTGAAGTAACTCAGTTACAGAAGAACACACATGGTATACACTCATTGATAAGTGGATATTAGCCCAAAAGCTCCAAATACCCAAGACACAATTCACAGACCCAGTGAAGCTCAAGAAGAAGAAGACCAAAGTGTGGATGCTTCTGCACTACTTTTGCATGCTGTTCTGTTGTCATCCCACTAATTTAAACCAGTCTAGTTGAATTGTAAAGGAATTCGTGCTCCTTGGTTTAACTCAAATCGCTGTAAGAGGGAGATATGTTCCAAACAGTAAGAATGGGACTTTCACTGTGGACAATGAATTGTCTGATTAATGAGTGAATTTTTTGGGTATAAATGTGTCCATATTTTAATAGCAATCTTTTTCTCTTATTAAATGGACTAGGAAGACCTTTAAGTACTATTGATAGTCTTGAATTTGGTCACATAAAGTTAAAAAAAAAAAAAAACTTGAACTTGAATCTGTTAGTAAATATTTTTCCAAACAATTTAAAGTGTATAGTTTACCAGTTTTCATAAACACCTTGAACTTGCAGCTGTGTCGCGTAAACTTCCATCGCCTTCCCCACTTGCACAGCTCTCTTGATTCTATCTGCAGCCACAACCTACAACTGAAGCTAACATAACCCAAAGTTTTAAGGCATCTCTGACTTACAAGTATTGATCTAAAATACACAGCTTTGCTATTCGATACAAAGAAACAACCCACATGCTATATCAGTTAGTAATAACTAAAGAGACCCATTGAAATCTTTTAATTAACATAGATGCTTCATTTTCCCTGTGGAATGGGGAGGTAGTCTACAGCTGGGTAAGACCTGCTGTCTGGGATGCATGTGCGCTGCCTTTGCGATCAAAGGCGTAGCTCAGTGTCATCATTCGCTCTGCAAATGGGAAAAGGTAAGCAAGTCACACTGCAAGCTGATTTACAGTAAAAGACCTGGCAGACAACCATCCTTCACATGGGTAAATGTTGGGGAGATTGAAGTTTGTCTACAAGCAGAAGGTCCTTTACCACACAGTGGAAAATACTCAATAATGAATAATTAGTGATTTCTTCCATTGGAACACAGTATATTTAAATTTTGCATGTTTCAAAACTCAAAGGCTGGGTTATAGAATTCATCCGTTGTGACATTCCACTCAAATATGTAATAAAATATTTTATATAACTTTATAATATTAAAAAGTACTAAAATTATGGTTATATTCACATTATTCATTTTAACACATGGATATAATGTCTCAAATCTTTCATTGGGTTTTTACTGGGATCAGTATGTCTTTGGAGTCCAGACAATGCTTGGAAAGAAAAGATGAGCTTGGACCTCTAAAGACTCTCCATCGAACCCACCATAAAGTCTACCTCCTTAGGCAGTTGTATATTTACCAAGTGGCTTTGAACATAGAAATATTAGAAATTTATAGTATGTATAGATAACTTGGATGCACAACATTGATGTAACCCAGATATACAATTTTGTTGTGTTGTTATACTTATTTTAAATGTCTTAGCATTTTTTAGGGAACAAAACAAATATTTGAGTACTTTATTTGGAGGTAGGAGGAGAAAGGAGACATGGCCCGAGGGTGGTCTTTTTTAAATGGCATCATCAGAGTCCTCTCTGTGGAGATGAAATTTAATCTAAGATCCAGCTATGTGAACTTCAAGCTGAAGATCTTTCCACATGTACTTGATACAGAGGAAGCAGGGGCACAAAGGGCCTGATGCAAATATGAGGAAGAGGGTGAAAATGACAATCTGAATGAAATGGAATTTTATGACAAAGAATAGGGGATGATATTACAAACACCAGGCTTGCTGATCCTTAATTCATTTGTTTCTCTAATCTGGAGTCTCTTTGATCTTTGACTCTGCTTCAGCCTTCTGACCATTGACACTATATAGATATGACCTCAGCACTCCTGACCTTGATAGGATGTTGGAGTGCAAGAACATATGAAGTTCTCTTTCTCATACAGACTGTAACACAATGGATACTTTGAAGCAAAGTAATGAGATGTCTTATTTCATCTAGCATTACTAACCAACCTATTGAATAACTTAGGTGGTAAAAGGGGAGATATAAAGGTTGAAAGCATAGCGCTTAAATGAAAAAAAAAATGTTATCTGGAAAATGCACTAGTTTTGGTAAGGAAGATGTTATCGTGTATAGGAGATATTCTGGAGAATAAGAAAACAGCATGAAAATGGGTTGCAAATTTAGGAAAAGGAATACAGAAGATAGGAACCCAGAATAAGCTCAACAGTGCCACTACCAAACAGAAAAAGTAAGTAGTTTAAGTGTAAGCCAAGGAGTAAAAGTCACTAAGGAGCAAGGAAATATGTAATGCGTTTTAGTTGTCAGAAGAACACTGCCATTCCAGACCTTGATGGCCTGGCCTTTGCATCTGAGGTATGATCATATCTAAGTCACAGCTTTGAAAGTCACAGTGTGGAGAAGTCACCAAAACCACACGGTAGCACGGTCTTTGACAACACGCCTAAAGAGAAAAGAGAACAGACCATAGATCAAACTGCGGGTGTCCTGACACGCAGATGACAAGTAGATGAGTTAGAGTCCTTGAAAGGTCTACATTGAAGTATCCAAGGTGCTAGAAGGGAACCAAGTGGTAACAGTCCAGGCTTCCAGGCTCATGTCAAATACTGAAAGGAAAAGCTGACCATGAGAGGGTAGATGTGGGTGGCTTGCATGGAGACATCTTGAAGACAACATTTGCATTGAAGTTGGACTAATATTGCTGGAGTAACATTGTTTCCAGACTTTGGGGAGGGGCACGTTATATGGAATGATAGCCATGTTAGTACATTGTTTGAAGGGCTGCAAGACACTGGACACATCTGATTAAAGAGTCACTGCTCTCATAATTCTCCATTGTTCTTAACTCACTTCCCTCTAGTTTATAGATAACAACACAACACTTATGGATATTTCTCAAGATGTGTTGAAATATACTGGTATGTCCCCAAACAAAGAAAATAAAACTACATTATATTTGTTATGAATAGTAAACAAATTCATAATTTTGAAACTAAAACATGGAGAAACTATTGTAGGCGACATATTAGTCAGATTTTTATAGCTATAACAAAATGCCTAACTATAAAGAAAGGCAGGCTAACTACAGAGAGTTATGTCATGTGCCTCATGATAACAGAATCACATCCAAGAAAGATTCCATGGCAAAGACTTAAGCCACAAAGAGTATGAAGTCACACAATTCAGAATGCACACACCAAAGTGGCCAAAGGATATCCAACTAGGCCCACTTGCTAAAGGTCTAGCTTTCTCTCAATACTGAAACCACAATGCTCAAACCTTCAATATATGAAGTTATGTGGGATGAGACAGATCTATGACTTAGTACGCCTATGATTTCTGAAGAGATGGTCTTACAGAGTAGTTCTATCACAGGCTCACAGTAACAAAGCAGACTAAGTGAGCTCATCTGCCTTCATTTTATTCACTTAAGCAAATATTTTACTACAAATTCTGCTCTCAAATATAATTTGTGTTGGAGTTATAATAGAAAACAAAACAAACAAAAAATTACAATCTTTCCAAAAGAACCTGGGTTTTTAGAAGCAATGCTTACTTAAATGAAGTTTTATAAAATGGCATTAAAATATGATGATATTCAACATAATGAGAGCTTAGAAATATGTATGACTTGTATGGCAATAAAGTATATATATATACATGCATATATATATATATATATATATATATATATATATATGCATGTATATGTACCTGTGTATGTATTACTTTGCTAAAGATATACTAATACTCTTTACCTACAGAAAGATCCAAGATAAATTGGATAAGAAGTATCTGGTATAACCACAGATAAGTTAAATTACCAATGTCTTAGCAAATATTTATATCCTGGCTCATGCAAGCAACACTAATTAAAATTTGCCCACCATATACACTTCTCTCCCTCCATCCCAACATCTCTCTCAAACATGCATGAGCGCACACCCCGAGCACACACACCTTGAAAGAAGGAAAGTGATGCATCATGTCAGGAAGAGGTTTCAGCTGTGTGGTCACTTTTTCTTGGGTTCTTCTCATCCAGTGCTACCACCAGAGCTCACATATGCCTCATAGACTAAATGGGGGACACAGAGAAAATGACAGAGGTTTATTATATACATGTGCGAAAGAGTCAAAGAATAAACACAAAACAATACATTTATATTTAAATATTTATTTATATGTTTGAATGATGATGATGATTAAAATGACGATGATGATGATGAAGTATGCCAATTCTACAAGTAAGGAAACACAAAACACGTCCAGCCTCTCAAAACTTTTAAGCAGCTTTGTATTCATACTAAAGTCCACAGAGAATGTATTTAACTCTAAGGGAAATTAACAACCAATATTCATATAGATTTTCAACAGTTGGTAAAATATTAGTGATTCCAAATTTCACTTAATTGTACCCAAAACTGTTAAAGGAATATTAGCAACATTCAGATAATAAATAATTATTGATGCTATGAAAATCATTTTAGTGCTATGCTTTCTATAAAACATGTTATCATTCGAGTACATTTCTCCAGGGCACACACCTGGAGGACTTTAAGTCAATACACCGTGGAGACTCTTAAACATCTGTGTATACTGCATCTCTCTTCACAGTACCAGTGTCATGGAACTGTCTACATACCCAACAGTGAGTGGATAGAGAAAATGTAGTATCGGTGCACACAGTGGAATTTTATTCACCCATAAATAATGAAATAATGTCATTTTCAAGCATTTGATAAATGAAGTAAGCCAGACTCTGAAAGGCAAATAGCATGTTTTCTCTCATTCTGAATCCAGATTTAAGTAAGCATGCACCTGTGTATACACATAAGGGAAAGCCTGGCTTGTGGAAGGGGAAAGGAGGTCAGGAGGGAGGATGAGAACAAGACTGAGGAGCGGGAGAGAGAGGAAATGTCAAGAGTTTTCTCTCCTGTGCAGAACTTATGGGTTACAAGAATGGAGCTGGGCATGCTGGGGAGGGAAAAGATCCACAGAAGTGTCAGAAAACAAGGGATGAAGACAAGGTACAATGATAAATATGCATGAAAACATCGTAATGCAACTCATTATGCTACTTGCTAAGTAAGATGTAGATGAGGCGAGGGGCGTCAGACCCCTGCACTGAGAACACTGAAGGCCCAGGTTCATCCCACTCTAAAATGGTGGCCAGTCTGTTGCAGGTGAACTCTCTTGTAATGTCATCTGTCACTGTTTAGTAGAATGTGTGTGCTTAGTTTCTCCTCTCATAGGAGATGAATTAATTAGGCGGCAGATTTCCCAGAGTATTACCAATTAAAATTTTCTCAACAAAAACACAGTAAGCTTTAACATAGTCCTTGGAAATTTTCTTGATAGAAAAACATGCTTCCATTTTTGAAGACTTAGGCAATCTTTCTTCTAGGACCTGGAGTAAAAAATATGCCAAAACAAAACAAAACAAAGCCACAAAACAACAACAACAAAAACCAAAACCTTTACCAGATACATCACAGTAAAATAATTGCAGCCACAAAATACTCACAATCTACTATTACAGCTGTTTGACAGTCCTTCGGTATCTGTGGAAAATAAGCTGCAGGATGTTCTATGTAATTTATTAGTATGTAGTCCTTCAGCCATTTATATAAACTGCCAAATTGATTGCGTATTCTCCTATATAATCTAAATCAACTCTGTTATTAACAATGTCTAATAAAATGCAAATGTCATACAAATGGTTATCACAGCTCATTGTTTGGGAGACAATGTGAAGAAAATAAAGTGTATGTGTTAATTTTACACTAACTTCTAAGGGTCCACACTCATGAGGTAAGCAGTGTTCAATAGACAATGATAAAGAGACAGAAGGCCTGTGAAACAGCCACAGGATGACTGCTGTCACCTCTTCATTCCCACAGATATAGGACAACTCTTGTTGAGCAGCTAATTTAAATTTTATCTTTGGAAGCTTTCTGGGTTTTTGTTTAGTTGTTTGTTTGTTTGTTTGTTTGTTTTAATTTTCAATCTGGGAATGGTCAGATCTGAAGATTGGGAAATTATAGAGTTGCAGAACCAACTGTATACAAGAACACTGAAGGATTTTATAAAATATATGCATCTTGTGAATATATAAAAAATCTCATAAAGATCTGTTTTAGTCTTCTTCCTTTGCATTGAGATAGGTTTGTATTGGTCAGAGATAATTTATATTTTAGCTTCACTAAGAAACAGAAGGAAATCTCCTCTCAAATGTCAGGTGCCAAGATTCCCTCTTTGACCCATGAATATCAGTGGGAGTTTCTTTTGTCACTTTAAAAAGACTCCAAGCCTCATGGTGTACTTTCACCTAAAAGCCTGCATTGCTGTGATAAAGAGGAAGGAACATATGGCATCCCTAGAGACTGAAAACTGAGGAGACCCCAGAGAAGCTCTTGACTGTATATCATAAGGAGCAATCCATTGCTGCTACACGAGCAAGGATGGATATATGGGTGACTTTTGTACCTAGTCTCTAGTGCTTTATGCCACTATAAAGTTTCTGTGGGGCCAGCACTTCCACTCTCCCAGAATCAATTTCATACTAAACTTGATTTTCCACTTACCCTCGCTTATGCTAATGACCTCATGTTCTAACATTAGTGCAATCATTACTTTTCCAATTTTCAGAATTTTGTACTTTGTTTAATGCAAAATGTTTTCTGTTTCCCAGCTTCATCTGTTGGAGGTGATAATTACTGAGTAAGCTACCTCTAGGTCCCTAGCTTCCTTACGTCTTGTGTTTTCTGTCCATCTTCTCTTTCACTACTCTCTTCTGGTTGTGGTTTTACACTTTCTCCCACAGAGTTTGGGGTGGAGAGAAAGGCACTTCAAGAGAAAGGTTTAGACTTGTGGTTGCACATTAGTTTTGCTGAATCTCTTAAGTGGTCTGTCCTGTCATATACAAGTTCATGTGCCCATACCCATAGTTAAGGATAACTTGCAGTAAGCTTTCTTATGAGGTTAGTTTATAGTTTATAATCTCTTAGCACTGCAGAAATAAAAGATCTTACTTATCCTTACAGAGGGGGAAATCTCAATTTATTTATTTATTTATTTATTTTTAATATTTGATTATGTTTATGTTTATATTTGTTTTGCTGCATATAGTTCTGTGTACCTCAAACATGGCTGGTTTCCCAGGAAACCATAAGAGACCATCAGATGCCCAGGAACTAAAGTTATGGATGGTTGGTAGCTTCATTGTGGATGCTGGGGATTTATCCTGAGACCTCTGTGAGAGTAGTCAGTGCTCTTAACTATTAAGCCATTCCTCTAGCTCCAGGATGCCATTTGTTGGAAGACATAAGAAAACAGCATCAGGACAAATGCAAGCTCTTTTGTTCTCTTGTCTGCCTCTGATCCTCCAGAAATATTCCACAGCTTTCCTTAATACTGGATAAAACTGCCCTCTAGATCAGATGCCTCTAGAACAACTGGATACCAGCCACTTCTGATGCAAATGTCTTTCTTTCTTTCTTTAATGATTTATTTATTTTATGTATATGACCACACTGTCCTTGACACACCAGAAGAGGGCATTAGATTCAGTTACAGAAGGTTGTGAGCCACCGTGTGGTTGCTGGGAATTGAACTCAGGACCTTTAGAAGAGCAGCCAGTGCTCTTAACTGCTGAGCCATCTCTCCAGCCCTGATGCAAATATCTTATCTGGGAGTCAGCAGCTGTCAATGTCCAATAAGAAGAAAGAAACATATTATCTAACTCTTCAGATAAGTGGTACCTTAACCACGCCTTTTTTACTTCAAATCCAATAATTACAGAGTAAGAAACTCCTGGCCAGAAAAGATTGTAGAAAAATTCTATATTAATCTTTTAATGAAGGAATAGACACAGGCTGAGGAGATGGCTCATGGGGTCAAATGAGTGCTGCACAAACAGGAGAACCTGAGTTCGAATCCTTAGCATGCATTAAATGCTCAATACAACATCTGGAGCCCTAAGAACAGTACAGTGGGGCTTACAGAGAGAGGTCCTGGGGATTCCCTATCAAGTTACAGTAGCCAAAATGTGAACCTCACATTCAGTAAAAGACCCTTTCTCTAGATAAGCAAATAAAATAGCAGGAAGAAACATTATTGGAGAAGAAATCCCCAACTCCACATATGAGCTCCCCATGTGCCTGTGCAGGGGAGCATATGCACACGTGCACATTCCACCCACACACAAATGAATATCTGAAAGTTCTGTGAGAGTGAAAATAACTACAACAGTGAAATCACTTGTTCAACATCATGAAACTCTGTGTTGACTTATCAGCTTTCACCACAATGGGGTGCTCTTCATTAGTTCTACAAAATGAAAGTGAGCCTCAAGTATCATTAAGTCATTACGTGTTCGAAAATAATGCTACACTTTCTATGGGTACCACCAAAATTATCAGGAACTTTATGTAGATGATCTTTTAGAGCTGTTCAATAGAGTAGATTTTCCTTTTCCCAAGCCCCTTCACATTTTTATATATTAATTACATGATCTGAATTAGTAGAATAAAACGTCCTCCAGATCTCCATTTAAGCTTCTTTTCCGTAGTAGAGTGAGCAGTGTTGGTAGACTTTGAAAGGATTCTTGATAGAAATTTCCATCAGGTTTTGCCTGGCCTGTCTGACTCTCTTAGTCCTGAGCATCTACTTCAGGGCAAGAGAGGAGAAATGAGAAAACACAGGATCAGGTCTGCCACTGTGTTCCCATTAACCTGAGTGGTCCCTTCACAACCTCGGAAGTGCAGAGAGTGAATGATGGTCCACGTGGGGCAGGGCAGATCGATTCTGTAATTTTTACTCACTGTTTCTCCCCAGCTCTAACTGGCTATTGATTGGATGAGCTGGAGATGGGTAGAGCCTCTGGGACCTTAGAGATTCTCAGAGGAGATTCCCTTCCTCCACTCACAACACCTTCTGGAGGGGAGAGCCATTTACTTTACAAAGGGAAAGTTAACAATGAAGCCACCTGAAGAGAAACAATTACCACCCAACACTGGGAAGGAGAGCCTGCCTCCTGTTTATTTAATTTTAAAACCTCAATTACACATTTCAGCTTAGGAAAGCAAGCATCCACCTGTGTTGAAGAGCTTTCAGGTGTTGCTGTTGTTTTAAAGACAATTTGATCCAATCTTTACTTAACAGACAAGGAGACTGAATCCCACAGTTAGTAGTAATTTGTCTCCTCCAAGACTCAGAGCAAATCTGAGTAACCTTGGCTTTCCAATTCCCAGGCCAGCACCAGCTATCATGTAAAGGTTTTCTTGCTTCTACTCGAGAGCCACAGAGACAGTCTCTAGTCTTGCTTTTGATCTGGTATGCCCTGTTATAACACTTCAAATGAATGGAGCCACTCACTCCCAGTGACATCCCCATGATATTAGACTGTAAAAAAAAAAACGAAAAGAGCAAAGGGCTGACATTGTTGAAACGATGTTCCAATAATGGAGCTTACCCTCGTCTGGAAGTCCGGCTTTCTGAGATTACACATTCCTCTAAGATTTAAGGCAGTTTGAGGAGGTTTCTCTTCAGCTTTAATAGAACAGTTCTTAAACTTATTCTTTACTGTTCCGCTCCAGTGGGAACACAGTGACTTCCCTGCAAGGAATGTATAAACTCCTGACTCCCGAGGAAAACAAGCAGCGGTGGTTAGAATATTAGTTCCAGAAATTAAAAGTGTCTTGATAGTGTCTTGGTCCTTAATATCCTTTGCTAGGTTGGAGGGGCACTGACCCAGAGGCAGTAGTCCC
>NC_034591.1:154122187-154137036 GCF_900095145.1 Mus pahari
AAAAAAAAAAAAAATCCCAGAGGCATAAGATTCTTCTAAGATTGTGGAATTCATGCAATGGCATTACTTAATAGAAAATAATATGAGGGTCACAATATTTTGATACCAGCTATTGTGGTCTTGGTGTATAATAACTTCCTAAAAGTGGGTGTTGGGACACTTGATCCCTAGTTGTGGGTGTTAACATTCTGTCTAAGCTCCGCCCCACAGTTACCTGGTCACAGCCAGGTCTGCCCTGGCCCATTATAAAAGGGGCTGCTTGCCCCTTCCTTGCTCTCTTGTTCCTGTCTTGCTCCTCTCTTGTCTTTCCCTGCTTCCCTGGTCGGCTGTCTCTCCATGTGCTCATGGCTGGCCTCTACTCCTCTACTCTTCTACTTCTCTAGTATCTCTCTCCCTCTCCTTTTCTCTGCCTCTACAACCCTCTTAACTCCCCTCCCTGTGCTCTGAATAACCTCTGTTCTATACTATACCATTGGGTGGTTGGTCCCTCAGAGGGAAAGGATGCCTTGGCATGGGCCTGCAGAGGCAACCCAACCCCCATACCTGACACACCCATAGAACACGTCTCTCCTCTCTGTATCTTCTTATAAACACATCAGTGGGGAACTGTTTTAGATGGCTGTGGAACGTGTTTTTGGAGATTGATTCTCTACTGAGGAAGGAAATCACTAGCCTGCCCTTACTTCCTGTGGGCTGTTTCCTGGTCTCCATTACAATGCAATCAGCTGCCTCACTTCCTGCTCCTTTTCCTTCCTCACTGCACAGATCCCTTCCTAAATTGCAAGTCCAAATGCATCCCCCTTTAAGTTACAGTAAGGCGTTTGCCACAACAGTGGGAAAAGCAGGGAGTACGTCAGCATTTTAATAAGTTCTCCAGGTCAGCTTTATTTCTGCCAACCGTAATTTGTCCCTTAGAAATTTGTCCTGGCCAGGGACAAGTGACAATATTTGGATACAATTTTAGTTGACACAAAACGTGGGAAGTGTTAGTGGCATCTAGCAGGTCCAGGCAAGGACTCTGCTAAACATCTCACAATGTAGGATAAATGAGAGTGCTTCTCATTTTGGGAACCCATGTTGTGACTTACCTGCTCCCCACGTGGATTCTAGCACTCCTGTCCTTCTCAAATATGAGTCTGTAGTCTACTCAATAAGCTCTTCGTTCAGACAGAAATAGTAAAATGATTTAAGTAAAAGACTGAGTGTAGATTTGTTTCTACAGGAACATTGCTCAATCTTTACTGCCTGTCTTCTCTTACAGTGTAGAGTAGATCTTAATACTGCCAGAGGCATGGGACAAGGTCACCAGGAGTCTAAGAACACAGTGAGAACTTAGTATGGTGGTCTGAATGAAAATGCCCTCTGTAGGCTCAGATATTTGAATCTTAGTCTCAAGATGCTGGAGCTGTTTGGAAAGATTGTGAAGCATGGCCTTGGTGGAGTTTTCGGTATCCTTCACCACTACTCGTTAGCTTTCTGATCTCATCCTTTGGATCAGGATGTAAGCTCTCATCTACTGCTCCAGTGGCATGCCTGCCTGTCTGTTGCCTTGTTCTTACCATGACAGTCTAGGACTCTAACCCTGTGAAAACATATACTCCTAATAAAGTCTTTATTCTTTATGCTTCCTAGGACATGGTATCCTATCACAGCAATAAAAGTAAATAAGACAAAAAACAAAACAACAAAAACAAAAAAACCTGAAAGAGTGTCTTGTCTCTTGGATATTTAATTCATATATGTATATTTTTAATTGATGGATCACATGATCAGCTCTACTGCCTTGCCTGTCAACTGAGCAGCCATACCCTCTAATTGATACTCAGAATAATCTCAAGTCTTTTTGCTTAGGCAGTCCTAACAGGCTACCATTTATCCCCCACAGCCAACTTGGCTTTAGTAGGAGACATTCTTCTTTCAAGCTGCCAAGACTGGGGTCTTTGTGTGTTCATGAGTGTGTGTGTGTGTGTGTGTGTGTGTTTTCATGAAGAACCTGTGTGTGGGGGATTGTTTGTTTCTCTTTTTGTTGTTTATTTTGTGTTTTTTGCTTGTTTTTTCTTTTTTTGACAAATACATTAATTAAAGCTTTAAAATGGGCTCTTTACATAGGAATGTGATTCAGTTCAATTGGGATTGGAATTTTAAAATTCAATTAAAATCTTCCATAGCAAGAATAAGAAAATCTGTCATTAATTAATCCCTACTGTGTGTCAGGTAACTTGTCTGCACTCATGTCATAGAAAGTTACTAAATATTGTCTGTGTATCCAACTGGCCTGTGCTGGTGTAGCCTGGACTCCTGGTTGCAGGATGCTATCAGCAGCCACAGATGGAATCAGAGCCTATGACCCACCAGATAAGCTATCTTGACTCTTTCTGATTAAATTCAACTTTGCCTTCCTGTGAATATTTTCAAGATAAATTCAAAGATAATGTTTTTAGCTACCTAGATGCTAAGTTTCTTAAGCTAAGAAGATCATGTCAGTTTAATTAAAATGGCCACTGAGGCTGAGAAGAGAATGCATATTTTAGGACAAAGCAGTGTCAAAAAAATAAAATAAAACAAAGATTCCACCTCAAAAAAATACAAAAAAAAAAAATACAAAAACCAAAAAACATATGCGAGAGTGAAAGAAGCCACAGCAGAGGTCAGTTGATGGTGCTCACTGTCTTACATGTAAAGGTCTCCTCCAAGTGGATAGGCAATGAGTTCTTAATACTTCTAGTGATAGGACAATATAAACCCCATTGGTCTCCGTTTAAGGATCAGGCCTGATTTTGAGAAGAAGGCCATAAGGCACAGCTCCAGGAACAGACCATAAGTCCCAGAAACCAGGCCATAAGTCACCAGCTCTAGGAACGGACACATAAAACCCAGGAACAAGATCATAAAAACCCTCCCAAAGAACAGCCTGGGGATAACCACAGGAATGGGAAAATATCTTATCTCAGGATGAGCCATCTGTGCTGGGCAGCCCTATCTCATCCTGTGGTTAAACGTCCATGACATCGGAATGCAGACCACTGACCATATGTGAGTCCCTAGCACTCACCAATGATTACCTCATCCTTCTAAAAAAGTTCCCTCATTTCCTTTAAGAAGGCTTGCACACCTTTGACTGGGGTAGCCATTTCAAAGGATGTTTGCCTTCAGCATGTTGGATGTTTCTACAGAGTAAAGGCTCTTTGTCTTTGCATACTAGCTGAGTCTGGGGTCTTCCTTCAGCAACTTTCAGACCCTTACACTAGGGCTAGAAAAAGAATTGCAGGTAGCTTATTGCTTATAATGCCAGCACTTCAGAGGTTGCACCTGGAAGGTTGTGAGTTCAAATCTAATTTGGGCTACAGGGTTTGACAGGACCTCAGCAACCAGGTCTCCCTGTAAGTGAGCCCCAGGGTGGGGTAAGGTGGCATTAGATTACAGAGCGATCTCTAGTGCTGTGTCTACTCTGAAACTAATAAGGACGGATGGTACTCCATATCGAATCTGTTTTATCCTTCCAACCTTTACCCCCAAAACAGAATTTACATACTTCGAAAGAAAAAAAACCTATCATCAATAGCAACATGTTCATGTGCAGACACAAGTCAGACACTGCTTAAAAATACCCATTCCTTGAGGAGCAATTATATGGGAACATTACAGTCCACTCACATCCTGCTTCATTATCATCAAATGTGTCCTGTGTGCTTCTTGTACCACAGACAACAGGCATCAATGTCGCTGTTACTAAAAGCCATAACAGCAGAATGGGAAGACAAGGGACATTTATCAAAAAATAAAATCTTAAAGAGCCATGCCCAGATCTTAGAAACTAGAGGTTAACTTTTCTAGTGGCAAAGTTCTGTTGAAATGCTGCAGAAGAGACCAGGGGAGCCCAGCACTACAGGAGAAGGGAAGAGTTGATTTAGTTTATGACAAGGATTAGAAAATAAAGCGATTTTATTTCTCACATTGGCAATTCAGTAATCTGAAGTGAATCCATCTCAAAGAAAACGATTCAACTGTTACTTGACGCCATGCTCCTTCTAGCAGGAAGAAAAAGACAGTTTTCAGCATGATACATAAGGCGTGGGGATCCAGTAGCTGCTGGAGAGCTGGGAGCATTTACACTCAGGCTGGGAGTGGATATAGGAACATTTCCTGAGAAGACCACATGGTGGGAGGTAAAGTTTTAAGGATGAGTAAGAGTTAGCCAGGCAAAGAATGTGGTAAAGTACATTCAGGGCAGTTAAGCAGCATGAGCTAAAGCACAGAGCTGTGAATCAGCATGGTGCATGGGAAAAACAGCAAGCCATTTGATTTCAAGTAAGAGGCAGGACATGGCTGCAGATAAGGTGGGAGAGTTAGGTAGGTCACAGAGGGCCAGACAATATATAATAGCAAAGTGTGAGGATTTTACAGTCGCAGGGGTTCCACTGAAGAGCTCTGAAGCAGACAAGTGGCACGTTGAGATCTAAATTTAGATGAAATGTGCTTGGTAATTTTATGAAGGATGGATGGAGGTGAAGAAAATGGTCAAGCACCCATTATTAAGAGGTAGTGATGAAGAAGGTCTGATCTGAGAGAAGAATGGGGAGACACGGGAAGGTGTTAGGTCCACAAGCAGCCCAACAGGTGGACTTAGCAGCTGGTGAGCTGGACACTGCTGTAAGACAAAGACTGGATTTAAGTGGACCACTGTTTTATGAAAATTATGTTGAGACCGATGCAGAATGACGAATGTAGAGAAATGAGCCCATGGTAGGTGTGAGATAGTTTTAGAAAATTTTAACAGAGGACTACATACAAAAGTCTGAGCTTCAGTAAAAACATAGGTGCTTACAGATCAAAGTAATAAACATTGGTTTATAGGTAAAAGTAGAAAAAGAAAATCCTCCAGGGAGGGAGAGTGGTGTGGAAGGAGCCAGAGCTCAGTGCTGAGAGACATTTAAAGATGGATCCAGATAGGAAAGCCCCAGTACAGGAGGCACATCAAACAGAAAAACAATCAAAAGGATTGCTACCTATCAGTCAAAAGGAAAGAATCTCCCATCTCCCCATTGTTCTAGGAACCAATCAAAGGTGAAAGGGGCACAATGGTCTACCAATCAGAAAGCTAGTGGTTATACTGATAAGATGGCTTCAGTAAATTTAAAGAAACAGTGTAAGTTGTAAGATACAGGCTAGTGAGGAATGAATGGGAAAGGTGAGACACTGTTTCCTTTCAAACAACACACAGCTGAGGCCAGTCCAGAGACATCTGACCCAACTGAGAAGGGGAGATCTTGTATCTAATAAATTTCAAACAGGATGGATTCTAATTGTTTTTGTTTTTGTTTTTGTTTTTTTTGAGGTTATTTAGGGAATGTGCATACATGAAATGTAGCAAGGGGAAGCCAAAGGAAGGTAGAAGAAAGACACAAGAGGATAGGATCTGACAGCTGAAGGAACTCTAGGCAAATGTCCAGAAAATTAAAAGAAAAAAAAATGATGTATAGGGTTATAAAGTGGGAGAAATATAACTCTTGTCATCTACAGTTGTTTGTGGAAAATCTGAAGGTGAGAGAAGAAGAACAAATACTTCGTGCTTCCTGAGTTCAAGTTTCTAATAATTTAGAACGGTTGATAATTAGGATCACTGATCTCGGTAATAAGGAGCTTTAAGCACCAAGCTAGAAGAGTTGCTGAAGGAAAAGGAAGGATATTGATATAGGAGGCAAGAGATTGTCACGTCCGAAAAATTAGCAGAAACTCAATACTATAAATTTGTGACTCCCTGGAATTTTGAGGGGTGGTGCTTCTGTAACTGACTTGCTTTTCCGCAGTGTAATGAGAAAATAAAAATTAACTCCATGGGCTGGTGAGATGGCTCAGTGGGTAAGAGCACCCGACTACTCTTCCAAAGGTGCAGAGTTCAAATCCCAGTAACCACATGGTGGCTCACAACCATCCTTAACAAGATCTGACTCCCTCTTCTGGAGTGTCTGAAGACAGCTACAGTGTACTTACATATAATAAATAAATAAATCTTAAAAAAAAAAATTAACTCCACGAAGCTTTTGGTGGATATCTATAAAGATAATTTCACAGAACTGTTGATAAAAATAGTTCTGGTGCTGGCTCATGAATTCCAGGCTGAGCATTGGGCAGCAAGGTTTTAGAGTGGAGAGGTGGGATCCAGGAACTGTGTAGCACATAAGGTGTTTAGCAAGGGTACCCGGAGAGAGAGCACAAGTTAAGCTCCAAAGCATCAGCGCTTCCCATAGTTCATAGCTGACTTACTTTCATTCAGCTTCAAAGAATTCCTTGGCCGTGGGCTTGGCTTCCAGTATAAAATTAGGGAAGCCGATTACAGAGGGTAAATATTTGTTTTATCTGTGTTTAAATGACCCCTGATCTTAGCGACACCAAAGCCTCTGTATTTTCATTACATGTCATTGTCTCTTACAATTTGTCGTTTTAAAGGTACTTTAGGGATGCAGGCTATGCACGCACCCAGATCTGTTTCCTTCTCATCTTCGGAGGCTCAGAGTGGTTCTGGAATCATCTGCCCTAATTATTTTCTTTATAGTTCATAACTACAAATGGCTGACTGCTTTTTCTGAGTCTGATTTAGAAATTCTTTAAATATGCCAGCGTTGTTTCTTCAGTTTGGTAATGTACAACCAAATGACATTTGTTTCGTGATAAGGTAAGGGTCCAGGCTTGCCAGTAATTAAGTAAGCACGTAAGTTGTTAAAAGTAGGTCATTTTAATACAGATTATTCAGTAAGAGATGTGTTTTTATTTTGGAAAAATGGTGCTCAGCTGAACAAGCGGTATACCTTTCTTCAAGTATATATATGGGTTCACTACAAAATCCCTGGCATGAAATGGGCGAGTCTGCCCAACTTTACAGAGGATGAGAATCCCTGTGTGGGGAAGTCGAAAGCTGAGCCGAAGCTCAACGAGTTTTAATCATGAAAGCATAGAAACTTATTTTCTTGTAACAAAACATACGGGTAAAAGTCTTAAATTCTTTCCTGAGATTATATTATATTCCACTAAAATAATTGATCAAGTCATTCTTTGACCTGACTTTGAAACTGGATCATAAGTTTTCCAAATCTGTACTTCTGAACTTCTAACAAATTTATTAATTTTTAAAATCAGCCCCTAAATCACCATACTTCAATATAAGGTACAAAGTACATTTTTGTGTTATTACCAGGTAAAAGGGATATCCTTTGTAGCTTTCTATTACATTCTAATGAATTTTACATTTTAGTTCATGTCAAATGTTTATTTTTAGTTAATTTTGGTGCTGTGAATCAGGCAAAAAATTAATGTTTCAAGTGCACCAACCACTTTGTTGTCTATTTTATTACTTATTTTTGGAGAGTATTTTCATCCCAAAACTTAAATAAATGTCTTTATTTCATAGATGAAACTGTGTTTAAAAAGAATACGTGAACCCCCATTCAAACCTTTAAGTATTAGGTCATTAAAAACCCATCCCTTCCTCCCTGGCCATTGCTGTCTTTTTTCAGACCAGTCACCGGTTTCATTTAAGCCCTTAGCTCTCTCCTAATGAATGAATTGGCATTTCATATTACCTTATTATCCTATAAAACAAAATGCATACTCGATAACATTAACGGTAATTTCTCATAAAGACACATTATCGATCCGGGAGCTACCTGTAAGCATTGAAAATTGCAGCCTGCACAGTGTGCCTTTCACATCTGGGCCTGAAGAATTAAAGAAAAATTAAATTTGACAGCAGTAAATTCACAGGCACAATCTAGGCCCCAATTTATATGCAAAATGAAATGCTTTATGAAAATTTCTTCTATTTTCTCACGGAGATTTGGGGGACGATTTCTCTGGATGCTTCTTTCTTTAATATCCCTCCACTTAAAGATTATACTGCAGTTACTGCACACTCTTTGATGTATAAATAATCAAGTTAAATTATAGGCAGTAAGAGGACTAGTGCACTGCCATTCTTATTTTACAAAGTAATTTCTACCCTAGAGGGTCAAATTTCCCTGACAAATTCTTAATTACTATGTTGCAACAGAAGCAGAATCTATTTGTGCATAAATCCTAGGCATTCCCATGTGGCGAGTAACTGATATTACCAGGCATTTCACTTGGCCTGCTCACTGAACTCCATAATTAGATAATACTTTTGATGATGGTACATTTGAAGTCTTAATCCATTTAATTTTTTATGAGATTTTTTTTTATTTTAATAGGGATATGTTAGTGACCACTGCCTGTTTAAAAATCATTAAGATTCTGTCCACAGCAGTAATAAAGATTAAAGATTACTAATATGGCATTCATAACCTTGCTGGTTTTCCTGAAATCCAGGGCTTAAGGTAAATGTGAAAGGTCATTTCATATGTTAGTCACTAATTATCATCCTGGGTAATAGGTTCCTTTTCTAATTATCATGGTATAAGAGTTCTATTGTTTGGGTCTATGATTCTGATTTTCATATTTAGCTTTTTGGGGGATGTGTAATCCAGGAATTAAGCTCCTGAACATTGATGAAAGTAGGTAATGCTCGCTGATTAACTGGATAAAAGCTTGTACTGGAATGCTGTGAGGTATCCGGTCTTGAATTTACTTACAAAAGAACAACATCTTTTTTTTTTTTTTCTTTTTTGACTATGTTCAGCATGAAGAACACCATGCGAGGGAAGTACCCATATTCTAATATCAAATTATGATAAACATGACAACAGACTTTGCACACACTCACCAAAACACTAGAGAAGCAGCTTTGAGTACAACATGCAAGAAAGAGGCTGTTCCTAAACATGGACCAGTGGCATGTGTTTTACAACATGCTAACAGCAACATGGATTTAAATTTACTTGATAACATTTTGTGAACTATTTGTTTAATTGCATGGATATACACATTTCACAAACATATCCCCTGCCCACATGCACACATATGTACACATGCATAGACAACACTCAGACACACAATCACAAACTTACATACATACGTAGACATGTATGCCCATGCACACATAAATGGAAACTCCTATACATCACATATCATTGCACACTGCAATAGCCCTCTGAGAGCCATTGCTGCCTGCCCCTTCACCATGCATCCAGGAGCAGGATATGCTAAGTACATGATTGGTGAATTCCTGAAATTCATCAGTATTTTAACAAGTACCTTTGAAAAACCAGATTCAGACCATGTTCTCATTTTTTATTTAATTGTTCATATTGGTTTTAAAAGTCATTATGTATTATCTCCTTTAAGGAAAAAAAATCATACTTTGAATTATTTACTTCATTAGCATATAATTTCCATGTGTTCAGGAGAAATTTGCTTTCCCCCCTTATTTAGCTTCCCTCATACATACTTTAATATTTTCATCTGTCCTAGAAAACATTCCCTTGGTTTTTGACAATTCATTCAAATGATGTCAAATGTGTCTTAGAAATTTTAAAAATTAAAGTATTTTGTATGAACTTTATCAGCAGATATACTTTAATTACTTATCTTTATTATTCAAAATGTCTTGTGTTCCACATGTATGATGTTGCCTGTCATCATGCAATATATTATTACTCGGATTTTTAATCTGTCCATCCTTCTTTCCATCCACCTATCTATATCTGTCTATCTACCCGCCCAAGTCCCATCTGCCCTCTATCCATTCATCTATCTTTTCTCTAATGGAAGAAGTTAACCATGTTTTCAGAAGGGCCTAAGATTGTGAGGTAACGATGAGGAATCGGGAAGCACATTGCTACTTTAACTTTTCATGATGTTCGAAGGCAAATTGGCAGCAGGCAAATGCAGAAGCTGTGAGGCAGGGGCATGGCTTTTTTGAAGAGCTGTAGAAATAAAAGTGGCTGGAAAAGAGTGATCTGGAGGATCGAAGCACATTGGGGGTTCTGTTCAACACAGGGTTGGAGTTCTGCTCAATGCGGGGTTGTGGTTCTGCTCAACGCAGGGTTGTGGTTCAGGAGGTATGTGTTCTTCAGAAACCTGAAGAAGGTTGACGCTTTTCCTCTGTGAGATAGAGGACATTTGAGAATACTGAGTATGAAGTGGCACATTACTTTTGGTTAAACATGATAACTTTGACTTCTGGATTGAAAAGATAACCCTGTTAATTGAGTTTTTCATCGAAAAAATCAAAGACCAGTTAGGGAGGTTTCAGACTCGTCCAACCAAATGATGACAACCTATTGGCTCAGGGAATATTTTTGGATATGGAAAGTCAGATGCTGTTTTCTTTGAAAATAGAGGTCATCTGATAACTGACAAGATATGGCTGATGGAATAAGAACAATATAAGGACAGGAAAGTTTTGTCTTAAATAATAAGATCACACTCATAAGTTCCATTGTGTCATTTATAGTGCATTGTGAGGCCAAAAGCCTGGGTTAAGGGGGAGTAAAGGAAACTGGAAAGAGAAGTAACTCTGAATTTTGATTTAAAGGTTTGGAAATAAAGGAAACATAGGCTTACTGTTTTTGTTTTTTAGGATGGAAGGAAATGCAATGCATACACCCAGGATAGGCTGGGTTGATGACCCAGTAGAGGAGAAAATTAATGGTTACTTGAGAATAATGATTATGAATTAAAACAGAGAAAGTAAGCATGACCAGGTATAGAGCATCCGACCTTTCTTAACTTGGAAATGTTAATTATGGCTAGTTTTGCAGGAAGTGTGAGAACTTGGGGGAATTGCACGTGCAGACATTGTGTACACAGGAAGACAGAAGTAGGAGTGGGAAGTTTAGACGGGCTGAGGCAGCTACAGAAGGGGGTTAGGTCTCCTTCAGCCACAGGCACATAGAAGGCCAAATGCCACAAGCTGGCATCCCCTTTGTACTTACCAAGGACAATAATAATGCATAAGTCAATAATAATTTTTAAATATTTTATTTCTTAGAGGTATCAAATAATAGAGATGTGCTGAGAGCCCTTTAAACTAAATGTGGGACACAGAGGTGATTCTCGGGAGAGTGGACAATGGAGGTGGTCCTCCCAAGAGTGGGCATTGGATGTAGTCCTTGGGAGAGTGGGTAGTAGAGAAGAGATAGGGCCCAGAGGTGATTCTTGGGAGAGTGGACAATGGAGAAGTGGTGAACATGGTGGGGACTGTGACGGAAGGCTGATCCAGGATTTGGAGGAAAGTACAGAGAGCTGCGGATGTTTGCTGGCTCGAATCTTGTGATGCCTGCAGCTGCACAACTGGAAGGCCCTGTGCAGGGTGCACTTGGACCTACTCTCATGTTAGCACTCTGGTGCTGGTTAGCACTTCATACCTTTTTATCCCTCGCTTTTTGTGTGTATGTGTCTGGGGGTGGGTGTTGGTTTTGGACACTGAATGTGGTTTTGGAAGTTGAACACAGGAATTTCCGCATGCTTTCTCACTGAATTACATATGCGAACTTGAGACTTAACACTACTCATCGGATAAGGAACAAAAGGAAGAATAAAAATGTGCTATGTTTTCCTAAAGAGCACCAGCTTAGCCTCTCTGATCAACTGGGCATGACAAACATGCTGTAGCCAAGAAAGAGGATATTCACGCAATGAGAGTGTTTGAAGAGAGTAGAACTGGTGTGCAGGGTGAGTCCAAAGAATTCCAGCTAACCTCTCTGTATGCAGACTGTATTTGCTGGCTTTGAACCTGCATCTCTGTGAGAAAATGAGGCAATGAGAATTTTTTTTGCCAGTGTCTCGCTGTGGAGCTTGCCATCTTTTAGTGATCAAAAACACCAGTCAGGCTGGGGATGTAGCTAGTTTAGTAAAGTACTTCCCTAGCATGCACAGGGACCTACATTTGATCCCCAGCACGGCATCAACTAGGCATTGTAGTCCATGCCCATATTCCTAACACTCAGGACATGGAGGCAAAAGGCCCAGAAGTTCATCATCATCTTTGGATATAAACTGAGTTTGGGGCTAGCCTGGGTCATTTAAGACTGTGTCTAGAAGACTGTTTTATTTAAACAAGTCAGGCTTTTCAGATAAAAGAAATTATCTTTGAGATTTCTTCTTGCACTGACAATAAAAAAATGACTGGGCTTGTCATGTGTTGTAGAAGTAGACTTGTAGTCAGATGGGAAGCTAGAAGTTTTCTAGGCAATAACTAGCTGGGAAAAAAAGAAAAAAGAAGGTCCCAACAGTGCTGATATCCATCATTAGCAATCTGTGTGCTGGGATGGAAAGAAAGCCATGCTTCCAATGTGACTTGAGCTCATTCGTGAGTATGAAACTGTATGGAAGACAAAGCTCTGGTGTTTGAGACACAGTCTCAAGCTGGGGGACAAACTCCCTGCTGGGGGATCTGGGCATGCTCATCCCTGTATCTATTACAGCTGGGTAGCTCTTTAGTGTCTTGGTAGTTGTCATAGGCTTTGCATGCAAATTAAAATATCTTAACAATAAGAAATATGAAAAACTTTGAGACCAAGAACTTCAAAGTATCCATGCTATTTGGGCACCAAAGAATAGGCTTTATTGTTAAGGGATTGTGGGAATTCTCTACTGTTGCTTGAATGTGTGACTTACTAATTTATACTGTTTATACCTGTTTGACTTGCATATTTTTCCCACAAATGTAATAATAGTACAAGTAATTGGTGTGAGGCATAAAAATGTGAAACAAATGTTGAAAGTGAGAGCTTTTGGTGGAGGCCTGGTGTCTTTCCCATCCTAAGCCTCGTGGCTAGAAGTGAGTTCATGGAAATGTGTGCTCACTCGGGTACAGAGTGGACAGGTACTTGAGTTGGCTCTTACTATTTTACACTATGTTTAATTAGCATTTCATTAAAAAGCAAAGTTTTCATAATGTCAGAAATTTCATGCCCATGGATAAACTCCATCTAGCATGTATGTTTTATTTAATTGAATCAGTCGTCTTATTTAATGACCACAGATAGAAATGTGTATCTATCTGATAGAACAGCAGTTATTTTTTTTCTCATTTTTCTATATTAACAAAGGGTTCTCGTTATATCTCGCACAAGGTAAGGCTATATTACCTTTCTTACATTCTGGTAAAAAGCTGCTTGCTGTTAACTGCTTCTTGAGTTTGCTGTTTCATTTCAAGGCTTCTAAGGACAAGCTTGTATGTACTTCAGTCTGCAGAGCTTGGAATTTCCTGCACGGACACAAATGAGGTGAGAGTCCTTCAAGCCACACTGGTGTCATCACTGATAAAGGAGAAAACAGAGTCCTCTCTGCTCACAGCATTTCAAGGGCTCCGTGCATACACCGCACAGGCCTCTGGCTCGGGCTTACTGTGTTTCTTTTAGTGAGCAGAAGATGCAATAAATAAAGCCCAGTCTAAATGATGGAAGTCTGAGGTTTTCCCCCAAATTCTTGTTTAAATCAGGTTGCATGCTGCCAGGCATATCTGGAAGTTTGAAAGTATGCATTCTGTTATGATGGTGTTTGTGGTACATTCAGATTGTGAGTCGCTAAATTCATGGGCTGCAATGGGTAACTGAGACTAAAATTTGCCCCTAATTGAGATTTTGTAGCCATTCTCTTAAAATGGTGCTTATTGACACACAGTCTCACACTGCCCCAGTTATTTACCATTTGACATCCAATCATCACCTATGAAATAGCTTAAGATGCAAACAGGTGAAGGGAGTGTATATAAATGTTTATGCATTCTTGGAAATACTAAATAAAACAGTGTACATATTCCTGAAAGGAAAATAATCATTTCACCATCTGACTTTTAACTTACTGTCCTATTTATCTATTTGAATATTTTAAAACTTGCAAAGGAAAAGTTGATATTTTGATCATTGATGTTTGAAATAAGTTAAGGTCTTATTTGGATATCCAACTGCAAGATGTGAAGACATTTAAGAATATCCACAAAAATAAATGGATGCTTTTCAAGTGCTCCCTTCCTTCTCTTATTTATCTGCATTGTAGGCACAAAAGTTCTACTTAATTCTCCGATAAGAAGTATAACTGGTCAGACTACTGAACCTAAAAAATAAAGGTTATGGCCTTCTACAAGTGTCAGAGGATAATTTATCAAACACTAGGGAAAGGTTTGCGTATTTGTTGATGGCTTCTACATCTCAACCTCAAAGGGACACAAGCAGATAAGATCATTTAAATGTAGGCAGTAAAGTTAACTTCTGGTAGGGCTGCATTTGAGTCCCTTGGCAGTTAGAGAAAAGATACCCTACTGTGAATGATGTGTACTTGGTACTGCCCTCGGAGCACACACCACAGCCTTCATCGCTGTTGGCAAGATTGAATGTCTGTGATCCCAGCACTTGAAAATAAGAGCTCATTGTAACTAATCTGATATCTTAAAATAGACCATCATGAAGATCACTGTAGAAAGATGAGAATCTATTTTTAAGTGCTTTCAGGATTTAAAAAAAAAAAAAAAAATCAGCCCATCTTCCTCAGTTTATCAGCCTTGACTGAGAAGAAAAAGATTTCTTCATTCTTAATCTAATTTTAAAATCCGTTATTTAATCATATAATTTTATACTAGGTCTGAGGGAAATTAGGCTCTAGAACATTTTTTTCTAGTCTTCATCTTAGGCACATTCTGACAATTCACCACAGAATAATACAGGGTCTTCAGTCATGTACAGATATGGAGATTACTAAATAAGGGAGATAACAAAAAATCTACCATCTAACCTAATTTCAAGATTAAGTATTTTGATAAATATCTGTCCTAGTTTGTTTTCTATTGCTGTGGAGAGAGGGGGGAGGTGCCGCAGACGGACTTTNCTGGGGTCCCTGATCTGCGGGGAACGGGTCTCTGGTTGCAGGTGAGCGAGGATTCGGGGAATGAGGGGTGACAAACAGACACGGACACAAGAGAGTTTGGTATCTGAATG
>NC_034591.1:154137643-154194225 GCF_900095145.1 Mus pahari
AGAGAGAGAGAGAGAGAGAGAGAGAGAGAGAGAGAGAGAGAGAGAGAGAGAAATAGCAACAAGTTGAGAAAGGGTTTTATTTGGCTTCCATGGTAACAAGTCATAGCTTAGGAATGCCATGGCAGGAACTCAAGCAAAGCAGGAAGTCTGAGGCAGAAATGGAGGCAAAAGCCAAGATGGAAAGCCACTTACTGGCTGGCTGGCTACTCTTGGCTTTCTTAGATTGAGTTCTTATACAACAGGGAACTTATATCCAAAGAAGCGACTTCTCATGCTTTCATATCTCAATTAATAATCAATAAAATGTCCCCATAGAAATGCTTATGGCCAATCAAATAGAGCCATTTTCTCAACTGCAGGTCTCCTTTCCAGGATGACCCTAGCTTATATTAAGCTTATATTAAGCTGACCAAGAAAAAAAAAAAAGAAATAGAGAAAAGAGGAAAAAAATCAAATCAATCTGGCAGTCAAAGTCTTTAAGAGATACTAAAGTTTTTAATAGCTGAGCAATACACAATTGTGTAAAAGTACCACATCTTCGTTGTCCAATCTTTGGTTGTTTCTAGTTTCTGACTGGAATGAATAAAGCTGCTATGAACATAGTTGAGCAAGTGTTCTGGTGGTATAATATAGTATATGTCCTAGAATAGAATCAAACCGGAATGGCAAAAAAAAAAAATCAATTAAATAATTTCTAATGATATTCCACTATACTCATAGATTGATGCCTCTCCCAACTGCCTTCAGAGAGGCTTCACTTGGCAATTGATGGAAACAGATGCAGAGACCCACAGCCAAAGGCTGGGTGGAGCTTGGGAAATCTTGCTGAAGATGGGGGGTAAGAATGGTAGGTGCCAAAGAGGTCAAGAACACCCGAGAAAACCCACAGAATCAATCTGGGGTCACAGGAGCTTACAGAGAGTGAACTACCAACCAGCGAGCCTATACAGGATTGACATAAACCCGCCACACAAATGTTACAGTTGAGTAGCCTGGTCTTCTTGTGGGAGCCCGAACGGTGGGGACAAGAGCTGTCTCTGACTCCGTTGCCTACTTTTAGGAGCCTTTCCTCCTAGTGGGTTGCCCTCTCTAGCTTTAATAGAAGAGGAGGGGCCCAGTCTTACTGCAACTTGATGTGGGAAGCCTGACCTTTTCTGAAGAGGAATGAAGGAGAAGTGAATGGGAGGTGGGGTGGAAGAGGAGACATGGGGTGGGGACTGCAAGAAAATAATGAAGGGAAAACTGCCAGGGTCTGGATGTAAAGATAAACAAACAAACAAACAAACAAACAATGAAATACTTGCTAGAGTTGAGAAGCACTATTTTCTTGATTGCTTTTGAATTTGACCAATACTTTTTATTACCATGGATATAACTCTAGCTGTAATTCTCAACCAAAAATTCATTCTAATCTGGACACTGCACCTTCTAGCTGCAATTCTAGAGTTCAGTCTCTGAGGTAGGAGGACAGCTGCAAGCTTAGTGAGTTTCAGGCTGGATAGGACTACAAAGAAATTACAGTCTCTCTCACTCCTTCTCCGGCTTTCCTCTCTATTCTAATAATATAGGATGATCATATAATATCAGCACAATTAGTATTTTATCATTATTGACTACAATAACTATTCATCAATTATATTTCTAAGTCACTCAACAAAAGCAAGTCATGTCTATTTAGAAAATTTACTTGTAAGCACATTTAGTCAGTATAGAAGTGGAACAAGAAAAAGTGTATAGAAAAAAATCAATTTTCTCGCGGAGTTATAATAATTGGTACTGGAAATAAATAAACTACATAAGAAGGTACTCTGTGCTATGTTGTGTAGGATTGACAGAGTGAGACAAACAGAGGGGTAGTTTTTGTTGTTTTATTTTTGTTGTTTTAATTTTTGACAGAAGCGTTGGTATGGTAGTCTTACAAACAGGGCTCAGCATGACTGCCCTCCGAGAGGCCCAACAAGCAGCTGACTAAGACGGACGCAGATACTTGCATCCAACAAGTGGACAGAAGCTGGGGAAACCCTGTGGTTCAATTATGGAAAGGTTGGAAGAAGCTGGGGTTGAAGGTGACCCCATAGGAAGACTGGCAGTCTTAAATAACATGACCCCTGAGATCTCTCAGACACTGAACCACTAGCAGGCCAGCATACACTAGTGGATTCGAGACCCCCACACATATACAGCAGAGGACTGCCTGGTCTGGACTCAGTCAGAAAAGAGGTGCCTAACCCTCAAGAGACTTGAGGCCCGGGAAGTAAGGAGGCCTGGAGGGGCAGAGGGGTGGGGACATCCTCTTGGAGACGGGGATGGGGTGGGGGAGGAGAATGGGATGAGGAACTGTCAGAGGGCAGCAGACCAAGGGGGGGGGGATAACGGCTGGACTGTAAAAAAATAAAACTAACACTAATTTAAAAAACAAAAACAAAATGGTGATGTTTAAAAGGATGAATAATACAGATGTGTGGAGGGTAGCCCTCAGCAAGACTGGAAGAGCTACTGTGAGCCTCCAGGAGAGAAATGGCCTGATCATGAGAGAACTGACTCTCCAACAAAGCCCAGAGTTATACATCCAACCATATCCTCCCTCCACTACTCAGACTTTTATTCTTGACTGGGCTAATTTTAGTAGTATATACTCGATCCTTTTTATTATCCTAAAAACAAAACAAACAAAAGAAAACACAAGAAAACAAAACAAAACAAAAAACATGTTCTCAATCTGTTAATCCTGTTGTTTCTACTTTAAAATCATTAGAGCTTCCAAGTTAACATGTCCCTAGACTTGTATTAATATCCCCTCTACTCATGTGCCTCTGGATAGCTCCGTGGACAACAGAGGGAAGAAGACAGCAGAATAAGGAAACGTGATGCATGGATGTCAGTGATACCTGTGAGGGTCACTAGGTAGCCAGAGTCAAGTCTTTAGTAGCGGTCTTGTGCTGGAGACCTGGATCTGACCCAGAAGAAGGGAAATCTTGATTCTTATAAGGTGTTTGTTAGCTGTCATGACTGAAAGTCAAATTTAAGTTGAGACGAGGAATACCACAGAGGGAACCGTTGTGGGAGATAAAGCAATCCATGCCGTTTGATTGATTACTGGGCATTTCTAGAACATTGAAATGGAAATGTCATGTTTTCATACACATGTAGGGATCTGTAGTTCAAGGAAGAAGGTCCAGAAGTGGCCTGAAGAAAGAGACCCTCTGGGAATCATATTTAAAACTATGGGCTAGGGTGGGAAGAGGGAGGTGACACAGTGTGTAAGGAACGTCTCGCAGAAGTGTGAGCAAGAACCCTCAGCACCCACACAAAGCTGGCTCGGGTCCAGCATCTATGATCCAAGTGCTCTTACGAGAATCCACAGAAGGTTATGGGCACCTAGCCTGTTAGTCAGAATGACCAAGAAACCCTGTCTCCAGTCTCCAGAGGTTGTCCACTGACCTCCACACTTGAGCCATAACACGTGAGATATGCCCACACTCAAAAATAAATAAATAAAGAAAGAACATGCATGTGCACACAAGCTGCAAGCACACAGCACACATGATGATGGAGGGGATTTAATTGTAGTTAATGTATAACAATATAAAAAGTCTGGAACCAAGGCTGGACTCTGTTATGTGTTTTCAAATGCATAGCTATCAGAAGTGGAGAACTTGCCTAACATGCCCAAGGCCCTGGGTTCAGGCTCCAGCACTGGGAACCTGGGTGGAGACTGACCGAGACTTTGCCTTATGTACATGAAACTAAACAACATAACAGCTTTGGTGGGAGATGTTCATTGGATTTATAAGAAAGCAGAAAATGAAGTGCATGATTATGCGATACATTCTATTGCCTTAATAAAATCATTCTTTAGGTTAAATACTAAATAGCCTATGTAAGATGCAAATTTCTTCTCAATTTAAATAGCTCATTCTTAATTACAGAAATGTTAGCTCTTCTGTTTCTTTTTTTTATTATTAATTGTTTGCAGTATCTATCATTAGCAAACTTGCTCCTAAACATTTCCATGATATTTGTCAAATATTTTCTGGATTTTACTAAGATACTCATATCCATCCTTATCTGTAAGACAGTTGTAATCACAAGTAGATTACATTTTATTTATGTAATGTGGGAGTAGGGGGTTTACACAATACAGAGGACATATGTGATGTCCTTTTGGGTGTAGGTTCTTCCCACCCACCAGAGGGTCCCTGGAATTGAAATCAACTTGTCAGACTCTGTGGCAAGCACCTTTACCTGCTGAGAAATCATCTTGGCTTTGTGAGTTGTACTGTTTAATATGAGTGTCATCCTGATAGATTTAATGTCACCTTACCTATTTCCCTTTAGCTCAAATGAATCTTCTAATTTTTCTAAAAGCCAGAAATAGCTTGCACAAAACTAAGCATAACATTTTCTGGCACGAACCACCTTCTTTTCACTTTCCTGGTGTTATTAATAGCAATCTCATAGCACCTTCAAGAATGTAAGATTCTGAAAACTTTTTTTAAAAAGATAAAACAAACCCTCTTTTTTAAAAAACTCTCAAAATGCACACAAATATCAACCTATGTGTGCAAAATAGTAGCATTCCACGAGCTTACTCTATTCTCCTTTAAAATTGAACAAATTGAAATTCTTAATGACTGTTCTCACCCCAAGAATCTGAAATACATTTCAAAGAGCAAACGTATACATTTTTGGCTATCCAGTGTTCTCTGTTCCAAGAATAAATCCTTCTACAGTGTTATCATGCTGCAGACTAAAGATTAAATTTGGTAGTACCTTAAATAGTAAAATTTAATTCAAATATTCAGAGGCATGCACACATTTATTATTCCAGCTGTTTAATTTTCCTCAGGTTCACACATTAATTAATTAATGTGCTGGCCTTCTTGTGTGATGATTTGCTTAAAAAGCTGGAATTATTAATAAAGACTATTTCCTTGTCTTTAGCATATTTAGGGCAAAGACCAAATGCTTGAGAGAGTCAAACTTACTTTAGTTCCAGGCAGGCCTAAAAGAGCAGGAAATATGCCCTAGATATTCCATGTCAGATATAAAAATTGGGAAATCATTGGAAAAACTTGCTAAGAAAGAAAAAAAAGGCACCTAAGCACACAGCGAATTATTTTACAAGGGCATCTTTCAAATACTGAGATAAGGAAATAGAAAAGATAATAAGGAAATGATTGTTAATAATCTATCGAGGAGTATCAGTGTTTCAACATGAATGTGAACAGCCAAAAATCACTTAACACCATGAAATTTTCTGGCTAAGTCCATGAAATAATTAGTAGTATCTAACAGAAACATGAATTTCATAAATATATGTTGCTAAATGTTTGTTAGGGGCATGCTGCAGGGTCGACGCGGACAGGCTGATTTTTACACTGTGCTTATTCGTTGAAATGATACTGGTTTAAAATTCTATAACCTCTGGTTTGGAGTATCTTCTATCATTCACTGTCCCCATCCCCCGCCCCCATGCCCCATGAACACTCTCCACCCCATGCCTGCCCCTTGAATACTTTCCACCCCACGCCCCAGGAACTCTCTCCATGCAGAAGTAACCACTGGTCTTTTAACAGCAACAACACGAGAGACATGCCACCGACACATTATGATACCGACCTGCTGCAAATATAACTTTAGTATGTCCAATGGAACAGGGGGCCTACTTGTCACAAACTTTATACTGCTGTCCTGGATCAGAAGCCCCTACCACCCTGTCCTGTATGTTCCTTATTATGAGATAGTAGGAAATCTCTGACTGCCTTTGCTGAAGGAAAACTTAGCGCCTTTTTGTTTTATATATTTTAGGGAAAAAAAAAAAAGACACAATTTTTAGATGCTGGTTCTGATGCAACCACCACCACCAGCACCACCACCATCACCACCATTTCCTCCTTCTTTCTTCTCCTTTTTCTCTTCCTTCTCTTCCTCCTCCTCTTCCTCCTCTTTCTCCTCCATATCTTCCTCCACCTCTTCCTCTTCCTCCTCCTTCACCTCATCCTCATCTTCTTTTTCCTCTTTCTCTTCCTTCTCCTCTTCTTCCTTTCCCCCAATCCTCTTCTCCTCTTCTCCATCTTCCTCATCTTCCTTCTTCATGATCACAGTGACATGGTTTTTTTTCTTTCTCCTCTGCTCTTCCCCCTCCTCTTCCTTTGTTCTTCCTCTTTCTTTCTCCTTTTTTCTTCTCCCTAATTCTTCATACAGAGCCCATAGTAGCCCCAGCTGGTCTTTACTTACTTTGTGCCCAAGAATGACTTTGAGTTACACTCTCTTGTCTGCACCTCCCCATGTTTCCAAAGCCTACATCCGTATATAACATCTTCCTAAAGAAGAAATTGCCTCGTGGTTAAGTGATGACCATGGGTCTCAGATCTTCAGGCTGTACAAATCCTGTGCTATCAATTTCACATTACCACATTTCCTTGGATTAGTGTTAATTTATATTTTTCTTCTCTTTAGTTTTATCCTGCCTGGGTTTTCACGTTGAAAGCAATTTCCTCTGTTGTGTTGATCTTATTAAGGTTTTATTCATTTACTTTTGGGATATTGAAGATTTAACACTAGGCATATGTGCCACTTACACATTCTACCAATGAGATTCCACCCCAATCCCTAAAACATGTGTTTAGAGATAGAACGTTTCATTCAGCTGGACAATATGCTACCTTGCGTTGATGTTAATAGATTCTTCACATTAATAATGGTGACTTATATTTGCATATTTATATCTGACATATTTTAATAATATTATTTCTTATTCTTATTCCTTTGTCTTTCTAAAGTGATTTTCTACCCATTGATGTTTAATGATTATTCTATATGAATTCTTGTCACTGTTGATTATATGATAATTTAAGCTTCATAAACGATTTCATCTGTTATGGTGGTACTTTAGATATATATTTTTAAAGCTGCTTACATAATGACACAACTTTTTGAATAGTATAGAATTTTCATACTTTCTCCCCATCATCTTTGTGACCCTGCTGCTAATCATTTTACTTAAACCAACTATAATCACTGATTATTTTTTGCTATCACTGTCAAGGTACTGACATGTAAATTAACATGAATAAATTAATAATAGAAATATATGCATACAATTTTTACATACTGATTGTTAGTTTACATTAATTAAATCTTTCTCTGATTCCTTCATGTCTTTTTGCAAAGTCAAGTAACTTATCTTTATTATATATTTTCCTAAAGAAACTTTCAGTACTTTTCTTTAGGTGAAATCTACTTCAGTTAATTTCTTATTTAGTTTTGATTTGTTTTTTGAAGGGGGTATTTATGCCTCATGAAAATTGCAGATTTTTTTATGTATGCAAAACTAAAGTTGTGCATTTTCTTTCTTTCAATATTTATTTTTAATTGTGTAAGTTTTTCATTTATTAAATTTACATTTTTGTGTGTATGTTTGAGTGAAAAGGTGTGTAAAAATGTACATGCCCGTGCCCACAGAGGACACAATGGTGTTAGAACCTGAATCTGGAGCTTTGTAAGTGCTGGGATCCAACGTCCAGCCACCTGAAAGACCAGTTCATTCACTTCTTGGCCAAGCCATTTCTGCAGCTCTAAGTGCTGGACTCCATGATGTTGAGTCTTTTACGTCATTTACATACTACATCTATTTTTCAATTATCTTTTGCTAACTAAATATTCTATGGCTCCATGATCAATACCTAACATTCAGAAATAACAATTATATTTCTTGGTATCTTCATTTATAATACTTAAAGATTATACCTGCCTTACTTAATGTAACAGGTTGCCTAGTTTTGACTATATCTTATACAAATGTGTGTTAGAGACATTGAACCTTTTCTCCTTAATGTACCACCAAAAATTCTTACAAATATTTGTTCCTTTAAATTTATTAGTGTTCAGATAGAAGACTGTATTCATTGTATTTTCAAACCATCCTTTAAATATCAGACAAATGTGGTTTTGTTTTTATTATAAAAATAACTACCAGTACTCATCAAATGCTTTCTTTTACATCTATGTGGGAAATATAGACTCAAAGTATCTTATTTGCAACGGTCAGAATTGTAGAGTACAAAAAAAAAAAAAATCACTTAATTGTAATAACAAATTTTGTAACATCTTGGACTTTTAATGAGAAAAATCATCTTTTTCCAATCATTTCCTATTTTTTAAAACCTCAACATCTTGAACCGTAACAAGAGGACTGCATTTCAAAAAGGTGACATTTCCCTTCACATCTGGAGAGTTAAATCAATAGCTATATTTGAAAGAACAAAAGTTGGATAACATATTCCACTGGGTGAAGGGAGGAAGACAGCACAAGGTAAGAGTAGGTGTTAACACACTAATGATCATTTTTTAATAACAGAAGGACCTTTTCTGGGAAAAAATACCAACATTTTTTTTTCAGTTCTGCCTTCTCTTTCGGATAACCTTTGAATGAGAGAAACTTCTTCTGGTGTCAAATGACCACGAGGATATTAACAACTGGACACATAGCTTGTCCATCGCTGTTGGGTATATCTCTTTACCAAGCTAGCTTTCTCTACTACTGCCACTGACCTTGCAAACAGCTCTGACAAAGGTCTGAATGGATTCATTGATCAGCTAGACCAAGCATATGACAGTCTGTGCCTTAATTGAATCCCAAAAGGGGGCAGACTGGGTTTTTATTACAGAGGCCAGCCGATAGCACTCATTAAAAGCTCCACAGACTGTGTGGTTTACTAATTAGTTTATTATACAGACACCTTGACGATGGGCAAAGTTGTCATTTTGCCCTTTATCGCACAGGGGATGTTGTTAAAAGTTTAATCAGCTAACACTGACCAAGTTAGCTTGGCAGGCTGTGGATGGTCATTGCGGAGGTCATTCCTGCTGCAGAAATTCTGACAGGGTCACAGCATGAACGTATAATAAAGAGAGTGTTACATAAGGTAGGAGCACACCTGAAAGGGACCCCTGAAAGAGATGTGCTCTGCAGGGAGTAGAGAGCAGATGGGCTCTTAGGGCAGGTGAACCCTTTCAAAGTTTATCTTTGCCTGCACTGCTGCCTTCATGCTTTCTGAAGGGATGGGGTGCGCAACTGTCATCTTGATAGGTTCATCAGATATAGTGAGATTAGTAAGTGGAGTTGGAAAGATGTTGCCTTATGTTCCCCCAAATGGAGATAGTTGATTGAAATTATGACATTCTTATATTCAAGATTAAAAGTGGTGCCCTTATATTTAAGATTTACCTAGTTGCAGAGAAGTAGGTGAGCTATGCGCCATCATTTAGACTTGACCTATTTGAACAGAGGTAGGTATTCCATAACTGGCTTTTATTATTAATTACTATTCAGAAAATCAGAGCATTGAACAGTCCTGTCAGAAAATTCTCTCAATTACCAATTTAGGTCAATTTACTCCTAAGAGTTTTAACCTTTCTGATAGATTATCTTTTATTACAAGGAATATTCTTGTACTAGGAAATTTTTCCTTGTGGTCTCCTAGGAAGACTATTTATTGAAAACTATTTACTGAATTTACCAAATCTGTTTGGCAAGCACTCGCTATGGGACTGAGGTAATATGTTGAGTTACTGTTTTTAGTTTGTTTTGTTTTGTTTGTTTTGTTTTTGATACTTCACATAGGAGATAATGTAAAAATTAAGTGTGGACACTTGAATTTTATTGTTTTACTCACCCTAACAATCCCACTTTGTACACTTAACAGAGTAGCTCACACAGAGCGTGATGAGATGCCAACCCAACAAAACAAATAATAAAAAAAAAAAGTTTAAACCTCAATTTTGAATTGTTTAAAAAAGTCTCCACATAAGAAAGATGAAAAGATGTATAGCTTAGTCATGCATTAAAGGGGAGAAAAATGCAAGGGAGGGAGAGAGGGGTGCAGGGAGCAAGGCAGAAGGGTGGATGGAAGGAGGAAGTGAAGGAGAGATGGTGGAAAAAGTACTGGAAGAACCAGAGGAGGAAAAGCAGGGTGAAGGAAAGAGGAAAATGAACATGCTTCTCCTACTTCAGTGGTTATGATACTCCTAAATAACATGTTCAACCCATGATTTTGAATATATGAACAGAAGCCACATAGGAACACAGGAGTGTACTTTATAATATATCTATTGAGTATTTTTAACAGTGATTTTTTTCGATAAATTTAGTGAAATGCAACTCACTAGTTCAGAAAGAGATGCATGGATTTCCCATATGTGTGGTCCTGGAATATTCAAATCTCTAGACTCTGCATAAAACTGAAGTTTAGGTCCAGGTCATTCGATGTGTAAATTGTACAATTCCAGACATAATCTTTTGAAATTGATGTGTTTACTCCTCTGTAATCTTGTTTTCCTCAGCCTCGGTTGTCATATCTGCAATATTATCTGAAGGCTTTAAGATAGTACATCTGTATGGGTTAAAAAAGATAAGAATGTGTTGAAGCAACACATTTATTTCTGATACAACAAACCTATTTTGACTATGTCTTGAAAAGTAATAAGCAACACTGGAACGCTTCTCCCCTGGAGATTAAATGACAATTTAATAGATCATTCAATGTTTTCATGAAGAGTGAAGAAATATCCTGTATTGCATTTCAACTGTAGAAAGAATGTTAGGCAGCATTGTGTATTATTCAAGCTGGAATTGATCCAGCAAAGTAGGTCTAACATTGAAGCTAACTATAGGCTTTGTGAAAAGGAAGCATCTTCAGGGGGTCACACATCGCGCTAGTTCTGAGGAAGTTTCCCATGGAGACAGATTGTTCCATCAAGCCCACACAGGCAAACTCTGCGTTATTAACTCACTTTGGAAGGAAAAAAAAGTGAGCTGTTTGAACAGTACAGTTAAAAGAGGATGCCTGTGGTGTATTTATTTTTTATGCCAACCATGGAGAAAGTCATGAAAAATTATTACTGGTTTATCTGAAACTTTATCTTCGCAAAAGCATCTCAGCAGAGTCATGTCGCTTCAAATATGCCAGTTTTATGTTATAAAAGCACCTGATAATCTAACTGCTAAATAGGAAATTGTGTATCAAAAAGCAATTCAAATGTAAACAAAGTGTGATTATAGGATACTCAAAGACACGTGTGATACCGTAACCCAACAGAGTTCAATATCTAGGACATGTGTGTAACACCTATGAACTGTTGAGATAAGTGGACAAACCTGATGGAATGAGATGTAAAGGAGAGCTAAAGTACAACTTCTGTAAGTGGAAGACACAAACCACAACACAGACTTACAACTAAAACATGTATCCATTGTGAAGGAAATAGAGAGGGAATTTATACCTATTTCAATGGCAAAGCCATTACATCTGACAATTGCAATGTTAAAAGACACGATGGATATATTCAGTGGAAGCACTTTAAAAAGATAGTTATGCTCCCGTGTGTCTTAAAATAATCAAATGTCCTTTTACCCAGCAATGTTGCTCCCTAGTAGATATGACATAGAATGTTTTTGTATCTGAGCATCAAAAGGATACATGGTAAAGCTCAGGGACTCTTTATATGCTCTTAGCCATTTAACTATAAGCAAATCAAGCAACCAACAGGTATGTAAATAAAAGTAGACTATATAAATAATGATGTATATATGAAAGAGTTTGCTTAATTTATATACATGTGGCATAAGTAACTAGAGGAAACCAAACATTAGGAGCCCAAAACATTGCAAGCTCATTAGGAGAATAAGAGCATTAGCTGAGGCTAATGTTCTCTGAGTAGCTATATGAAGATTGACTAAGTCATTGGATCTTATGCTATGCTGGCATACTGGGTAAGACGGGGTCCAGATGAGGCAGAGGTTTTCGAATGGATGGAGCCATAAAACCTTCTGTCTTTAAAGTATAATATCCTGTGCAAAAGGATGAACCAACACTTCATGCTGGAAATCTAAAACTTATGCATGACAAAAATAAGTTTTTCCCTGACAAATATAACTACTGTCTTTATTCTCAAGACACTTAGAGTTCTTACCCATTGGTCTTTAGAATCCCCATGCTAGATAGTCACACTGTAAAAAGACTTAGATCAGCATCACTTGTAACAGCAAATTCTGCATTTTTTGTAAAATAATATCAATATAAACTGTAAGTATTTATCCTTCTCCAAAGGGAAAGATCTAGCCTCATAAAGGTGAACTTAGCATGCATCATTAAACTCTGAGGCACGCGTGTAAATTTTACTATGATTCATGGACTTTTATAGTTTGCACAGAATAGGAAAAAAAAAACAGGAGTAAAACTGTAACTTGATCTTGTCATACAATAATCTTGTTATTTAAAATATACAATTAAGAATACAAAATAATGAAAGACAAAAGTCAAGAAAATTATTATGGAAAGAAGCCAGCTGAGAGAAGTAAGGCACATTGAGCACATTGTTACTTAAATTACACAACAGAAATTTGAATTAAAATGCAATTAAATAAAAGACCCAGCAGAGCTAAAGAGAAAAATGACAATCTGGAAGTTATTTAATGAAATTGCATCTCAGAACTAAATAAAGATGGAAAAGATACAGAAATAGGTGTAACAGATGCTTAACTGTGGTTTGAAGGGAGGAATGGAAAAAGGATAATGAGGTTATGTTTCCCATCCCACTAAAGAATAAAAATTGGAGGTTCAAATATTATTTTAAAATAATTGCCTGGCTAAAGTCATCGTGAAATGTGAATAGAGAAAACCATTTAGAATCGCAATTAACTACCTGAATGAGGCACAGGAAACAAAGCAAATTGTAGAGGAGGAAACCAGAGAGAGAAGCGTGTTTAAACAAAGAGTCAACACTCTAAAATATTGCTCAACAAGACTGATCCATGGGAAGAAAAAACTGGAGCACAACACCCATGTAACTCAGATCATGTGAAGATCATAGGCAAGAATCGGACCAAAATAAATAAATAAATAAATAAATGAAAATTTTTAAAACTGTTCTAGGACACACTTGTTGAGAGCTTTTAGTGCTTCTTCTAGGAATTTGCCATCTGTCGCTGGGCTTGGACAAGCAGGTAGGCTCAGATGAGAATGTTAGAAGCAGCGACCACTGTGAATTACTTTGCTGAATGACTACCTCATGTGATCTCTGCTTACCACTCCCCTTGATTACTTTCTTGTGTGAACACTTTGTTTACTACTTTGCTTGATGACGTTGTCTTTGATCTAAGAACTGACCATGGTTTTTGGATGTACCTAGAATGATATAAAAGTAGACTGGGAAAGCCTAAAGCCACTTCAGCCTCATTGTGGGCTGGAGTCACGTTATAACTGTGTCTCACTGTTTTTCTTTTTCATTCCTCACTCCCTAGCTTGAGACTCTGTTGACTAACTGAGCTGGCTTTGTCACACACTGTGCCTGTTACTTACAGATTCTTCACAGAGACACGGTGCCTTCAGCTTCCTGCCCACTTATGGGACATGTTCGAGTGTTTTGACACTGCATATAGAGTAGGAGAGGTAAGACAGAGTCTAGGTACAAAAAGCAATGGGAAACCCAACAATTCAGTCCCCTGAAGTCCGTGGAAGCTTCTAAGAAATTAGTCTCCAACACTTGAGGATATGTGGATTACTGCCACCAACAGTGTCTCTAGAATCTAGTATCTTCTGTAGCAGTGTTTAGCTATGACTCATGGCCTACAAGAACAAATGTTTGAAATGAGAGCTGTGTGTTTTTATCCATAAATCTAGCCTTACATAGTCAAAAATTGGGGACAACTGTGAGGAGCCTTTTCCAAGTAATTTTGTCATTTTGATTTGGAATCGAAGGAGAGACTATGAAGACTACTAAGATTTGGTAATGCAGTCCTTTGTTGTAAAAAATTCTTAAATATAAATCTACCCTCTCATTTTTCTCTGACTCAGAAGGTACTGAAGTGAGACCAGACCCTTGTGTGTCATTTCCTGGTATTCTGTGTCTCTGCTTCTCAGTTCCTACCATTTTCTGTCAGAACATTCATGGGCATGGTTGTTCCCCCACTGTTTTATTTTTCATTATAAAAACAGTGAAATAAAGCGCGACTTTTAAAATTATGTTGCTTAAGTTTATAGCCAACATAGCCTAAGAATAAAATATGCTGTGTATGCATCGGATTATAGATGTTTGCATAAGTGAAAGTAAGAAATAGGGTATGTTTAATCTATATAATACTAAAACCATATTTATGCCTAAAACTTATGCAGTAACAGTGTTGTACTTTTAAGTCTGAGGCATGTCTGAGTGTTTCCGTAGGGACGAGAGTCTAAGGCCATGCTCTATCCAACTTAAGTTCATCTCCACTACTGATTCTATTGCTTTGTATTAGAGGAGGTGCTGCGGAAGGGAGTGACATAAGCACAAATTTACAATGTTTATATTTCATATCTGTGTTTAAACACATGGTCGTCATGCTCTTTGCTACCCATTTTAAGCACAACAATCAGGTGCCATTGTAGGTCATTGCCTTTTAAATCTAATCCATTAATGGTTTTATGCAGTAAATAGCTTAAGAGAAACTGGTCATTTTGGGCTAAAACTCAGAAATCTGTTATTGCACTGGATACTGGCAAAGATACGTGTTTCCTTTCGGTTCAGGAGTCAATCAGGTTTTGTTTGTTTGTTTGTTTTGTTTGTTTTGTTTTCGTTTTTGATTTTTATCAAAGTGCTACGGAGGAGCTTTTAATTTTGAGTACTTTTATGATTGGAGATCATTTCTGACTAATAAGGAATGAGGCACGTTTTAATAACTATGAAAATTGGCCTGAGTATTGATATTGCCTGAATGATTCTCTTCTGACACATGATATTCAGAAAAAAAAATCCTGGGTTTCCAGCTGTGGTTTTGAAATTGCTTCCCCCACCCAAGACAGACATAATTTATATCATTTGGTGACAGGAACAGAGATTTTAATTTTTTGATGTGTTATTAGTGTTGAGGTTGGTGTTCATCAATCTACCGTAATTTATTCACAATAGCTATTTTCATTGTGTAGCATAAATATTTTCATGTCTAGAGAATCAATATACTAGAAAATGTAGGCAAAGATAAATTAAAGAAATGCATGCGGTGGCACAGGGATAAGTAATAAATTCTTCATAAGAACTGCAAGTTTTAGGCAGGATGTTTGTGTTAAACATTATCATTTCAAATTCTAAGTCACCTGGTAAAATTTCAATGATAATATGTAGTGGCTACTAGAAGGAAATCAAAATTCTACAGTTTAGCTATATCCAAAAACTTCCAAGGAAAAGCCATTGAAACTTAAACAGTCAACTTGAGAATCTAAAATCACCTGGGGAGAAAGTTTCAATTTCTTGATCAAGTGGGCCTGTGGGTGTGTCTCTGGGAGATTGTAATGATTGTTATTAAGGATGGAAGATACATCCTGAGAAGAAGAGGCAAAATGGCACAGGCTCTGTCATGAGCTGTATAGAGAAAAAAGCAAGTTGTGACGGAGAAGCAAGCAAGCCAGCATCATTCTCTCTCTGCTCCTTACTATGGCTGTGATGATGAACATCTTGCGTTGACTTCCTATTCGTCATTTAATATATGAATTAACTATATCCTTAAAATTCAAAGTGACTTTAAGAAAAATAAGGACATAACTCCTTCACAAGGATATTTCCTTGTGATATTTCATAACCACAAACACTTCATAAAGTAAAGGGAGACAGGAAATTCACTCCTTAGTGAGGGACAATAAAGATATGATAACTGAAGCTTTGTCATTTGATAATTTATTAAATAAATCAGAAACACTAAATGTACACATGCAGAAATGGAACATATTTTTATGAGAATTTGAAGTAAGGTGAACATAGTATTTTTACAATGGTTTAGAAAAATGAGTTTTTCCCCAATTAGCTATGTTGATGTAAAAGAAAATTAAATGCTATTTAATACAAGATATCCACAAAATTCCAAATGTATATAAACTATCATATATATCTGAGTGTTTATGTATGTATAACCATAAAGAATAATATTTAAGGTGATTAGAAAAATATAAATGAGATTTCATAGACCATGTTTGTTACCACCATTTTAGAGTATCTACAATGAGGTATAGACCAAGAAAAGTATTGCCAGACTTGAGAAAACTGAATGTATACTTTCCCCCAACTTAGAAGAAAACAAAATATTGCAGAGGCACAACAGAGGATAAATAATACATTGCTCCAACAAGAGAGAGTGTGTACTGGCTGCTTTTGTGTGTCAACTTAACACAAGCTGAAGTTATCACAGAGAAAGGAGCCTTCTTTGTGAAAATGGCTGCATGAGATCCAGCTGTAAGGCATTTTCTCAATTAGTGATCAAGGGTAGGAGGGCCCAATGTGGGTGGTACCATCCCTGGGCTGGTAGTTCTGGGTTCTATAAAAAAGCAAGCTGAGCAAGCCAGTAAGTAACATCCCTCCATGGCCTTTGCATCAGCTCCTGCTTCCTGTCCTGCTTGAATCCTGACTTCCTTTGGTGATGAACAGCAATGTGGAGGTGTAAGCTGAATAAACCCTTTCCTCCCCAACTTGCTTCTTAGTCATGATGTTTGTGCGGGAGTAGAAACCCTGATTAAGACAGATTTGTTCCAAGTTTGAAAAAGTGTGTTCACACAATACAGGCTGAGGTCTAAAATATCCTCCCAAACCTTTCGGTAGAGACCTGTAGCACTGTTGGGAGAAGGTGGCATTTTAAGATTGCTCCCTAGTGAAAAGAATTTGGGTCTCCAAAATTGGACCTGTCTAAAAGAAATGAAGGAACAAGGGAACTTTGACCAGACTTTGACCAATTTGAGACCCATCTCATGGGTAGACACCAATCCCTCACACCATTAATGATGCTCTGTTGTACTTTGCAGAAGGGAGCCTAGCATGGCTGTCCTCTGAGAGGATGCACCCGGCAACTGACTGAGAAAGATGCAAATACCCACAGATAAACATTGGACGGAGGTCAGGGACTCTTATGAAAGAGTTGAGGGGAAGGAATGAAGGACCTGAAGAGGATGGCAACCCCACAGGAAAACCAACAGTGTCAACTAACCTGGACTCTGGGAACTCCCAGAGACTGAGCTACTAATGGAAGAGCATACACAAGATGGTCTGAGGCTCAGGGAACATGAGTAGCAGATGGTCGCCTTGTTTGGCCTCAGTGGAGGACAATGCACCTAATCCTGCAGAGATTTGATGCACCAGGGTGGGGTGGGGGGAATACCCAGGGTGGCAACCCCTCAGACGTGAAAGGGAGGAACCCTGGGAGGGGAGACTGGGAGGGGGCAATATTTGGAATGCTAATTAATTAATTAACTAACTAAAAAGAATTAGGGTCTCTGAGCAGGTGACCTGATAGGGGCACTGTGAGTCTGACTTCTTCCTACACTTTGTGAAATAATTGCTCTGCTACCAGGCTGTGAGGAGACACTGCAGATAAGGGGCAAAGAAGTGGGCCCATGGAATCATGGATGGAAATGCCCCAAGTTGTGAATTAAAATAAACACTTGCCCATTTTAAGTTGTTTACCTCAGGCATGTTGTGATGGACAAGGCCAGCTACCACATAGACTAAGAGGACTATTCCAGAGAAACAGAAAGGGACAAGCACAGTAAAGTAACATCTGTACGAAACGTTTCAAGATCAAAACTAAGTTCTTCACAGTCATTGTACAAAGAAATATAAATCACTATTAATGATATGCATACACACTCAGAAATGGGGGGGTAGGGAGAGGGGGGAGAGAGGGATGAAAAGAGAGGGAGGGAGATGAACAAATCACACTAGCTTGGAAAGCTACCTCTTTTTAGTGTTTCCTGAATTTGGCTTCTGGTTTCACTCTGTGTTGGCTTCCCTCTTACTTCCCAATGCAGCAATATCCATGACTCTCATTAGACCCATTCTACATTCCAAGTTCATTCTTTTTTGAGTGACTTGGCCGTTTACTTATTTTGTATATAATAATGAAATCTAATAAGTCCCAGTCTCTAGACAATGAATGTTACATATCCCTCAAGCTATTCAACCTTCCCACATGAGTGTACAATAACTGATTTTAAAGAAACAAAAAGAAAGCTTGAAAACTAGAAGATTCTACTTCCCGTGTTAATAATATTAAGAGATTAATATTATCTATTATTTAATAAAACATTACAAAGCTTTTGAAGAATCTAAGAAGTATGTGTACTCATCAAAGTAACAACACTGACAAGGGAAAATATATATACTTTGGAAATAATATGTCACTGATTTTCAGGTCAACTGTCCTCTGTAATACTCAAAGAACTAAAAGAAGAGCCCCTCTGTATAGAAAAAATCCACAGAATATCAACACAAAGGCCAGAACCTATAAGCACACCATATGTTGAAGTTGAAACAGTTCATAAAAAAATAGTAGTAAAATTATTTTACATTTTCAGCTAAAATGTAAAATAACATTAAAGACTAAAACAGTTTGGAAGATCCTCATTGAGTTAAATTTAAGCCAGATATTTAACTTCCACAAATATTGAAAAGAAAACGAAAACAAAAAACAAATGAACATATATATTTGTGGTACCACAACTCACAATAACTAAGTGCTAATTGATAACCTGAGAATCACACAATAATATAGTCATATAACCAAACATTATCAAGTAATTTAAAATGACAAAGTTGGGGCTTGAGAGATGGCTCAGTGTTTAAGAACATTGATGGGTCTTCCAGAGGACATAGGTTTGATTCCCCAAAACCACACATTGTCTCATGCCTATCTGTAATTCCAGTTTCATGGGATTCCATCTTCTGATTCTGGGTTTTATGGGCACCAGGAGTGTTCAGAGTGCACAGACATACATATAGACATAGCACTCATATACATTAAATAAATAATTTTAAAATGGCAGGATAATACATTCTATAACAGGGGTTAGAATTGCCATTATTATTATGTAGAAACAGAGTTCAAAGGTCACCTATATTATTGTAGAGTATGAAAGTAGATCAAAAGTCACCTATATTATTGTAGAGTGAAACAATTGTAATAAATGAACCCAAAGAGACAAAAATGTAGATAGCTAATTGTTAGAGCCTAAGACATTAAGGCCATCCATGCAGGAAACACTATGTTTCCCATCAAGGGTGGAAACTCAGCAGACAGAGTGCTCAGTGACACTGAATTAGTCTGCCCCTTTGTCATGATTCATTATCTGCTTTTCAGTTCTCTTAGATAAAACAATAATACTGTCCACTAATGGTTTCTTATAGCATATTAATCTCATCAGCTTCATCTTCCCCAGGGCTCAGCACCCTCCCAATGACTCTGCAGCTGTCTTTCACCTTAATGAGAGTGTATGCTCAGCCTAGTGCCAGCTCATATGTGGTTGGACATCCCAGCAGCCACACAATGACTCCTGATCACCTAAAAGGCACCACAGGAAACATAACCATTGGCCTCTATGGCCAGTCATTACCTCACATCTATTTCACTTTTCTAACCCACCTTTTTGAAGTGCCTGGATGTTTCTGCAGGTCTCTGACCGTATCTCAAGGAGCATGGCCTCAGAACCTGCCTCTTGATAGTCCTGTTAGCCATGGCCTCTTCCATGTCTCTTGACATTCACTGTGCTCATGACCGCTTCCCAGAACATCTTTACACCTTACATTGGAACCTCCTGGGGCTCTGTCTTTAGACAGGGATTTTAATTAGCCTATGTCTCCACTTTTAACTGTCCTTATTGTACTTTTCATGAAGCATGTTTTGCATCAACTGACTTCTCAGGTCATTCACTTATTTTCAGTCTCCCTGAGATTTTAAGATCCTAAGCATAGAAGGTTGTTATTGTTGTTGTTTTGGTTTGTTTTTGTTTGTTTTAAGTCTCAAGTTTAAGAATCCTGTTTGATTTCCCTTTTCATTCTTTTTCCTCATTACAAACCACATGATATTTATTATTAAATAAACATTACAAATTAATAATCATGTGAGATCTATACACTATAGATCTATATACTATACACTATAGCTATACACTATAACTAAAGCCTATAGCTAGCAATATGAGGAGCTCTAAATGAAATCCCAGTGGTGGATGCCTATGTTTTGGTTATTAGTGTTTCTGAACTTCAAATTCTTCATACAAAATCATCTAACATATATTCCTGTTCATTTCTGCTCCATGAAAGGTGAATATTTTCTAGGATTTCTAGCACTTTCGGTCAAGTACTAGTAGTGATCACTGTCCTGGGTAAGACAGCTAATCATATGTTTCCCCTGAGACCACTTTCCTCATGTTTTATCATAACTATGTTGAAGTACTATCTGTTTCCTTGTTGGTTGGTTGAATGATTGTTTCATTGATTTATGTGTTTAAGTGTTTAGCTTCACATGTTTGTGTCTGGTGATGCAGGGCCAAAAGTGGACATCAGCTACCCTGAAACTGAATTACAGGTGGTTGTGAGCATCCATGTGGATGGTAGGAAGAGAATACTTGTCCTCTGTAGTAGCAACAAGTGCCCTTAAACTCTGAGCAAATTCTTAAGGTCTTGCTGGGTTTCTTTTCATTGATTTGCTTCCTCTTAGGTCTTATATTTACATGAGACATTGCTGAAACTCTAATACTGTTATATTCCCAAATTTGTCTTTAAAGGCATGAAGAAATGTTCTATACAAACACACACACACACACACACACACACACACACACGCACACATATGCACACCACACACATGTGCACAGGAACGCACATGTGCATCCACACACACAAAATTACATATATGATAAACTTTAAATATATGTACTTTTATATTTAAAACAGAAAAAGAAAATAAAACAACAGACAAAAAGAAATACCATTTCCCACAAGTCTTGGTACATAATCTAATGCCCAGAATTTAGGTCCAGGTAGCTTGCCAAGGGAGAAGCAGAGTCAAATTTACAGTAGTTCATGTAGGTGAGAGAAATAATGAAGGAGGTTGTCAGGGCCATGAAAATCCTCTCATCCACCCGTTCTCCTGATCCACCGAGACCCATTCAGTTCCCCAGTTCCTCAATACTGCAAAGAACAAAGAAGTCATTGGAGGGTCTCACAGGCAGAGAACCCTTTGTGGGGCTGTCTGCTAGTCGTTGTTTCATGCTAGGCCATGGTGAACGAGCGGATGGACTGTATAATAAGGCACATCGCTCTCTGTTGGAAACTTTCCTAAAGCAGAGAAGTTGCTGATGAAAGCCAGGGGGTTGTGCATGCCTGCTCCAGTGAGCAGTGGAGGTTTCCCAGAGTCTTCAGTGACTATGGAATGAAGGACAACAGGGGAGTGGGCCACAAACCCAAAGTCCCTTTGCTCCTTCCCTGAAAGTGAGAAAGAGCATCAAAGGAATGAAAGGGACTGAATATCCAACAGAAGACTATTGTATATTCTTCCTTTGGGTCACAGGCATGGTTTGCATTAGAAAGCAAAAGACTTCTAATATAACATTTATGAATGCCTTAGTCCTTGGCTATCCATTCAGAAGTGGTTGGAAATGTGTATATATGTTGGATGGGATTATCTGCTAGGGATACATTTGTAATATCTTTTGTAAATAAGGATCAATGACCAAATCTTGACTGCTTTATGTTCAACTTTTTTCTCTTACTTCCTGTTTTAGGTCCTCCCTTTGAGACTGTTTACAGTAAATATGTACCAACCCTAACACTTGTAATGAACACTGCCCAGAAGCTGTTTATTTGAAGAATGTAAGATCATTATTTTAAGCTAGTTTCTCTGTACTGTCAGAATTCATATTAAGTATGCATTTTCCAAATAATGACCATTAATTAAATCACAGCAGTACTATCAGCGCTGTCAGAATTTTAACTTACTCTATTTTAAAAATACTATGAGATATTTCTTTTCATACCACTGCACAGCCGGGTCTTTAGAAATCACAGGGACCATGACTATAAAGCAAATATGAGTTTCCAACTGTAAAGCAAAAAGGGAAACAATTTTTAGAATTGTTTTGTAGCTTACTGTACATGATGCTGTACACTGTACATTTGATACCTGCACACACTGCTCTATTATTTAAGCACAGAGAATGATTGTGATTTTCACAGAAACCTAGCTGTAGGAAACAACCCTCAGGTCAATTCTTTGGGGGTGGCTGCTGTTTGGTATATGTAAACTATACTTTTAAAACTCTCTCTCTCTCTCTCTCTCTCTCTCTCTCTCTCTCTCTCTCTCTCCCTCCTTCCCTCCCTCCCTGCCTCCCTCCTTCCCCCTGCCCCCTCTCTCTCCTCCATGGTGTGTGTGTGTGGAGGCTGTGTTTTGTGTGTTCTTCTGTGTTTTGTGTGAGTTTGGGCATGCCCTTGCTATGATGTGTGCTTGCTATTTTGCACATATGTGGAGTCATAGGACAACCTCAGAGTTTGGTACTCCAAAAGTGACTTTACTTGGGTTGTGAAGATCAAACTCAGGCTTTCATTATCACAAGGCAAACTCTTCTCCGACTGAGCTGTCTCCCCAGCCCGTGCCTAAAATAATTTCCACCTGGCTTCCAAGCATAGGCAGGTCAGGAGTTTGGTGCTTCTTGTCCATGTCCATGATTTGCTGATTTGTTTATCCAGTGTGAGAGCATCTTTTCAAATGAGTTCTCCTGTGGCATGTGAGGATCAAAAAAAAAAAAGTTTATTTTAATTTCTTGACTTTCAATAGTCACTTGTGAAGACATAGAATGTTATAGTTGATAATAGCCAGTTCAGTTCCATGTCTTTACATGTGTAAAGTTTTGAAGTTCTAATTAATGCTTTAGTGTAGTTACTACCTTGACATTGCTTTTGTCAATGTATCTAAAATGTATTTATGTAGGATTTTGTAGCTAAGACAATTCATCTAAAACATCATATCATTTACGATAAAATTAAATTGGATTAGTCATTTCTGATTGTATTTCGATGACCCAGTAGACACAGAACAGAAGAATTCAGGAGTGGAGATGATGTTGCCCTGCTGTTTGTGACTACCTAGTTGGAACTGGAATCATGTCGCCTAAAAGAGTCATCTTTCATGCCCTTCACATTGCACCATGCACACAGATGTTTACCCCAGTTTCCCAGCTAAAGCATAGACAGGAGGAGAAAGCAAATGAGCTTGCTTTGGTAATTGTGTTCTCTCCTGTGATCATTAAATGTGTTTTATCTTTAACATGCTAAAATGCTAAGATACCACAAGGGAGTACTAATTCTAGAATTAACCTGCTAAATCTGAGAAAGCCCACAGATTTGCACTTTAAGCCTTCCCTGAAAGAGCTTTTTGCAGTGTTATTTTCCAAAGTGATGCTGTAAAGTTTTATCAGCAGAAATCCAGAGACATCACTTAACCTTGCACAGAGGCCAGGAGCCAGCTTTCTCTACTTAGAAATGTTGACTGTCATTATCAAAAATATAGAAACAAGCTATGCTCGTATCTAATTTTAAAATCCAAACTACTAATGAGGCATGGAGGACCTTGGAGATGTATAGGAAAAAATAAAACCAAAACAGAGAGTTAATAAAATGGAGAATTGAAAAATATGTCTCTTGATACATATTTCTGGGAGAAACATTAAAGAATATTCTGTTTCTAGAGAAGGTGGACAGGATAATATCGGGCAGATGCTTTTCACAAAGGAGAACTAATTCAATGATGAGGCATACAAGTCAGAGTTTAGGCTACAAAGGATACTAAAAATTTAAAGGATGAAGAAGTGTAGCCTAGATACCTAGATCAACCAATAAAGATGTGTATTTCTGTTCCCATCTCTCCATGTGTGTGTGCGTGTGTGTGTGTGTATGTGTGTGTGTGTGTGTGTGTGTAGGCTAAAGGCCAATTTTGTGTGTCTTCACTATGCTAAGAGATCAAATTCAAATTCTCATTTTCTGATGCAAAAAGCACCTTACTGACAACTGTGACCACAGTATTATTGATAGTTAAATAATATTCATTGACTACAATCCACAAAGAAAACATTAAAATTGTCTACTTCTATGGCTTCCCAGATAGAAATTCTTCTCTGCAATGTGTCCATTTACTTGCCTTACTCTGGAGGCAAAATATATTATAAATTCATTATTCCATTGACAACGAAATGATAACAATCTTTCTGCCTAGAGCAATTACAGCAAACATTTGACTTCTTAGAATCCTGAAACTCATGTCTAGTTATTCACAGACCACCACCAATGGTTTGTGATAATGAGGTGACAGATCAACTTTTGGTCAACTTTTGATACAGATGGGTTCATCAGTCTTGGTTCACTCAGTGACTGGTCTCTTTAAAGAGAGGTCTCTTAGCGGGGGTTGGACTTTCAGGGAACTGGTCTCTTGATAGATGACTCTCTGAGTAAGCCTCGTGGATACAACCAAGCAAATCTCTACATGATCAATGCCCACATTTACAGACTAGATAAGCAAAACCAACTGAGTCATAAAACTGCGTGTTAGGCAACATCTTAATAGGCTGTCAAAGTCGCATGTGATGAGACCTAGGATTGCATGCAATGGAATTGTTTCTGCAATTGTGCATTTTCTCTTTTTATTACCACTGTTAATTGGGCCTCTCAGATAATACTGTGAAGCCATGCTGCACTGGCTCTGAAGCTGGTTCCGAGTTATTCAGAGTCTGAAGTTCAGAATTTGCTGGGAAACCTAACATGCACTTGTAGATCCCGAAACTTGTATGTCTCCAGATGGGGCACTGTTAATATTCAGGATTTGTGGCGCTGCACTATTTTGAAACAAATAGAGTAAAGCAGTAAAAAGTAAGTTTGTCCGCCATATGGCTGTTTATTTCTGAGTGCAGAGCCTCACTGTGAGATGCTTGGCTCTGCATTGTGGAACAGCTAAGGATTCACACTGGTGCACCTGCTTTTACAGCAAGAAACATTTCCAATGACATTGAACTTGCTGTCTCGTGATCTGAAGAATCCCCCATCCTTAGGAGACTATGAGGAGTGGTCTGATTTATAAGACATGGAAAATGAAATTCTCCACTAGAAGAAGTTACCCTTTTAATATATGAATTATTTAAATATGTAGAAGAGCTGAGTTAGGTCAGTAAAAGAATTCAGTAGAGAGGAGTATGACCTGGGGCAGAAAGCCCTGTGCCCCATCTCTACCCAGGACAGGGACTCCTTATGTAGCCCTGAGTAGGAAATGACATTTCTTTACCTAATCGAGTCTAACTTTATAATTGGAATTTAAATAATAGAATCACAGAATTATAGATTTCTTAAAATTTTATCTAGGTTTGCCTACAGGAAAGTTACAGTGAAGATGTCAATCAAGTTCTTTTTTTCTGCCATATTTGCCACATAAAAAAAGTAAATAAAGAAACAACACAAAAACAAAAGCAAAAACAACTTTTTCCTAAACATAGAAAGTGGTTTCCTAGACCGGAGCTGAAGAATCAGGGAAAGAATGGTCTCTCACAAGCCTGTGTAGGACTCTGGAGTGCTTTTGCAATTTCACATGCTTGCATACCTATACACGTTTTTGAGATACAACCGCTGAGATCTGTGGGAGAATTCCCATGTATGACTCAATCTTTCCATCAAACCTTTCACGCATACCATACTCTGTGTAAAAATCATGTAACCTCTTTGCAAGCTTTCAATCTTGATATCTCTCAACCTGGAAGTATTAAACAACCAATCAACAGCAAACAGTTACTTTCCTTAATCATATAAGACCTTGACACATTGCAAAGCCACAAAAGTCTACAAAGTTAAGCATCAAGGATAAATCCAATATATATATATATATATATATATATATATATATATATATATATATATATATTGTATATAAAAAAAAGTATGACCCCTCTTAGAAGTATTCACACTTTCAGTGGTAGATTTTGGATCTCACCTTAGTAACATGCTTTGCCAGCACCATACTAATGTCACCATCTCTTAATGGAATTTGTTTTTTCCCACCACATATATAGCACCTTATGGAAACACCTGCCATACTCCTTCCTTCTCACCAGTTTTGATGAGAACAATGGAAGCCCTATGTTCAGTTAGCACGAAGCTCTGTGTGATGTTGGTGAGATTACCAAGGGCAACTGATGGAAAGCACTGTAGACAGGAGGCAGTGACGAGCCAGCGTTTACTCTTTCACCATTCTCCACTTCAGGAGTCAATTGGTCTATCGGGCTAGTTCTTTCTGACATACTCAGGATTATTCTGATCCTCCCTTGTCTTTTAGATTCAGGCATTACTCCAGACGGAATACAGGTGATACTCCAGGGTGATCTGGAAAGTGTTAATGTTAACTGACTTACAGGAAATTTTATGGGACGTTTTCTAGATTAATGTGAATGCTCACCCCATTGTGGTGGTAAATTCCCAAGGCAGATTATCCTGGGTTGCTTAAGACATAAAACTGACTAAGCCATTGAGAATAAGCCAGTAAGTGGTGGTGTCCTTATATGCCCTCCCTTCAGTCCCTACTCCATGTTATGGCTGTGAGTTCCTGCCCTGTTTTCTCTCATTGATGGACTATATTATACCCTTTAAGCCAAATAAACCTATAGCTGGCCCACAAGCTTCCCATAATTCTCCTGTCTGTGCTTCCTGTTTTATGATAGGAAAGCTGTAATCTCAGCACTCAGGAAGTAGATACAGGATGATTAAAATTTCCACGTTACCCTTGACTATACAGTAAGTTAAAGGGAGCTGAGATTATACAAGACCATATCTCAAACAAATGGCTGAATTTGTATATACATACTATAGACACATATCAAAAATCTATAAAAATTAAGCAGTTTATAAATATGTATAAAGCAAATATGTAGGAAAGAATCACAATGGAAAATGATGTATTTATATTATAGTCTTAAAAAATAAAATATAAAGAACATTGTGAGGTTGGAGGCTTTCTCAACAACTCTTTCAGTTGACCTAAGCTAGGTCACCACTATCACAGACACACACACACACGTATCTTCAAATAGGGTCTTGCCACAGGGAGAGTCTTTTACAACATCCTCTACATGCTTGCTCCTCCTACCAACAGGAATACAAAATGAACATCATTCTAGTATTGGTTATTTTCTTGAAGTTTTAGAATGTATGCCCATCCCCAGTAGCAGCTTACTTCAGGAGTTGACAAAAATTCTCTGCACAGATCAATTTGCAAATATTTTAATCTCTGCAACCCGCAGGGTTTGTTGAATTTCCTGAACACTGGTACAAAACCTTAGATGATGTATAGAGGAATGAGTGTCTCTGCCCCACTAAAATGACTGGCAAAGCAGGTCACAGGTCAGATGTGACAATCTAAGCAGTACATGCTGTCATTTTGCTGTTTCTATTTCTTTTGATTATTTAAATAAACCAAACCACAGCTTACTCTCCCTCATGTTTTATGCCCCTCCCCCTTTTACCTTGCATTTGTAAAGCATGTGTTCAAAACTGTGGTTTTTTCATGTTAGTTGTTTAATATTCTATCTCATTCAGACTCCATTATTCATTTTCCATTCTAATGTTGATGGATGTCTGAGTTGTTCAGATTTCTGATACAGTGCTGTAGGAACTCTCTTGCATGACCTCAGACCTGAATGCGATGAGTTTTAGCATTGTATATACTTACAATGTAATTGCTGGGCCAGGGGGCATTCATAACTGCAAATGTACTTAATAATGCCAATCTATTTCCCAAAGTGGCTGGAAAATATGACCGTCAGAAATGTGAGCCTTGGCTTTTATCGGATGTGTTGATGTAGCTTCCATGTTTATTTTAAAACACTGTTTTCACGATATCCTTATTAGTTCCATGATATTTAGCCATTTGAAATATGCTGTTGTCTGAGAATTTCAATGCTTACAGTGTGCTTTGATACAACCCACCCTCATCTCTCCCCTCTGACTATTCCCCTATACTCCACCACTTTTCCCTCAAAACTTCAGTTACATTTAAAACCCAACCACATCCCTTGGGCTGTCAATGTGTACATGTCTGCAGAACTGTGTGCAATGACACAAGTTCTCCATCAAGGACTGCACCCCAGGAGGCAGCTGAGTCTTGCCATATTTGCCTACTTTAGATTCCATGTTTTAAATCTGTATGTGCTGGCCGACTTGGGTATGGTCTTTTTCAGTAGGACTGTGCTTTTCAAGATTATGGAACACTTAGTCCATTGATGCCAAACACAACAGTTCCTGAAATTCCAAGTTTAAAAAATTCTTTTATTCTTTTTGCTCCTCTATATCTTCCATCCTTTGTCTTTGATTTCAATAAGTATTATTAATCACTTCCCATTTTTATCCACTCCCTGTTTGAGAAAGATTTATACCTTTTCTCCCTTGAGTGTTAGATGACTTCATCCTATTCTCTTCCAGTAATACTTGACTGGTAGAAATCCTTTAATGTCTGTGAAAACTATATTTTTTACTGGATTTGATGGTGAAAATCTTAAACAAAACCCTTCAGTTTATCTGACATGCTCATAAACCAATGTAACAATTTACTAATCTCACTGTTTTCAACTCTTACTTTATTTGCAGAGTTCAGCTACTAGACAAAATCAGGGTATAAAATTGGAAGAAAAACAATGATATTCATTACTTATTTGGGAACCTTCTTTAACAGTTCATTGTGAGGGGTTTCCTCGAATGGTGGGCTTCATTTCAGTTTAAAATTTCCTATCACATAGGCAGATATGAGTTAAAATTTATCTCAGATACTGTCTTATCATTTGTGAGAAATTAGCACATGTTAACTATGCAGTATTGTTGAGGGTAGTACTCAGTACCACTCAACAATGAACATTTTCTCTAGATTGTTTCTTTATTTTTGCTATTTGTAGTTTGACCTAATAAGCCAGTCAAATAACAAGGGCTATAAAAACGGAAAAGCATAAAATGGAAAGATGAGTCAGATGGTAAAGTGGCCAACTAAGTATGAGGATGTGAGTTTCAATCCTAGAACCCCTGTTAAAAGCAAGGTATTGTGTGGCCTTGCATCTGTAGCCTTGAACAAGCCAGGGAGGATGGGCAGATCCTGAAAGATGCTGGAGGCTTGCTGATCCATCAGTCAAGCTGATGAAATGCCAAGCTGCTGCTTCAGCAAGACACCCAACACTGATGTCTGGACTCCACACATATATGCATTGGTAACAATACCCACCTGCACATGAGTACTCAACATATACACACACACTAACACACACACGCATGCACACATGCATATATGCAAGCATGCACACAAGTACACACTACCACACATACACACACACTACCACACACTACCACACACACACACACACACACACACACACACACACACCATTTCCAAATAGTTGAATCTAAATCCTATACATTTAGGGAAACAATGAAACAACTGAGATGAAAATCTATATGATAATGCAGACACTGGAAGTAAGCGAACATAAGAGAGTATGCATCTATCCCATGAGAACAGAGCAAAGAGACATGACAGACTTAAAGATCACCCAAAGAATGATTTGAAACACTGGAAACATGCTTGCAAATTGAGAAATGTCTTTCTTTTAAAGGAAAAAAATCTCCAAGATAAGATAAACCGTGAGATGTTAACCACTAAGGTAAGCAATGAGGTGCTAACCAAATGGGCTATGGACAGTGGAGTCGCATATTTAATCTGATTTTCTTAGAAATTATCTATGTTGGAATAAAAAAAACACTAAAAAATATTTAGTAAGTATAAACATCTTTATACTTTGGCAAGTAGATGAGGTAAAATATAAAGGAAGAGACAGAGTAATGAGATGAAGACCCTCAGGACACAACAAGGAAGGCTATCAAGGACAATGGCCTATGATCTGAAAAAATGAAACGTTTGTCATATACATACCACCACCTTTGAAAAACAGCTTTGTAGCTCTATACAAGTCCAGTGTGATGGACAGATGTACATACATTCCCTATCCTCACCACTCTATTTTAGTTGTGAAGTTTTAATTAAGAAAGAGCTTCGTACATATAGTACAGGACACTTAAGCAAATGGCATAGCATCTCAACAGGGAAGAAAGCCAGGCAGCATTGTGAGATTGTGGAGAGGAAACCTTCCTGAGGTGCTGATGATTTTATGGCAAAATCACACTCATGTCAGTTTGTACTCCAGTGTTTTCTTTGTTGTGTGTCATAATTTCCTCTGAAATTGTAAAAGCAAGCAAACAAACAAAGACAGAAAAGAAGTAGATAAAATATGGCCAAAGTAAGTTGTATTGAGTGACTAATTTTCTACTAGGTCTCAGCTATACAGCTGATAGCTCAAAGAAAAAAAATAGATGTCTCATCTTATAAGTAATTGAAAAGAATCTAATGAAATCAGCATACATTTTGATAACCAGTCAAGTCATTGATATGCAACAACACTTAAAAGTGTATCTGTGAGCACAGCATGGTCCCTGATAAGGACTAGTCTCTTTGTCCATGCTCTTTCTTTGAGTGTTTGTTCTATGGTGAAACTTTCTGTCATGGCCAGAAGTTCCTTAGGAGCCAGGAAGTACTAAAGGGAGGCTCACTAAAGTACTAAAGAGAGACTCCAGAAAAATTTAAAGGACACTTTTCAGATCTCAGGAAGTAACAATTCCTTAAACCTAGGAAATCTCTGAAACTGACCAGATGAGCTCTACCCCTCCCTCTCTGTTGTCACATAAGCAGGATGGGAAGCTGAGGAGACTCAGATCAGCCAAACTGTCTAAATAAGACCCCTCAACATTTTCAGCTATCTGTAACTCAGGAGGGGGTGCTTGGGTTCTGGTTTCATGAGCACTCATTCACAACAGGATGGCCTCTTACTGCCAAGCTCAGGAGGGGCGCTTGGGTTCTGGTTTCGTGAGTATTCATTCAGGACAGGATGGCCTCTTACTGCCAAGGCTGTCTTGGGTCTTCCCTCTTCCTGTAACTCCAGAACTCATTGGCTCAGCAAGATGGTCTTCTGTGGCCCTGTCAGTTTGGTTTGTGGTCCTTCCCTATCTGGAATGAGTACTTTTGTTCACATCTACCCAGGGATAGTGCCACACAAAGTTCCCTCACTAAGTTTGTATGGAAACATGATGCTACTGGGGATAGCACTTGGGACTGGTGACTAGGAAGATCATGGAGGTAGAACTTAAAAGAAATGGACTAACGTACCCATAAAAGAGGCCTGTGGACCTTACTCAACCTTTCTACTAAATACATTTAAGACAGAAAGATCTGTGTATGAAAGCTGATTAAGGTGTCCACAGAGAGCTAATCACTTAATGGACTGGACTTGGATATTAGATGATCTAGAACTATGAAATAATAAGCTTCAGTGGCTTAAAAATCTATCACCCGCTTTTTACTATAGCAACCCAATGAGCCAAGACACCCTAACATCAACCATTTTAGAAGGAGTTTTAGTATTTCAATACAGTGATATTTTATTTTCCCATGGTTTACATCAAATTCTTCAAAGTAAGAAATAATCAAACTTATTCAAAATGAGAGAAATTAAACAAGAGAGAACTGCTCATATAGGACAGAAAAATGCCCAAAATAATTCTTAAGAAAAATAGTTTAGCTGAAGAAGTCTGGTGTTTAACAGAATGTAAGAGTGTTTTAGAGCAAAATGTGATGTTTACAAAAGAAAAAGAGTCCTGTAGGATGCAGAACCCAGGGTCCCCGATGCAACTTAACAGGTATCTTACCCAAGGCAGGGGGAACAAGATGTACTCAGGGGCCTGCACAAATATGAAGAATGCCACAGAAAGAGTCCAAGTGACCAAAAAAAAAATGTTTAGTTTTGTGCTTTTCCATATTGAACACCAAGTCGTGGTGTGCAAAGAAGAAACTAATAAAAATTTGAATGTTACTTCATGTAGGAAGAAGTCTGCAGGACTGGGGGCGGAGGGTTGTTTGTTTGTTTTTCCCCTTTAATTATTCTTCTCTCATCTATTTATTACATCCTGACTGCAGTTTCCCCTCTTTCCCAGACCCACAGTTTCTCCCCTGCCCCCTTCTTCCCTCCTAACCCCTCTTCTACCTTACCTCAAAAACTGAAGGCCTTCCAGGGACAAAAACCAAACATGGCATAATAAGGTAAGACCAGGCACATATTCTCTCATCAAGGCTGGACAGGGCAACCCAGTAGGAGGAAAGGGGGTCCCACAGGCAAAAGGGTTAGAGAAAGCCCCACCCACACCCACACTGTTAGGAATGCTGCACAACTGTGGTGCCTGTTCCTGGTTGTCACCTTGACTACATCTGGAATGAACTGCAATCCTACAATGGAGGACATGCCTGTGGTCCAGATCTTGAGGCTGGAAGATACAGGCTTCTGACCCGGAATCTGGATGTGATTTTGATCCAGATCTTCAGGCACAGCTGCAATGAAAAGCTTAGGTCCAGGCAAGGTAGTACACACCTTTAATCCCAGGAGATTGAGGAAAGCAGATATCTGAGTTCAAGGCCAGCCTGGGACAGAGCAAGTTCTACATCCAGGAGTGGTGGTGCACATCTATAATCTGGGACATGCCTTCTGCTGGAGGCCTACTTAAGGACATTGGAAGAAGGAAGATTCACTCTTATTCACCTGCTTGTACTTACTTGCCATCACATCTTTTGGAACCTACTTCTTGAGGATTCTACCTTATACAGAAGACCAGCTGAAACAAGCGAATTCTCCTAAAACATCTACCTCACCAGATGCCCAGCATCAATGTGGGTGACAACAGCTCACAATATGCACAAATAAAGCACAACTCCACCCAACCTTTCACCTACTTACTCTTGTACTGCATAAGACCATATTTTGGGATTATCAATTTTCCCACAAGTAACTCCTCAGTCATGGGACTGAACAACTAACTACTAGCTTCTTGAACCTGTCATTCACAGATGCCCATTGTTGGACATCAGACTGCAAGTCATTACAGTAAATCCCCTTAAATAGACAAAGACATTCCATACGTCCTGTGACTCTAGAGAACTCTGACTAATGCAACAATCATAACATATATGCAGAGGACTTAGGTCAGACTCACACAGTTTTCCTGATCTCTGTGACCCCACTTGAGTCCCATTTTCATGAAAGGTAGTAAAATGTTGGGACTGCTGTTACAGAGAATTAATGTCAATTATTACTGGGTGAAACTGAAGGAATTTGTTTCTACAGGAAGCAAATGATATCAAATTTAACTTACTCATATATCAAAAAGAATGTGGAGGTGGGAATAAAGTTAGGAAATCCACTTCTGTGGCTGAAATCAGCTAGAGGAGATATGAAAATGTGCCCGTCCTCAGACACGACAGCACTCACACCCGGAGCAATCACATCTGACGCCAGCCTGGGGAATCAATGAGCTCACTGGAATTCATTCCAGGTGCAGCAGTGAGGAGTCACTTATGGAAAAATTGATAATCCCAAAATATGGCTTTATGGGGTGCAAGGGTAAGTAGGTGAAAGGTTGGCTGGAGTTGTGCTTCATTTGTGCATATTGTGAGCTGTTGTCACTCACGTTGATGTTGGGCATTTGGTGAGTGAGGTAGATGTTTTAGAATAGTTCATTTTCTCCCTCTTCATCATTCTGCTCTTTCTGCAAGTTTCTGAATCTCAGGAGAGCTATGAGTAACAGACACAATTTTTATTTACCAACCAGTCTTGGGACTCAGGGGAAAATGGTTGCTTTTCAAACAATGTTAAGCAGATCCAATAAAGCATGAAAAGATCTCATAGCTCCTATCAATGGTTTCCTTACACTACCCCAATTATCATTAATAAATACCAAGCTAGTGTCTCCATCCCAGCCTCTCTTGTATCCATTAATCATAAATCAGAAACAAATATAGAATATGCTTCTAAATGTTTATTCACTATTGTAAATGCTCTGTTATGTGACCCAGTTATTATGGGGCAGACAGCTGAGCCTACACTCATGTGCTATCACCCATAGCAGGGGTGAATGAAACTGCCACCACAGCCTCAACACAATTAAATTCCATACTTCCACTCTCGGGTATTTCAATACGGCCCAGCAGCTACTGTCATGGTGCCCTGTACTCCTGCCTGGACTACACTGATTAAGGAGGCACATCACCTCATAAGACTTATAGGAAGATAGCCATCTAAAATCTACATCAGTGAGTCCCCCTCCAGTTAACCTTCTGAAATAAGTTTAATAAGCTCAATTTACCGAGTAGGAAATTAAAAATTCCATTACCACCAAATGAAGAATAATTTCCTAAATTAAATCTTGATTGAAGATATTCATTTAATTCTTAGTATTTTTTCCATTGTTCTCCTTGGAACAAAAAAATAGATGACCACTCAAATGTGACAAAAATTAGACATTTATAAGTACACCACACTTGCATCCAACTCACAGATCAGGAGAATGAGGTATTAAGAATTTTTAATCAAGCTGGACATCACAGCATACAGGTGATCTGAGTATATAGGAGGCTGTGGCAGGAATTGAAGACTAGTCTGGTATATAGTAAATTTCATAGTGTAGGATATATAGTCAGCTCTTTTTTAAAAGCACACACACAACAAAACCCTGAATAACTGAAAATAATATTCAACCAATGCAGTACAACCAGACCAGCATACTGAACATACTGACAGGTGCACACAATCCCTCCTCACAGGAAAAAATTAAACATATACAAACTGTATTAATTTCTTGAGTATAAAGGGATGGTGGCCTCCAGAGAATTATATCATGGACAAATGTTAAGTGTAAGTTTTCTCTTTGCAAGAATAAAAATACACAAAATTATAAAAATATGGATTATGGGTAATCAAATAAATATATCTATTAAAACATCTAAAACAAAAGTAATAAATCTAGATAAAGAAATTTTTATAATTGAATACCTTTACGTGGAGATTGAATCAGAAGCTGGATGTATACTTTATAGTTTGCTTGAAAATCCCCCAAATCTCTGCTGTTTCCCATAGGTGAGCAACCTTAGAAAAGAGAAAATGTACTTAGCAGCGGAAACATGGATGCGGGGATGCAGCCTTCTCCATTGCCAAGGAAAAACCAAGATATGGTCACCACATTTGTTAAGAAATTATTTTCTTCAGAAAAGAGCAGGCTTTAGAGAGGAAGTGAGTCTGGGTGGAAGGGGAGGGGGAGGAAGCTGGGAGGAGTGGAGAAAAGGGAAACTGTGGTCTGGATATATTGCATGAGAGGAAGAGTCTACTGTCAATAATAATAACAAAAAGATTGGGAGCTCAAGAACTGAAAAGCTTAAAAGAATAAAAAATAAGCTATTCTCGGTAGATATTTATACACGTCAAAGGAAAAACCGTAAAGACCGTGGAAAACGTATCTTTAAGTTGAACTAATATGTCATGAAATTTAAAAATATAAAACTTAACCAACCATTGGCAGAGAAAAAAAACTAATCAGTAAATTACACAAAAAAATCTAAAACTTTACACTTACCCTTTGTAGAAAGTAAATAGCATAGCCTTTATAAATTGGGATTTATAATGCATAGAAATAAAATAAGATAATCTAAAAAAAGTAAAATGTTCTAATTTAAGTTATTTTACTAATAAATACAAGTAAGACATCTTGTAAATGTTACTGTCACCATTTCTGGTCTCTTAGACACATCAATTAAATATAGTCACTGTGTTGCTTTTCCATTTAGCCTTACATCTTTTTAGGATCGTTTTTTATCTGCAAGCCAGGGAGGGATTTCAAGTTCATCCTTCATATTACCTATCCCATTAATATCTCAAGACTGTACATTTTCTTTTTAATAACACATAAGGTGAATTTTAATTATGCCTTGGTATCTTTATTCTCTTTGAAGCATGTCCTTATCTATTCAAACCACTTTTGACCTCAGCCATTGCCCAATTTATCTCTTTCGTTTCATAATTGGGTCTCCGTAGCAGAAACTTTAAGGATATCAAATATCTTAGTGAAAATTTTGTTCTGATTCTGCTTGTGATGTATTCCAAAAGGATACCCCCTACTTCTCAATTGGACTGTTTGATCATAGGTATGGTTAAGCTATCATTGCATATGGGTGCGTTGATTGTCGAGTTCCTTTCTAATTCAGCACCGGTTGGCATTCAGAACCTGCAAGATGCAGTTTTCCCTGCTGCCTTCATCTAATTGTCAGTCTCCTGTAAGTGCAGGTGGATATCGCATTTCCCAGATGCTGTCTGTAAGAGACTTTTAGTTAGAACAGCTCTGCTGCAATGTATGCATGTCTTTCCTGTGATGATTTAAGTTCTTAAATGATTTGATTCACTACAGAAAGTTGAACCTCTCAGGACCTCTGGTCTTTCCATCTGGATCTCTGCTTTTACTACTATAACTGTATTTTCTTTGGAAATACTAACTCCCAAATAATGGCTGGGATTTATTTTATATGTAGTATAAGCTTTAACAATATAGTTTGGCAGATTCTTAGCTATTATAGCCTATAACCAATACTGGGCTAGCCTGCGTCCCCCCACTTGGCCCATTACCCCTCTGTCTCTAGTGCAGGCACCTGCTTCTTATGGGATCTGCGCCTTCCTCCGCCTCCACGCTAGGCTGGCGAATCCTCACAGCTGATTCTTTCCCAGAGTTCTTATCTTTGCCCGGAAGTCCCACCTATCCTCTCCTGGCTAGCTATTGGCCATTGAATTCTTTATTAAACCAATCAGAAGGTACCTTAGGCAAGTGAGGATGAACAGAGACTCATCTTCACACAGTGTAAAAAAAAAAAAAAAAAAAAAAAATTCCAACATACCAGCAGAAAACACTATAAAACACTATAATAAGAAACTTATTGCAGTAGTTATTTTGCTCAAGGTTGTGGCTAAAATACCTAACCAAACAAGATAACTAAAGGAAACGAAGCAAACAAACAAAAACACTTAAAACCAGTTGTCTCCTGATTTGAAGGGTGCTGTCTATCTTTGTGGGCTGTGTAGTGATATAAGCAGACAAGGCTGGTTTGAGACAGCTCTCCAGAACAGGAATAAAGACAGAAGCTGTGGCTCACATGTCTTTCTCCTTTTTCTCATTTTACTCTATCTGGGATCTTAGCCCATGGGGTCGTACCTACCACCCACCTTCAGGGAGTGTCTTCCACTCTTAGCTAATCATCTCTGCAACTATCTTGACAAATAGATCCAGAAGTTTGACTGATTAACACCCTAGGAACTTGCTAATCCAATGAGGCTTACATTCCAAATTCCCCATCACTGCTCTTTACAAAGGTAATTTTCCAATTCCTATTACAGTATGCCCAGGTGTTGACATGGGAAAGCATTTGAATCATTTCTATTTAGTATTTTGAGGTAAGAATTACAAATATTAACGAAATTGAAAGTATCCTTTAATTTCTATCATTTTAGAAGATAGAAGATGATGAAGAAATGTTATATTTGAGAAATAAAATTACAGTCAAAAGTAGTTGGCTATAATTGCAAGTGAAATATACATATAGTAAATACCACCCAACTAGAAAACTCTGTGGGCATAAAAAAATTTATTCACAAATCAAACTTCTAGGGCTGTCTCCTGGAGAACTGAAAGAGTACCAAAAAAGTGGGAGAATCTTGCCAGTTTTAAGGTGACAGTTGGAAATGAGAGCCACTAAGGTTGTGTATTAGCCAGAACAGCTAACATGGGTTTGATCTGTTATAGGCTTGTTGGAGTTATTAAGAGACTAGATACTCTGGGATGCAGTGGGCTGTAGGGGGCAGATAAGGAAAGTAATGGCTTTTCCTAGCAAACAAAATCCTGCTGCAGGCGGGTTCTCGGGTATGCTGAGTTCAGGTTTTGTTTACCTGCCTGTGATCTTTGTGTTTAGAGAGTCTAACCTGAGCTGCTCAGACTGTCATGCAGGGCAGTGTCAACAGCACTGTCATTTTGGAAACCTGCTTTGGACCTAAAGAGAGAAGAATAAGGAGGAGGAGGAGGAGGAGGAGGAGGAGGAGGAGGAAAAAACAAAAACCAAACAAAAAACAAAATCTCAGAGAGCATATAAGGAGCTCTGTCTAGAACATGTTGCTTATACTGTCTGTTCTCAGAACTGACCATTTGTTATTGGATGACCAACTGATGCTCTCTTCCCTGTTGAAGACTATTGGTGCTGGTCTCTTAAGTTATCTGTCATTTTTTGGGTAGAATTGAGACCTGAGCTTGTTCATCCTTGCAAGCATGACTATCTTTATTGTTAAAGTTCAGCTCCTGTGTAGGTCGTTAGGTTTGTGAGACTTCATCAGTTTAGATTCTGACATTCCTAGAAGGAACAACCTCAGGGAAACTCACTGTCTCTTTCTCTCTTATAATCTGTCTTCCCTTCCCTCCACAATGGTCCCTGAGCTCTAGGTGCAGGATTTAGGTAGCAGATATGTAAATGCAATGGGACTCTACAACTCTGCTCTTTATTAGTTGTGGTTGAGGTCTTAGTCTGTGGTAAAGAGAAGCTTCTTTTTTGAGGGACGAGAACTACACTTATCTGTGGGTATGAGAACAAGTATTTAAATAGCATTTAGGGATTACAGTGGTTTAATCAAGTTAAGGTGCTAAGTTCTCCTCCAAGACCCATGACTTCATTCGCTCAGGGTAACTGGCTAGGTTTCCAGTGCACGGCCTGATTTCCCTTTTGTTGGATAGTTTTTAAGTCCAAAAAGAGAGCTGTTGGTTACTTCTAAGACATGCATGCCAATATTGCACCCTCAGAATTATTGTTATGCTGCTCATTGTTGTGATTCATAAAATCATAGCTAGGGAGGACTAGTTGCTGCTTCCCTCCCTTGGAAGCTTACATGATGCCTTGTAGTACCATGAATGACTGTCCATGGTGAGGATGTTTCAGGCCTGATCTATCTTGGTGTCCTCAGAATTCTGAGTCACAGTAGATGGTGTCTGCAGCTATAGGGATCTACATTATCTCATGTGAGTTATGCTCACATCTAACACAGAGAACATGCAAGGGCATGACTTCAGGTTTGTGAGTGTGCTCCCAGCCATCATACTCTGCCATACACCTGGGTAGACTCCACTTTACATTTTGAGGCAGAAACGAAAAAACACAAATCCTGATGAGAAGGCAGAATCCCGTTCATTTCCTGACACAGTTTAGACATTAGATTTGCCAGAGTAAAGGAAAAGAGCATTATACCAGTTACGCCTTTCTGGCTTCCGTTTCCCTGCCAGTCTCCCTTTAGCACCATGGAGTTCTGACAACAGATGGATGCCCCAAGTTAGTACTTGGAATCCAAAGGTGTTTAAGGGATTGTGGTGCTAAGTGTAATTCCTTAATAAGAAACTACAAAGAAGCCGGGTGAGGATGCAGCAGATTAAACCCTGCAACTACTTTAGCAGCAACTGAAATCCTTCATTAGGTGTGTGTGTGTGTGTGTGTGTGTGTGTGTGTGTGTGTGTGTGTGTCTGAAACGGGTTTGGAATGGCAAGACAACCATGTGGCTATTTTTTTTAATGCCGATAGTCACTTTAAAAATCTCATATCAATTAGCATCAGGCGCGTATAATGACTCTCCTAGATTAAAGCAACAAACAATGAACCTTGCCCTCCTGCACCGCAGTGGTTTCTTTCTTTTCACTCTCTGAAACAGTCTTCCTGTATTACAAAGTTGACCATGTTGCAGAACTCAATCTTCAGGCTTTGCCATCTCAGGGATTCCCTTTTACCTCATGGCTTTAACCGTTCAGTTCCTGTACGTTTGTATGTTTAGCACTACTGGTTTAAATTCTGCGGAACTGTAAGGGAAGTGCACTTGGAAGCCTGTTCAGCTCTTCACACGTATGTACCCCAAACTCTACATTCTAGGAGAGTGATTAGTCTGGTTCCCTTCTTGCCTTTTACTTGAAAGGTTGATAAACTTCACATTCAATATGGTATGGCACTCACCCCCTAAATGTTTTTGAATACGTTTTTATCTTTGGTCCTAGAATCTTGAAATTTTAGAATGTCTTTTTAGCAGTTACTAATAATGTGTGATTATTGTGAATTTACCTAACGGTATCTTCCTTGCTCTGTGAAACTTGAAAGGGCTTTCATATTAAAATGTGCATTAATGGGATGCTTTGCAGGATCATTTCTGACAGGTAGAGATGGGAAACCCTTAGTCTAGTGCTCATAACAAGAAAAAAAGAGAAAAATCTGAATAAAGTGAAAATTAACGCCTCCTCTCAGATACATCACATAATTGAGGTCAAGGGGCCAGAGACAGAACAATAAAGAGAGTGACAAGTTACTGAGAATACAAACTGCTGGAGCAAATAGCTAGTAGGGAAACTATTAGGAACACTTAAAAGGCAATTAAGGAGCTGCTGGAGGCTGGGGGCTGAGGAGCTGGGCACTGAACCCTCCAGGAGCTCTCCATCTTCACAACTGTGTTCTCCAGGGCCCTGCTAGGCTTTGGCAATAAAGGAGAAAAAGAAAACAATGCTCCCTAGGGTCCAGGCAGACAGAGTGGGGAACAAGAAAACTACTAAATATGACCACAGTATGGCAGTGTCCAAATCAAAACCCTGCTCCCAAGGAGAACCACTTCAATGGAGGCTAATCTAACTTGCAGGAGAAAAAGGGAGAAGAGCCAAGTTCTCCTGATGATTCTGGTTGCTTATGGTGGCAGGGCGAAGGAAAGAATGGTAAGAAATCCTTCAGACACAACCGAGAAACCTCACGGAGAGGGAGGAGGGTGTGGTCTGGATTTGAATGGATTACGTGATTCATGGATCGCTTTGAGATAAAAAATTATTTCATTTTTACTCTTTAAATCCATGAGCCTGAGGATTTCTCACCTATTGCTTATCTTCAAATTCCTTCGTAAATGCTTCTGAAGAGATTTTGTTCTGCTTTTAGTCACCAGTGTATTTAAAATTTTGCCAAATTCATTTTCTCTACCATTGAAATAATGGTAGAGAAAATCCTGACTTCTACTCCTCTTGGGTGTGTTTGCTTATTTTTGTTCTAGAGCTCTCAGGTGTGCTGTTAAATTGCTAGTGTGGGATCTCAAAAATGTGTAGCCCAGACTGGCCTCAAACTCATGATCCTGTTTAATAAAGACAACAGACATCTTGATGGAATTCTCTGTGGCCTTCCATTCTTTTACTCACAGTAATGTGCTGGATTTTCAATTAGCAAGATGATGGATGGAAGGATTTTCTGAGAGCAAGGCATTTGTAATATTCCTCAATGTAATTTTTGTGCTATTATTTTTATAAATTTTTGATAAAAACTATAGACATAACAATTTTCTTTGTGCTTTACTTTTTCTTTTCTTTCTCAACTATTTCCATCTTAAAAGCAAGGGTTTGTTTCAGTATTGGTCTTAAGAAATAAGTAAAAGCTGCTGCTCATGAATATACTCCTTCATCTCCACTAAAGTCGCATCCTTTCTTCAGTAGCTCTATGTCAGTCACCCTCCCTAGGGATCACTACCAGGGAATTATGTTGAAGACATCTGTCTTCATGCCTATGGCTACCCTTTCGTTTTACTAACTCAGGCCAGATTCCATTCCTTAGTTATATTTGATCTCCCATAGCAAGCATTCAGACCTAGTAAACACAAATGAAATTTAAAGCTAACTATAATGTCTAAGGCATAGGTGCCTTCCCTGGATAGGTAATACAGAAAATAGACTATAATTATGAGCTGGAATTCTACTTTTAATTAAAAATTTAAAAATTTAATCTCACCACTTTCTTCTCTGAAAATGTGAGGCAAATTCTGAATGCTGGTTAATTGTCCATGTTTTTAGGTATGCTGATTGAAATATTATGCAACAATCAAGTAGGATTGATTCAAAAGAGGACTTGAAAAGGAAATATTCACCAGGGAATATGAATTCAAAACTAGTATTGTAGTTGGTTATAAGAAACAGATATAACTACCAAAGCCATATATTTTTAGATAAAGTGTATACTGTATTTTAAAATCGAATTTTGGGTTTTCATAAATGTATATGTGTTTGCATATGTATATGTGGATAGATATGAATACTAGATGTCAGGTATTCTCAGAGGCAAAAGAAGGCCATCAGGTCTACTGGGGCTGTAATCTACAGGCAGGGGAAAGCTCCCTGACATCTACTCAAAACCAGCAAGTACCCCACCTCTAAGCCATGTGTCTTAGTCAGGGTTTGTATTCCTGCACAAATATCATGACCAAGAAACAGTTGGGGAAGACCGGCATGATGGCACACACCTTTAATCCCAGTACTCGGGAGGCAGAGGCAGGTGGATTTCTAAGTTTGAGGCCATCCTGGTCTACAGAGTGAGTTCCAGGACAGCCAGGGCTACACAGAGAAACTCTGTCTCGAAAAACCAAAAAAAGAAAAGAAAAAAAAAAAAGAAAGAAAAAAACAAAGAAAAAAAGAAACAATTGGGGAGGAAAGGGTTTATTCAGCTTACATTTCCACATTGCTGTTCATCACTGAAAGAAGTCAGGACTGGAACTCAAGCAGGAGCTGATGCAGAGCCATGGAGGGATGTTACTTACTGGCTTGCTTCTGGCTTGCTCAGCCTGCTCTCTTATAGAACCCAAGCCCAGGGATGGTCCCACCCACAAGGGGCCCTTCCCCCTTGATAACTAATTGAGAAAATGCCCTACAGCTGGATCTTGTGGAGGCATTTCCCCAACGGAAGCTCCATTCTCTGTGATAACTCCAGTCTGTGTCAAATTGACACAAAACTAGCCAGTACACCATGCATGTCACCTGAACCAATATGCTTTTTCTTAATCACTCATATATTAACAGTCAGATTTGTTACATTTTTACTTAATGCACTACAATAAAACTCATTCAATTTTCAGGCTAATTCTATGGGGATAGACAATGTTTCAGTATCTAAATAAAGTTATCATTAATTAGAGTATTTTCAACACAACTGTTTATGCACACATACATCACATTGGAACTTAGGTTTGTTAACAAAGTCTTCAATGCTTATAGTAACTCTGATTTTTGAACACATCTTCAAATGAAACCTGCCTTTGTATTATTAAATTTTAACTATCACTTATGTCATGCTAGGAAAAGGGATAGACACTTCTTTCTTCCCAAGTAATTAACGAAAAAAAGGAAAAAAATTAAAACCATGATATATAATACTAATAATAAATTCTTCCTTTCAGTAACTATAAAATATGTTAACTTATATAACAGTGATTTAATGTCCAGAATCATATATATATATATATATATATATATATATATATATATATTAATACTATTTTACTAATACACATTGAATACTAAAGATTGGATTTAAAATTGTAGAAAAGAAAATAAGTATAAGAAAACACTTGCCCACTTTTCTTTTAATATGGGTTGAATCATAGTTTTACAAAAGTATCGTAAGGTGATGAATAGTTGCCAAATTTCTGGGAGTAATTTTATTTACCTTGGAATAGAACTGAGTTATATCTTTTAATGATGTTAGCTACTGTGCAATTAGATAAACAATTCAGTTTTACTCCTTTTCTGCGTTAATTATTTTCACCTTTTCTCAACTATTATGGGGTGGGATGTTACACATAGTAACTGAAATAATATCAACTAAATAGTTTAGTCAACTTGACTTAAAAATACTTCACATACTACATAAAGCTATTTTCCTGACAAGCTTTTTTTTTTTCTACATTCCTTCTTTTCATTTAATCATTTTTATTTTACACTCCAGATTTTATTCCCCTCTTGGTCCACCCTCTGACTGTTCCACATCCCATACCTCCTGCCCACCCCCTGTCTCTCCATGAGAATGTTCCCATCCACCCCCACCCTGACAAGCTTTAAATTGAGATTTCAATTGTATGGAATAAACAGTCTGTAGACCAATTCAGTCCTGCAAGCAGTCAATTATGTTAACACATGTCTCGAATCCCAGCACGTGGGAGTCAGAATTAGAAGGATCTGGAGTTTTACGACAGCCTGACCAACATAGGCAGACCATGTCAAGGAGGAAAAGGGAAGAGAATTAAAAATAAACGATGTACAAAGTTAGGAGCTGAATCACCAACCTCAGAGTAGTCAAAAGCTTTGCATCGAGTTTTACTTATGAATCAGGTAACACTCCAGAGCTCACTAGTGAACCACTTGAGATTCTGTAAAGCTACACTAGAAAAAAAACACCCTATAATAACCATGTAACATGTATCTTATTTATGTTTTTATTAACATGAATATGGGCTATAGAGAAGCTCAATGCTTCAGATCACTTGCCTCATACAGGTGCCCAGTACTCAGTCCACAGCACCCAAATGGTGGCTTACAACCATCTATACTCTAGTGTCATTCATATATATATGAATAGATTTTTTTTAGATCTTATTTAAATCAGGGGAATCTTCTTTGTAAACAATCATAGTTTTTGCACATTTTAAAATAAATGATAATACCAATTGTGTTGTATCATTTTCAGCTCATCATTATTAAAGTAAAAGGGAGTAACCTACCCAAATTGGGTTTAGATTTTAATCAAGCATACAAACTGATATTGTAAGAAGAAAATACAGTTTGTTGAGTTATAGTGTTAAATATCATTTAATTATTTTAGTAAAAACTTGGATTTAATTGAACAGTAATATATATAAATAAACATAAACATAAATATAAATGTACCTGCCATCTATATCTATCTATAGATATAAACAGATGATAGATGATATTTGATAGAATATATATATATGTATATATACATGTGTGTGTGTGTGTGTGTGTGTGTGTGTGTGTGATAGATGATAGGTGTGTGAGTGTGTGTAAGGAAAATATATAGTGTAGGGTATGGGAAGAAGGCTTAGCGAATAGGATACTCGTAAGTGTAAGGAGCAGAATTTGAATCTCCACCACATACATAAAACCCAGAGACGTGTGACAACCTTCCTTCCAATCCAGTAAGCAGACAAAGGAATTTCTGGTTCAGGTGGGCCAGCTAACCTAGGTGTATCTCACAGAGCTCTAGATTCGCCTGATATACCTTGCCTCACTATATCATGAAAAGAATAACTAAGGAAGCCAACTGATGTCCTCTGGTTTCATGACGAGCACACGTTCAATTGGGATAAGCATGCACACAGGAGAAAGTATCAATACATAAATATTTTTTAAAAGAAATAAAAAAGACAGTATGACCTTGCAATATATGTTTTTTCATTCACTGAAAAAGCGTAATCCCTTAGTAGTCATATACTAGCTAAGTATGCACCCACATACGTATATCTGTCTCCTCTCTCTTATATTCACATTTTATATTACTCTTCACATAAATATCTTCAAAACTTTACATTATTTCCAAACAAGTTACAAAATAGCTTAATTACTTTAAAATGTATTGTTTCCTTTGACTATAGCTGTAAAACATCTAACATTTTGGCTAAGAAGTATTTTTGACTATTTTTTTTTTCAGACATGAAACTCAACTCTCAATTGCTGTACCAGGAGCCGGCTGAGCCCATAGGTGAATTATTCTGAGATTTGTGATCCCACTGAAGCTGCAAGGGATACTCTGAAATGAAATCCCAAGCAGATTCTGGCAAAAGGAATTTTAAACAGTGCCTCGCCAAGGTTACTGCTGGGGAGTTTTTACATTTTCTAAAATTCCCTGAGATCTTCTGCCCCACTTCTGCCAAGAGCAATGTTGTAACAAACAGGGAATAGTGAGTTTTCAGTGCTTAACTCATGGAGAGCATGTTGTTTGTGTCCTCAAGGACAAGTTTGTGAAAAGCAGACATGATGCTACCCGGTATGAGCTACATTTTCAGAACAGAATCCCAAGAAGTGCGTTCATGTCAGCAGCGGGGTCAGACCGTGATCAATCTACCTCAAGATAAAAATATCCGTCAAGGACACTGCACAAACTGAGGCACAAATACATTTAAGTAATTCTTTCTCTCCATGTATAATTATTAACTCTATACAATTATTATTTTATATAAGAATGTTTGTTCTCATACAGAAAACCATGATTTTTAAACGTCTGTATAAATTGATTGTTGTCCCTGTCAAGACTGTGAGAGTTTTTAATATAAATCAGCTAGAAGCATCGTGCGTTTAAATTAAATAGAAAATTATTTAAAAGGAAACCAGGTACTCCTGAAATGAAATACAAATGGATGGATTATGACCTTGTATATATAAACTTAATTATAGCAATGCACTATAGACAGTATCAAAAGTAAGTCAGCGAACAGAAAAAAATCTAGGCGCAAAAGCATAAACATACAGATAGCAATGAATACCAATACTTGGAGCTAGAACAACTACTGTCAAGTAGGTAAGTCATGTTTTCTACTTTTGTATAAAATACTAAATATAATAAACATAGATAAGTCAAATTAACATGGCTCAGCAGTGCAAACATGCATTCTCTTATTAATCAAAAATTATTCTAAATTTTAAAAATTACAAATGTGAAATTATCAATAACATTTACATCTTAAATCTGGATCATAAAAAGAGCCCACCTTTGTCAGTAATTACAAATACAACAGGAAAATAGAGTAAGATACAGTTTCTTATAAGGGATGAAAATGTACAATCTATTATTTGCCAAGAAAATTTAAAAAAATCAAATCTCAAACTTTATGGTGCATCAATTGCTATAGTTATTTTTGATAGCTGCAATGTTAACCGCAGGAGATAAAATAGCCGAAATTTATGTTTGGGATACAACTTAATTACAGAGATTGTAATGGAAACGACCACCATAGAAAAATCAGTAAATAACAGTAATACTGGACATACTATTTACAGTTAAAATTTTAGAGTCACCAGAAAAAAAGTCAGAGCTTAAACCTTGACCATCCATATAAAACTTACCATGATGGGGATAGAGAGAAAAGGGATAATAAGAAACAAAGAACATTAAAGAATGTAGGATGCCATATGATTCTTCAAATGGAAAGCTACTTCTGTAGAAGCATCTTAAAATATATACATATATGAAAGAAATTTAGATAGAGTCGCCAAAGAATGGGTGAGGCAATGCCCTAGCTGGACATCTTGCTACAAAGGAAACATCCGGTGCCGGGAAGAGGCTGCACCTCGTTGAGCCATTAGCCATGGAGACCCTGGAAACCCCCAAACATTTCAAGTGGTTTCTAAGGCAAAGTTGTTGTCCACAAACTTATGGTATGAATTCATTGCTAAATACAAACCTTAAAAATCTCATTACACATACAGAGGTTAAGCTGTTGAGTTATTGCCAAACCAAAGCCTCTACACCTACTAGTGTTTATGGTTCTCAAAGATACTCTGCACATCGAGGAGAAAGATAGACACCAACCCATCTTTACACAATGTAATCTACAAAGGTAACTTATCTGTGTGATACAGCGCTGCAATAGTGGTACAAATGTAAAAATAACCAACCCCTCTGACTGGACTGAAGGTTCACTTCACAAAATGGAATCCAGGCTTCACACGACTCAGGTGGCCAAGAGTTTGACATGAGAGAGGCCACGCAGCTAGGGTAAAACAAAACGCTACCCTTCTGCTAAAGGAACATGGCAACCAACTGGCTCCCGCTGATATTCTGTTATACTCAGATGTAAGTATCCTCCTTCATCCAGGATCAGAGAAGAGTCCTTTTGCAATGGAAGATTCAGAAACAAAACCTGGATAGTGTACTGAAAGAAAAAGACTTTAGAAGTCTTCTTTTCAAAAAAAAAAAAAATTGGATATTTTATTTATTTACATTTCAAAATCCTCTTTTCCAGTGTCTTAGTCAGGGTTTCTGTTCTTACACGAACATCATGAACAAGAAGCAATTTGGGGAGGAAACGGTTTATTCAGCTTACACTTTCCATATGGCTGTTGATCACCAAAAGATGTCAAGACTATAACTCAAAGCAGGTCAGAAAGCAGGAGCTGATGCAGAGGCCATAGAGGGATGTTCTTTACTGGTTTGCTCAGCCTGCTCTCTTATAGAACCAAGACTACCAGCCCAGAAATGGCACCACCCACAGAGGGAACCTCCCCCTTGATCACTAATTGAGAAAATGCCTTACAGTTGGATCTTGTGGAGGCACTTCCCCAGCTGAAGCTCCTTTCTCTGTGATAACTCCAGCCTGTGTCAAGTTGACACAAAACTAGCCAGTACACACATTTTCCCCGCTGCAAAGCCCTATCACATCCCCCCTTATCCTGCTTCTATGAGGGTGCTCCTCCACCCACCCTCCCACCCACTCCTGCCTCACCGCCCTAGCATTCCTCTACACTGGGGCATCAAGCCTTCACAGGACCAAGGGCCTCCCCTCCAATTGATGCCAGATAAGGCCCCTTCAGCTCCTTTAGTCCTTCCCCTAACTCCTCCACTGGGGTCCATTGCTCAGTCCAATGGTTGGCTGTGAGCATCCACATCAGTACTGGTCGAGATCTGGCAGAGTCTCTCAGAAGACAGCTGTATCAGGCTCCTGTCAGCAAGTAATTCTTGACATTTGCAATACTGCAATAATGTCTGTGTTTGGTGTCTGCATGTGGGATGGAGCCCCAGGTGGGGCAGTCTCTGGATGACTTTTCCTTTAGACAGGAGCAATTTTGGGTTAAAATTTTGGAGAGGGTGGGTGGCCCTATCCCTCAACTGGGGGGGGGGGCGGTGTCATGACTGACTTCTGGATATGGTCACAGTAGGTTCTCTCTTTCCATTGTGTGGTATTTCAGCTGATGTCATCTCCATGGGATCCTGGGAGGCTCCTGCTTTCCTGGCATCTGGGTCTTTCTGGTGGCTACCCCCAGTTCCCCATCCCCCATTGCTATACACCTCTGTTCAATTTCCTAACCCTCTGTACATCTCCTACATCTTGTCACATGCCTGATTCTCCCCCTTTTCCCCTCCCTCTCTTCTCTTCCTCCCAAGTCCCTCCCACCCCCTACTTCCCTAGTTTATTTTATTCCCCCTTCAAAGTAGGACTGAAGTATCCACTCTTTCGTTTTACTTCCTCTTGAGCTTCATATGGTCTGTGAGTTGTAATGCGAGTAGTCTATGCTCTTTGCCTAATATCCACTTATCAGTGAATGTGTTCTTTTTTGACTGAGTTACCTCACTCAGGGTGATATTTTCTAGATCCATCCATTTGCCTGCGAGTTTCCTGAAGTCATTGTTTTTAATAGCTGAGTAGTACTCCGTTGTGTAAATGTACCACATTTTTCTGTATCCATTCCTCTATTGAGGGACATCTGGGTTGTTTCTAGCTTCTGGCTATTACAAATATGACTGTTATGAACATAGTGGAGCATGTGACCTTATTACATGTTGGACCATCTTCTGGCTCTATGCCCTGGAGTGGTATAGCTGGGTCCTCAGGTAGTCCATGTCCATGTCTTTGTTCGTCACACTTCTTCTGTGAAGTCTCAGGGATGTACGTATGTCAGAAGGTGAACAGAGTCTAAGAGCCAAAGGGGTGGATGGAACCAAGAAAATAGCATCTTCCAGACAGAGCAAGATTGAAAAGTCTGTGAAGTCACAGAGACTGTGGTAGTATGTGCCTAGCCTGTAAAGGCCCGGTCAAACTCTGAGAGGAGGAAACCAACCTGTGTACTGAAGCCTAATGGAGAAGCTACAGACAACTGCTTGTAAAGAACAAGTTGGTTTTCTACAATGGAGTCTGGTTAGGGTATAAACTGCATCCAATGCCCAGCAGTGGATGTCCAAACACAAAATGAAAAGTGTTTTTGTATTCTGTTTGTCTCATACTGCTTTAATTGTTGGGTTTTTGTTGTAGTAGTTGTTGTTGGTTTGTTTGTGTTTGCCTTCCTGGTCTGTCGCGACCACCAGTTCTTCAATCAGCAGTTTATTCAGGAACCTTCTTTCTTCATCTCTCCCAAACTCTGGGCTACAAGCCCTTTTATACTCTCTATCCACTCCAATCGTGGCAGGTCACGTCACCTCACCAGGTGTGCAGCCTCAGCCAACCAGAAGAGCAGGAACAAATCACCACCAAATGTGGACCTGTTTACCACAAGCTCCATAGCCAACAGGTACCATCGAAAGGTGCCATCGTTAAGGTGCAGTTTCTGGTAGCCCAGGGGAGGGGCCGTAGCCTCCTACACTGGTCTTTTGTTTGTATACAACAGTTTTCAATATTGTGTCTTTATGGCTGTTTTTGTATGTCTGTATATGTCTCTGTGGTGTGTGTGTGTGTGTGTGTGTGTGTGTGTGTGTGTGTGTGTGTGTGTGTGTGTGTTTTCTCTTATATTCTGGCTTGTTTGCTCTTTTTCTTTCTTTTTCCTTTTTATCTTTTCTTTCTTTTTTGTTTGTTTTATAAATGGAAAGAGAAAGAAGATGTGGATTAGCAGTTAGGTTGGGAAAAGCTGGTTATAAGTGGAAACATGAACAGGTATTAAATTAAAAATTTCAATAACTTTTAAATATAGGAGTAGTACATATAAGGAGAGCCAGGCATAGTTTACCCACACAGGGACTGGTGTGGCCACCACTCTTCAAACAGTAGGGAGCTAAGAAATGGTTCCATGCAGTGGAACTCACTGGAAATAAACTCCCTCAGATGCCTGGAAGGATTCCTCATGGAGAACGAGTATCTTCACAGCTGCTCTGCTAGGACATTGGGATCTGAGCAGTTCCGAGTGAATGGCTCTGGCTAACGTGGGCTTTGTCAACCACGAGAAATGTGGACCAGTAAGATTGCCCAACAGGAGCTGGCCTAGCAGATTTAAGAAAAAAATAAAACAAACAAACAAACAAACAAAAACCTTAACTGTGCAATAAAGTTCCAACTTTTATAGGACATTTACAGTGGCAAATTCATACTAGGCATAGGAAAGAGTATTTAAACCAGACACCCAAGCTTTTCATGTCCTTTAGCACAGAGAAAGAGCTCGCAGTGGAGACCCGCATTAGGACAAGGCTGCTTGGCCGTGGCCGCTGTCACCCCTCTAGCTAAGTAGACCCTTGGCCAGCCTTATGTAGGAAGAGTTTACAGTCCTGACTCGCTCTCCTCTAATTCCGCACAGATTTTTTCCATGCTTCGTTTACAGTTTGAAAAGAGTAAAGTTGTGGGGTTTTGTTGTTGATATTACTTTTCTGTATAGATATTTATTGACAAAACATAAACCCTTTACATTTTGATTCACAAATATAACATTGGTTGTCATTTCTTCTTGGTTGATCTCGGAACTCTGTGAGTTTATTGGTAATATCTTTCATAGAATCCTGACTTCAGTAATTTTTTTCCCTCTTATATAGTTTTCCTGAAAATTATCTATTCTGTTAGATACATCAAGAAATCCCATTTTCATTTATTTTCCTCAATTATTCTTTCTGTTTTGCACTTACATAAACACTTTTCTAATCAGGCTCTTCTTAAAGCCAGCTTTGTGTTTGATTTGGTCCCAGAAAATTAATATAAAAATGTACATGTTTGATTTGAGGTATTACTTGCTAATTTTATTTTTATTTATTAGTGTTATCATGACTCTCTCTGTGTCTTTCTTTTTCTCTGTGTGTGTTTCAATTCAGTCAGAGTGAGTTCACATATAACACAGCATAAATGTGGATAAGAAAATATCTTTCGGTATTTTACTTTCTGCCTCACCATGGAATATGAGGATCAGACTCTGATTTTCAGCAGGGTGGCATGTGCTTTTACCCACTGAGCTATCTCACGGACTTGCGATTTTGTTTTAATAAACATTTACAAGTACGATTTTTTTCTTCATGCCATTTTATCTTTAGTTTACTTTTTAAATTATTACACTTTTATTTTCATTAATCTCAAAATATTTTCGATCTCATGAAAATTTATGTTTTTACTCATCATCTACTTAACCTGCAATACAAATTGGTAAAATATTTAAATTTTTGTTACTTATTTCTACAATAATTTCATGGTGGATAAGAAACAAACTTCATTTGTTTTCAAACCTTTTATACACATTTAGAACGCTTCCGCAATCTAGTTTACAGCCTAGCCTTGACTCCCTTGAGTTTACTTAGATATCATGGGCATCCTGCTTTGGGGCAGTAAATAGTCAACAGGTTTCTTTTGGGAATAGATAGCTTACAATATGGTTTGACTTTTCCACTTAATTATTGACCAGCTAGATCTATGCAATGTTGATAAAGGTGTATTTTAATCTCTAGTATTAATTCTGTAACTTTATTTCCATCAGATTTTTTTTTCTTCATGAAGTTTGACATTTTATTCTCAGTTTTATTGTTTGTCATTTTTAAATCTCTCTAGTGAGTCTGAGTCACACAATAGTTACCAATGTCTCTGGGAATGTGATTGTGTTAAAATCTGCTGTGACATTACTAACACAAATGTAGCTGGATATTTTAGTGTATCTCAAATACATCAAAGTTGTAAATTTCTACTGACGTATCTCTGCTTATAGATTAAACTTACTGCTCACCTTGATTTTAGTTCTAGTTGACTTTGGAGGGTGGGGCATAGGATTGTCCTGACTTTGTACCATGAACTTCCTGCCCAAGCCTCCTAGTTACTTGGATTCCAGACACAAGCTGTCATATCTCTTCCAATTGACTGATTTATTCCTGCCTCTTCATTGACCAAATATCTACTTCCCTGATTATATAGAATTTTTTAAATGTACATAATGGTTTATTTTTCACATTGTCTGACATGTGTTTTGTTGGATTTATTTATTTCTAGAGATCAGGCATAGGGTTTGGGAGACTAGTTAAAGTACTGAAGGTTATCATAATTTTTATATTTAATTTTATGTTATCGTAGATAATTTGGTGCTGGATACTGGCTTTTCTTAAATAAATAATCTGTATATTTTAAATAATCATCATCAATATGTATTATAGTTTTCTTATTTTATTGTTAGTTATCATTAATTTATTACAAAAGTGAAAACGACATAAGAAGGGTTTGATATTGGACACAGTTTTAAGCATTAGGTATCTGCTGTGGGTCTTAGAGCACACAGCCCTACACAAGGAAAAAATAGTGATTTGAACATAAGATGTTCTCCAACTCACACTGTCATCCATAAAAAATAAATTAACAAAAATAAAAATAAAACAATCTCCTTTAAGATGTTTCACATCAGGTTTTTGGTCTGAGAAATAGAAAAGAAGCTAAAACATAGAGCTAGAGCACATTAGAGATAAACACAAGCCTATGTGTTTATTTTGATTCAGAAGCCTGTATATGATGGAATCACATTTTCTTTAAACAGTCCATTTGAAGAGTATCTTCATTAAATGATCTTAGTGTAGTAAGGATTGTATAACATTTACTTGTAAGTAATTTTGAGGTTGGAAAGTCATACAGTCATATTTTTCATAGCATGGAGTTGGGGTTCTGTGAACCTCACCAAACGTGGTAGGCAAATAAGCTGAGATGTTTGTTAGAGTTGTGACTTGTGTCAACTGATAAGATTCTCCTTTTTATATCATAGATGGTTTGTAGTTACTATAATTACTTGTATTGTATGCCAAAAAGTGTGGTTTCTTATGTAGCTCAAATTTAAAAGAAAAAAAAAATCCCCAAAATACTTCACTATGTTTACTTGGCCCCCGTTCCCCGAAACAATTGCTTCCAACACTATATAATGTGTTGTGAGGGCTTTTCTTCTCTGCCAGCATTTCAGTATCTATACATTTCACATTTTCATAATTCTCTTTCATTTCGTTCCAAGTGGCATTGTGTTTGCACATAAATTCCTGTTTCCCCTTGTCGTGTCTGCTAATCTCTCGGCAGTTGTGGGTTTGGCAGCACAGGTTCAATTTAACTCGTGAAAAGCAGGCTGTCTATTCTGCTCCATTCATCATCATCAACCAAGATCATCCTGGAATCAAAACCTGTTTTCTATTATCTTGTTAGTTTTGGTGGTGATGTATGGAAGGGGAGGTAGACGGTGGCAGGCTACAGGATAGAACTGTAGTTTATAACACACATCTGCCTCTGTCTAGTAACCCCAGGGGACTTGTGCTTCCCTCATCTGCAGACATAAAAATTCACAGTAAAGCTCTTTTTTTTCCCCCCAGCCAGTATTGTTTAGATGAAGTGCTTGATGCATGGGCCTTCAGAGAAAAATTCCAACACCCAGTACACATAGAACACTCAGATTATCTATAACTGCAGAAAAACCACACATGAAGTATGTCCTGAGTAGTGGGGAGTTGAAATGGAAGTTAGAAATAATTATTTTTAGATTTTTGAACTAATAGGAATATAAGTGTAACCAAATACATTTTTCAGAAATGATCTCAGGAGTAATTGAAGAGAATGAATTGGGAGAACTACAGATTCGTTTTGCTCTTCTCAGACACAAGCAGGATAGCATTCGTAATGAAAAACAGACAATCTATTTTTTACCTGACATAGTAACAGAAAATACATCATTGAGGCCTTCCTTAAGTAGATTTAGGGTGTTAAAAACGTCAATCACTCATTGTACCTTCATCATGTAGTTTTAAATATAATAAATAGGTTAAAATATAACCACTAAACATTATATAATCTATATGAATATTCAATTTTAAAACAAACATACAAAGTGATGTTATTTCAAAGTACTCATCACAGAATAAGCTTAGACAGTTCTCTTAATTTCACTATTCATTTAACCCTTGCAGACTCCATACTTCCTTAAAATTATGGGATAAAATAGAGACCATTTTCTCTAAATTTTAAAGTAATTTGTCATTTAAATAATGACTTTTTGAGGAAAAAATACATTTAAAATAATTGTAAATAAAATGTTTCTTATAATTTAATTTTCTTTTAAAATATTTTGATCTCAGTGCAGAGTCAGAATACCTGTCTTTGTACAGGTGAAAAAAGTCTTTACCACCATGCTATACTGCAAGCATTTAAGGTTTTATCCTTGTTGTGACCATTGAAATATAGGGCTTATTCGTAATTTCTCTAGCGCGTGCTTCATCACTTTTGTTATCTGATTGATGTTCCAGGTTATCTGAATCCCTCTATTCCACTGTAAAAACAAAGCTCTCCGTGTGATGGACTACTTGGAGGTTTGATCTTGTTACTTTTGATCACGTGCAGAAATATTCACTACAGCCTCCAATAGACATCATCAATCAACTTAGAACGGCACATAAAGGACAGAAGCATCTTACAATGAGCATTTTGTTCTGTATGGGGTGTATCTAGATTTTTCTTGTGGAGAATATATTTTAATACTATAACAGCATTATTCACAAACTTGGTAATTCCTTTCAGGTCTGAAAATTTTAATTAATCAAGGACAATATTCATAAATACTTAACCATTATTTTGAAGCATCTACATTGAATGGGAATCTTTTATATGAGGTTACTTATTTTTACTTATGTGTCTATGTGCACTTATGTGTACAAGTGCCCAAAGGCAAAAAGAAAGTGTTGTATCCCTTGGAACTGCAGTTCAAGTAGTTATGAGCCACCAAACATGGGTGCTGTAAACCAAACTCAGGTCGTGTGGAAGATCAACAGGAACTTTAAATGTTGAACTGTCCCTTCATTCCCAGGTGGCCTCTTTCCTGATGTTCCAAATTGTGTTTCATGACAATTCTGTTAAAATTTTATTTTCATGTGTGCTGTTTTCTAAACCTGATTGTCCTTATACTAAATTTACTAAAATTAGTTTTCATAGAAGTGATTATATATTATATATATAATTGCATATATTATATATAATTATATACAGTATGTACTATATAGTTTTATATATAACATTATATAATGGCATCTATGAATATGAATATATACAATATAATATGAATGTATACAATATATAATATGAATATATTCTTATGTTTCCAATATTTAACATTTAATTGAAACAATATTTGGAGCTGTGATTGATTCAGCCCTGGTAGGAAACTTATCAGTTTTACATTGGGTGACTGACTGCCCATCCAAAAATCTATGGTGGAGATGCGTGAAAGGGCTAGTTCTGCTGTTCCAAAGTTTTAGGATCTCCATGACACAGGAAATAACAGGATAACTGGGAGGAGTCCTGAGAAGATCCAATATTGATGGTGTCACAGAAGCCAGAGATCTTGAATCAGATCAATGACTTATTGCAATGAACTTTTGCAGGTGAACATACGTGGACAAAAGGACATACTGTGGTACACTGTGGTATACTATAGATTCCATGATGAGATGTGTTCTGTTATTATTTTGTTCTTGTTCATTTGTGTGTATGTTGTAATTTGGTGGGGTGGGAGAGGTTGCAAGGGTGAAGGGCAGATATAATGGGCCTGAGAGATGAGCTGGATTGGGATCCATGATATGAAACACACAACTGATCAATACAAAGTTCAAAAAAAAGAATGCATATATCTACTATAATTAAACATTCTTTTAAATGTTAGGAAGACAGACAAATAAGCAGTTAATTATAATTGTTTAAAGGGTAAATGAACGCTAAGGTCAATGAAATACAGTACACAAGGCAAAAAGTTCTTTAGACGAAGCGTGAGTCATACAATGTTTACCTTCAGAGTTCTATGAATGTTATACCATACATTTATATCATGAAGAGTAAGAATAAGACCTCCGCATAAAACCAGAGACACTGAAATTGATAGAGGAGAAAGTGGGGAAAAACCTCGAAAATATGGGCACAGGGAAAAAAATTCTCAACAGAACACCAATGGCTTGTGCTGTAAAATCAAGAATTGACAAATGGGACCTCATAAAATTGCAAAGCTTCTGTAAGGCAAAAGACACTGTC
>NC_034591.1:154195285-154207393 GCF_900095145.1 Mus pahari
GAAGATGGCCTAATCGGCCATCACTGGGAAGAGAGGTCCCTTGGTCTTGCAAACTTTGTATGACCCAGCACAAGGGAAGGCCTGGGCCAAGTAGTAGGAGTGGGTGGGTAGGGGAGCAGGGGCAGGGGGTGGTATAGGGAACTTTTGGGATAGCATTTGAAATGTAAATAAAGAAAATAATAATAATAATACAATGAAATGGAAAAAGTAGTGAGACATGAAGTAATATGACGAGTCTTTGTGAAATTGAAAAGGTTTGTAGAAATATGTGTTCGGGTACAAAGCAGACTGAAATTAAAGACTACCAGGATGTCTCTTGCCCCAATACAGGGAAACACCAGGGCCAAGAAGGGGTAGTGGGTGGGTAGGGGAGCAGGGGGGGAGGGTATAGGGGACTTTGGGGATAGCATTTGAAATGTAAATGAAGTAAATACCTAATAAAAATTGAAAAAAAAAAAGACTACAAGGGTGATATAACAAGGTTCCTGACTGATATTTTCTTTTTATATTTACTTCTTCGACTAAACCGTAATTCCTTCCATCCCAAGGAACAATGAATGGCAATTATAAGAGGTACTTCCATGAGCACATTGGTGCCACACTTATCTATCCTGAAAATGACAATAAATACAGGTAACGGAATTGAAATCTAATTACCAAATAGTGAGAAGACTAAGAAAGACTGACAGTGTAGCATGCAGGAGATTTCAGTGTACCGCTGGAGGGAAAACCAGGGAGGTACCCAGGCAACACAGCACTTAGGGACAGAGAAGCGCCATACCATCCTGGGCAGCACTTCAGTCCAGTTCTTATGACAAAGTAAGACCCTATCTCAAAATAGAATAGATAAACAATATCTGGAATTGTTGGGCAGAGAAGCCATATTTGTAAAGTAGATTGAAAACAAGAAAAAAGGAGCTGCAAAGATGTGCCCTGGCTAAGAGAGCTTTCAGCTCTTACTGAAAAATCCGAGTTTGGTTCCCAACACCTGATTGTAAAGCTTGAAATACTCTGGAAATCGAGCCAAAGGGGAGCAAACACACTCATCTAGACTCTGCAGGCACACACACACACACACACACACACACACACACACACAAACACACACACACAATTGCAGAGAAGGGAAGAGAGAGACAGAGACATAGAAACACAGAGAGACACAGAGACACACATACACAGAATTTCAAGAACCTGTCCATCTTACAGAAAGCTATGGTTTTAATCCCCATAGCACATCATATATACAAAATACCAACAATCATTGTTTCCTAAAGAATTTTTGACACTTAAGAAAACTCTCCACATTTCTGGAGTAGAGAGACCACTAACAAGCAACAAACAAACAAACAAACAAACAGAAAATGCACCGCTACAGGATAAAGAATCTTCCCAAGCTACTAACTGGAAGGAAGGGAATGGGTACCTTTGGGTGTCCACACAATGGTTGCCATATCCAGAGATAATCTCAACTAGGTCTCAAAGTTTGACTCTGATTAGTTAAATTTTTGAAAGTAAAATAAATATTTGAGAAATTACTAAATAAAAGAGGAAGACTAATCTCTTAGAAATTAAATTTTTCAATACACCAAAATATAAAGAAAATGATAAGAATGTTAATTCCATGCAAACACACGATTATTATTAAAAAACAGACAAGCTAAAGGTAAGTCAGCTACCAAACACAAGGTGAGGAACCAGAACCACAGAACGTGTTTTCCTTGGACAGAACTACAGAACACAATACGTTTGGAGAGAAATATCACAAGGGCTAAATGGGACAACTTAATAAAATCAGATATTAATATGATGCTATATTATATGACAAGACAGTAAACAAACAACTAAAAACAGAGAATTAAGGCTTAATAAAGCAAAACATATAAAGCCCCAAGTGACATTTCCAATGAGTAAGCTGACAGAAAATGTATCCAATTTAGATTAAGAGAACATTCAATATTTAGAGGGCTAGTCTTATAAAGAAAACAATGATACAATCTGGCAAAGTTAGGAACACTAGATGGTAGGATATTACATAATTAACTCAGCAGGGGAAGAGAAAGATGATTGTGGTGTCAACTCAGCCTAGAAATCAGAGCCATAAAGGAGTCTTCTGACTCTAGAGATAATATAGGCTAGAACATCATCAAACCCTCAGATTATAAACACAAACAATAAATACACCTTGCATTTTCATTTAAAAAGTAATGTGTGACGTGGACACAATGTAAAATCACAATGTGAAATGTGCCGAACCCCTGGACACATGCATAGATAGACAGATGGTGAAAACTCTCGCCTTCCTGTATGGGAACTGCCGCAATGCATCTTGGGGGAAAACGGGCATGGTCAGACACTTTTTACTGCGGTTTCTTTCACTTCTCTCTCAGTCAAGTCTCAGCCCTGCCTTCTCCATCTCCTCTTCTGTTCCTTTCTAGTCCAGAAAAAGCAGCAGATGCAAAGGGAAGAGGACAGGATGAAACAGAAGTGGGCAGGAAGGTCCTGGGACTTAACCATCAAAATGAAAGCCCCTAACCTGTTCGTGTTCTGGTGGGTAAACTGGATTTGCATCCCGCTACACATCTACTTTATATGCTCACTCTTCTGAGCTTGTAGCCATCGTATTAATTATGGCACAGCGGAGACACATTTTCCATCCAGTAAGAAGAAACAGCGTATGTCTTCTCCACTATTCCTGAAATTAAAACATTATACCATAACCAGCTCAGATAAAAAAAAAATCTAACTTATCATATTTGTTCTGATGATATTTTGCCATCATTAATTCGTTTATGCCTCAGAGTTTCCTACCGCACAGAAGGTAATTATCACAGATTCAGACACATATTTTGTTTTCCTTTGGCCATAACTCAGATCAGTTAAAATCTGCACCACACCCCACACTCGCAATGGTTTCTATTGACTTCTGCAGGTGTCACATTCTACTGATGCCCTCTGTGAGACAGAAAACAAAGATGCTTGTTCATAGATTCCCTGGAGCACATCGCTACCATTGATCCATGGTTTTAAGGGCTTTAGTCACTAATTTCCTCCCACCAATGGAGAAACCCATTGCTCAGTGTGTTTAGACTCTTATGGCTGCCCACTGTGACTTCAGTTCTTAATCTGCCTGGAAGTGTCAAAAGTCACGCTGTTGCTTGGAAAAAGAGTGATTTAAAGAAAAAAAAAAAAACTGCTACTGAGTGAGATGCTTTTCTTAATACTAAGATGTTCTGGAGAATAGAGAAAAGTGCAAAAATGCATTTATTTTCTTCACTCTTGAATGAATAACCACTAAAGCTCATCTACATGTGTCAGAAAATATTTTAACAATGCAATTTCATTGAAGGAATGTCAGTATAAGTACAGTGCTTAGGAAGTTACATGGTAATTTGCTATCAGTGGTGTTCAAATAGAGGTTAAAACCATTAGCATTATTAACCGAAGGAATAAATTTAATATTTTCACATTTGTTCCTTAATGGTCTAGATGACTTTCTGTTTGCTGAAGTTACAGGTACTACTTCTCATTAAGTTTAAGTTTTACTTTCTACAAATAGACTGCTTCTTGATCTGTTATAAACATTAATTTCAATTGTGAAAATAGCTTTATAAACTAGTATTTATTATAACATCATTTCTAATTTGTAGAAATAGAATGATTGAAATAGGATAAAATTACATAATATAATAGCATTAATTTATTTTAATGAGAAGAAAAATACTTCTGTTTATAGCCAGGCCTAACTTCAAAGGCAGGTATGGGTGACATGAATATAGAAGCCAAGAAAGATCAGTACTGTAGTACTGGGGGTCGGGGGTGGGGGGACATCAGAATATATATTTCCATATAGAGTACAATTATTGACCAGAACTTTTCTTTCCCTTTTTTAATACAAGTAGGACATGCTATGGACAAAATCGGGCTGGAGGTGTAGCTGAGTGAGTAAATGTTTATCTAGCATAAAAAAAAAAAAATTAAACAACAATCTAGGCTCCATCTACAGCATGACATTATTCAGCCATCTTGGATACATGGCTATAATTTGTAATTCATCACCTGGGTACATGGAAAGAGAAGATTCATAAATTGAATATTACCCTTGACTATGAAGGAAGTTCAACATCAGCATGGACTATATAAGACCCTGTTTTAAAAAAAATTAAAAATCAAAGAAAGAAGATAGTAGAGAACAAAAATTATAATCAGGACCTCTAATCACACAGCCTTTTTTCTTTCCTTCTCTCTGATCCCGTTTGCTTCTCTGTTGCTGTAATAAAACACTGACCAAAGCAACCTGGGGAGAAAAGGATTTATTTTATTGTGTACTTTATGGTATATCATCAAAGGAAGCCATGACCAGATCAAGGCAAGAACCGAAGTAGAGACCATAGAGGAACGCTGCTAACTGGCTTTGTCTTCATAGTATCCCCACAGTCTTTCTTCTACCACCGAGCCCCTTGTGTTGGTATAATACTCCCCGGAGTGGTCTGGGAACTCCTTCATCAATTAGCAATTTAGAGAATGTTCCACAGGCATGGCCACAGGGCGTTTTCATAGGAGCATTCCTCATCTGAGATAGCCTATAGGTTTATGTCAGGTTGACAAAGACTAACCAGGACACCTTTGCTTTCCTTGAATATTGGCTTCAATTTCTCCTTCTACAAAAGCAATGTGACTGTACAACTCTACATCTTAGTGCTAGCATATGAAACTACTCGCATCCACACAGAAAAGAAAATGACCTTAGGGAAAGCTTCTGGATGCCTTGAAGATCACAGATCAAAGAGAAGAGAAGATACAGGTCCCTATCACATTAGCATGTACCTCCTGGAATGATGCTAACATGATATAAAATCAGAAATAAGTGAAAAACTGACATTTACTGTATCTGTGTGACTTTTCTCAACAGTGAGATGACTGAACTGGAAGAGAACAAAGCAACCTATATGTGTGTGTGTGTGTGTGTGTGTGTGTGTGTGTGTGTGTGTATGTGTGTGTGTGTATATGTATTCATATATATGTGTGTGTATGTATATACATAAATATGCATATGTATTTATATATGAGAAAACAAAGGGATAAAACAACATAAATAAAGCCTTATGACTAGCTATCATCTATGTTTTCTACAATCCATGAGCATTTTGTATTGTTCTTTATATATTATTCTAGGTGGTATTTCATAAATATTGAGGAAGAAAAGGCATAGTAAATATATAATATATAAAAGGTTGCTGTGTGCTTCAGAATTTACACACTCATGAAGAATATTCCATTCTCTAGGCATGGAGGTTTGATGGTGAAGAGGTGATTTTGCTCTTGCAGAGAACCAGAGTCCTGTTCCCAATTACAAATTCTGGCAGCTTAAAATTGCCTGCAACTCTACTCCCCAAGGATTGGATGCCTCTATTCTGGACTCAACAGACAATGGACTCCCATGTGCAGACCCACACACAGATACATGCATAGCCACATATATGGCATATAAAATAAAATCTTCAAATAAATAAGTTTTTTTTTTTGGAATGTGGCCATGGATGTACATTTGGAATGTGGCCATGGATGTACATCTTGCATAGCAGCTCTCTATCCAAGGTGGGGTTTATTACCTACTAAACAATGATGAAGTCAGACCAAAGGGTTAGAATACCTTCATGATATAAGTGAACAGGAACACAGCTAGATATACACACAATGTAAGGGCAGTAGGAACACAATTTTCATCTCCACTTTTGGATAAGTAAAGAAACATCTGGCCAAGTGTATGCTAAATTATTCTAGCATGGACTTTCTTTGGTAGAAAATAAAAGCAGATGGAAGAATCAGTCTAACTAGTCACACAGTCTACTTGGCAACTCTTAAAACCTCCCTTCTCCCCACACATGGTTGTAAGAATTCACCTTTTTGTTTGATTTATAAAATCAAATAATAATCTCAGTATCAGAGGTTCAAGAGTCTACACAATTTAGTAAAATTAATATCAACTTTCTTTTCTGATCTAAGAGGTTACCAGAGGGTGTCTGCTGTCACGAGACATAACCGTATAACTTATCAAAGGTTAAAACTCTAATGAGTTGCCTTTTGTGATGGATTCTTGCAATTTATGATTATAAATCCACAGTTTAGGTGAGTTATCTCCTCATATTAGGATATTAAGACCTTTTACCTAAATGTCAGAAACACTGATGGCAAGGATAAATTAGCAATCCTCGATGGATGGCCTCGATCTGTTTTAAAGTTTCATTTAATTCCCCTTAAATAACATCAAAACAGATTTGGCTAATTAGTGTACTTCTGGAGCTAAAGATTAAATTCATATAAAATACAAATATGGGGGTCATAACACGGCTCAGAAGGTAAACACACTACCAAACCTAATAACCACAGTGTGGTTCCTGGGGACTCATATAAAAGGAGGCAAAACAGACTTCTGCAAGCTCTCCTTGAATTTCTTTGAGCACACAACACACATAGATAATAGATGAACAGATAGATATGGATAGATAGATAAGATTGATAGATAGATAGATAGATAGATAGATAGATAGATAGATGATAGATGATAAATGATTGATAGATAGATAGATGATAAATAATAGATAAATAGATGATAAATGATTGATAGATAGATACATGATAAATAATAGATAGATAGATAGATAGATAGATAGATAGATAGATAGATAGATAGATAGATAGATAGGAAATGCTAGCATGCCTTCCATGTGTGAATTACTTCCTAACCAACATCTTTGCTATTTACTAAAACACAAGAACAATTTTGAATGTTGTTACTTAAAATTAATTTTAAAAACCTATCAATTTATTCATTATATAGCGAAACAGGACAAATACTTTTTGATAACTGAAAATGTCAGAGTCACTATCTTTTATGGGATGTCAAGGTGTCTATATGAAAATTATATTAGGATAACCTTACTGTGTTAGAATGGAAAATGGAAAATTTTGCCAGTGAATCTGCCTACATCTATACCCTTTTTTAGGAGAAGAGATGTGATGGTTTCTGGGTATATAGAGAATGAGCGGAACCAGAAGGAGCCTTAGGAACAACAGTGTCTAAACCATCATGCTAACGTTTACCACTCCACCCACCATAAAGCGTATGTTTTCTAAGGTCCTGACATCAGAGGCACAGCAGTTCCCACGCATTGTCTTCATGTTCTCTTTCAGAGGAAAGGCTGGAGCACAGTGTCCTGGTAGTCTTCCTCTCTCCCCATCACAATCTCATTCACTGGTTTCAGCTACTTCTAGCCTCTGTTTCTCAGAGTCTACCTCAGCACAGGATACTGATGTGGTTGGTACAACTGCCAGGCAAGAAATGGACAAGGGCAGATAAAACACTCATGTTGATCCACGTCTGAATACAGGGGTATAGTGCATTCAGTTATAAATTTATTTATAGTCATGACCCTTGGCAAGGATCTGCAGAATATATTCGGATATCACAGAAAACCTTCAAAGACTTTCCCAAAGGTACAATAACTAGTCTGAGCACACAGGAAATGTGTTGTTGGCTCATGTCGTCTAATGTGATGCTATTTTAAAAACATAACTAGCATTTACTTGCGGCATGTACTGATGTTACTTCATCATGGGTCTTTGAGGTGATGGCATTTCTAATCTCTAAATAAACAATGCTCAAACAGGCTTATTACTAGGAAAAACACAGATTTTAAAACTCATGGCTTTACCTTGATCGTAATTGGGTGACTTGATAAGTAATGCATAAGGCAGACAGTATCTGAGACTGTTAATTTCTGCTTACCATGTTCTGCTGAGCTATGGGTTCTTAAGTTGCCTGTGATGAGAACACCAGAAGGCTACCCAAAATAAGCATTACATTCTTTAGATACTTACACACACACACATATACACACACAAATACACATACATGTGAATATATATATATATATATATATATATATATATATATATTCATACATATGTACATAAGTATTCAGTAATTTCTACCTATAAGCCTACCTCTCTTCTTTTTAGCTAGTGATCTATGAGGAGACAACCAAATGGCAGCCATGGCTTTTGGTTGCTTTACACCAGTGCAGGAGTGTTCCCAATATTTAAGGACTGCTCTATCAATCACACAGTCATAGTGCACGCAGAGACTTTTGGTTGCTAGCTATTAAAGACAAAATATATGATGATCTTAAAAAATAGTTGGTGTGATATTGCATATCCATACTACCAGCACTGGGTAAGTAGAAGCAGAGGGATCGGAGGGCCAAGAACATTCTTATAGTGAGTTTGAGACCAACCTGGTTACATAAGACACTGTTTCATGTTCAAAAAAGAAAAAGAAAATCCAGATGTTAATTGGCTTGAGATGCTCAATTTGTGACTTTTTAGAATCAGAAAAAAGGGCATCTTATAGGTTATTTTACATTTAATTTATCTTGCCTTAGTAATGTTAACATGATAGACATTTGCTTTCAGAAGTATACAATATTTTCTATCTAGAGGTACCACTTTTAAGAGTTTTGCTTCAGTTCTCACTCATGCTATCTCCACTAGCTAAGCAGAAGCTGTTTCCACAAAGTTTGGCTCTTGTGCCAGAGAAGAAATCCACATTCATGGAACTGGGTGGCTGGTATTCACTGTGCTTTCACAATGTGGACCCACAAGGGATTTTTCATGTCTTGAATGAGCTCCTTAATTCCAATCTGTTTGAAAGGAGTGGGTGTGCACTTTAAGAGAAATCTTGAAAATCACAAGAACAAATCTAGCATAGTGGTTCACACCTGTAACCAAAGCATTCCATTGTTTTAGCCAGACTTACTAAATTTCAGCCTGGACCAAGTGTAAGACATAGTCTCAAGTATACACATATCTAGGAAAATTATACCCTAGAATTAAAGTGTTAAAACTAATGAAATTCAACAAACTACTGATGGCGAATTAAATCTGTAAGTGGGTCAATTTCCAAAAACTAGTATCTGCCACATTTAGTTATTTTTTTCTAAATCTTTTCTAAATAATTTTGACAGCAGAGAAAAAACCCAAGTTATATAATTCCTCCACTATAAATATTGAATCATTATAAACTTCTGTGAAAGCTGAGATAATGTGATGTGATTGTGTCATTTGCGTCTTGATTGAAAGGCTGGAAAAGATATTTCCTAGTTGAAATCCGCCATTCTATTCTAAGGTGTCTGATCACATCTCTAAAGTAGTATATTGTATGGCAAGACTCACTCCATCAATTGTAGAAAACTGCAGAAACTCAAATGAATAGCTTATCATTAAAGTAGTAACTGTTCTAAATTATCTCAATCAGTAGGTCCAACCTCTTAGAACTAATCACTAATTTGTGTGTGAATTAAAATCTTGCTACTGTAATAATCTTATCAGTCTCAGGATTCCATGATAGTTATGAAAGTGTCAACAGATTTTCAATTGGTAGAGTAGAAAATTAAGCTATAAATAGTGGACTCAAAAGAAAATCATGATGGGTAAAAATTGAATATAAGGGCCAGCAGGTTGCAAGATCTTTCAGCAGTTGATGATGACCTCATGATCTCCTAGACTGAGGGTATACTATAGTCAGAAACACAAGCCTTTAAATCTTGTTGTTAACAATTATGATGTGGTAAGGATTAGGCAAAATAAATGTAAAGCAGAAAGATACAGAGCCTGTGGAGTTTGTTTCACACTTTCTTTAAGTGTAGTTCTCTGAGAAGGGGAAGGGGAGATGGGAGAAGGAGGTGCAAGGGTGATACTGGGAGAAGAAGAGGGTGGCTGTGATCAGGCTGTAAAGTTAATAAATCAACAGAGGAAAAAAGATGCAGTTGTTAACCTGGAAGGATATGACATGGAGTAGTAAAGTGTGGAACCGTGTGGATTTCAGAGGAGAATGGACATTGGTTACTGTAGAGGGAAGGTGATTTCATCCCCAACCCCAGGCATAGGCTGCATCAAGAAAGACTCAGAAGGTAAAGTCAACAAGAGGAGTCAGAGGCTCCAAGGACAGTAGGAGACCAGACAGTAGCAACTGCAAGACAGACTCCGCAGATAGCAAATCTCTTATCTATACATTCTGAGCACGGGACCCATTGAACTGTTCTCAGCACCACAGTCTAATGCAAATTTGAATCATTCTCGTGTCTGTGCTGACTAAACAAAAGTGTGTGTGAGTGTAGACAGATTGAAAAAGACACCAGGACAAGAAACAAACACCGTGTGTCAGCAGCCGAAGCGGTGAGGGGTAGTTTTAGTGTATAAATGATTAAAAAATAAGATGCACATTTTTTGAAGAAAAAAAAAATGGAATGGAATTGTCCCTAATGATACTAGAAAATTATGTTTTAGAGATAATGTAAGAGCTCTATAATGGTATTATTTGTGTGAGGAGTTCCCCTGTAAATGAGATGAAAACAGAGTTGCCTACTCCTATGTCTGGAGTCCATAAACTCTTAGAGACAAAATATAAGGAATAGACTAGTGAAATATCCAAAGGTGATGGAAGAGGGGGATACAGGGCTACGGTAACATTACAGTGTTCAAGCTCTTTTCTTAAAATTAGCCTTGGCATTCATTGTGCCACTTGATCTCACACATAATGAGCGAGCCAATAAAGTACCTATCCATCTGCTTACCATTAGTTAATAATTCAGTCATGTTCAACTACCACAATAATTCAAGTATCAATGAATAATTCAGTGGAATTTCAAAATATTGTTTTTTACATTCTCAATTCAGCCTTAGGGTAAATAGTCTCTAGGATATGCCTAATCTAATAAGAAAAGGTAAGTGCGCTTCGGACATCTGGTGAAATCCGCAGAAGATGTGTATGCTCTGAGAAGCGTCACGGGCCTCACGAGTGATACATGCACTATTAAAGAAGAGCAAGGAGACTCACAATTTCTAAAGTGTGTCTTTCCTAAAACTAAGACACAGGTGTAGGGAGAAAAAAAATAGGAATTTTTTTTTATTAGAGTTACAGATATTAAGAGTCTCATATATTTTAAAAATATGTTGTAGTCACAGATTTAAAAAAAAAAATAAGAGAAGTCAGGCCTCTAACTTCCTTTAAAATAAAATATGGCTCTTCACTGGAGAGTAATCTCCTTTGCCACATACCAAACTTATCAGCCTGTGACTAGAGCTCACCACAGCCTTTCATCTCAGTGCTACTTTGAGCCTGCTGGGCACTTACACTGGAAAGCTTTTCTCCTTTTCAGGACAGTATGCAAGGGTTGCCAACAGACCCCTGTCACCTTTGACCTCTTAGGCACAATTTACCATTCATCAAACATCTTAGTGCTGACCCAACTGCTAGCTCTTCTCCTAATACCTTTGAATATGTATGAGCCTTTAAAACATTGTGAGTTGTTAGTTGTTTTCTCAGATTTTTGTGTTTTTAGCTCTAACATTTTGTGTTGTACTTCTCATCGACCCCTGTATTCCTGATGAACTCCTCAAATGCTTCTACCAAAGACAGGTTGGTTCTAGGACAATGCCCGTTTCTTCATATAGTCCTTTTAATTCATACTTAGTCTTTTATGTATTTTTCATTCTTCCAAGTGTTGAGTTCTTCAATATCAATTTGTCCACTCTTTTCTATAATCTGCCCAGATTCTGCTATCCAGAGACATTCAGTAATCAATTTACCCCATCAGAAACACATTTCTAGACTCCTCTAGCAGATGCTAGTCTTATACACTATAAGGATGACTCCTATTAATTCTTTTACTGAAAAATGCTGAAGACCTCAGTCCAATGCTTTGCTATGAGTATCTGCATCTGTCTTAGTCAGCTCCTGGTAGATCCTCTCAGAGGACAGCTGTGCTAGGCGTCTGTCTGCAAGCCCAACCTAGCATCAGTAATAGTGTCAGGGATTGGTGCCCACTTATGGGATGGATTCTAAGTTAGTCAGACATTCCTTCAGTCTCTGTTCCATTTTTGTCCCTGTATGGACTGAGGTAGGGGGTTCCAGTGGAAGTGTTAGTGGTAAGATTGAAGGAACTGTAGCGAATGGCAACCCCATAGAATAACCAACAGTGTCAACTAACCTAGACCCCCAGGGAGCTCCAAGCAACCAAAGAGCATACATGGGCTGGTCTGAGCCCG
>NC_034591.1:154207444-154238889 GCF_900095145.1 Mus pahari
ATATATATATATATATATATATATATATATATATATATATATATATATATATCAGAGACTGACTGCCTTATCAGGCCCCACTGGGAGAGGATGACCCTAGTCCAGTAGAGTCTTGATGCCCCAGAGAAGGGGAATGCCTGGCGTGAGGGGGGCGCCCTCTCAGAGGTAAGTGGGAGGGGGAATGAGGTGGCAAACTCTGGGAGGGGGAACGGAAGGAGGGGCAACATTTGGGATGTAATAAATAAAATAATTAATTTTAAAAAACATAAAAAAGGAAAGAAAAAGTGCTGAAGACAACTTCTTTAAAGAAGCTGAAAAATAAATGTTAAAAAAGCAATGACTCAAGTTAGAAGATCAACTGAAATACATCTGTAATGAAGTAACAGTTGGTCTCCTGGTAGACGTCAAAGCACAGATGGCTCTGTAAGACCATTTCAGACCAGCATCACTCATATATTCTATAATTTGTTAATGTATGTATTTCAGGCCAGCATGTGCTATGGTCCCTGCATATCAACCATCTTCATCATAGTGTTCCAGACTCACATTTCTTTCTTTCTTTTTTTTTTTTTTAAACTTTTTTTTTTTTTCTTTTTTTGAGACAGGGTTTCTTTGTGTAGCCCTGGCTGTCCTGGAACTCAGTCTGTAGACCAAACTGGCCTTGAACACAGAAATCCACCTGCCTCTGCCTCCTAAGTGCTGGGATTGAAGGTGTGCACCACCACTGCCCGGCTCAGACTCAAATTTCTACAACTTTAAAAGTTTTATACTCACATTTTTAGTTTACTTATTTCAATTCCTTTGTGTTAAATACTATTAATTTATTAGTGGTATTCAAATATCATCAGTGATACTTTGATCAATAAATTTTGCAAAAATATTATTGTCATTTTTTATTTTTCTATAAAAAATTTAGTTAAAATTAATTCAAAGTAACAAAAACAAACAAAAAAATCATTTCAAACATCAACTGTGGCCATACTTGTGTTAAAGGACTTTCACTATCTGTAAGGAGCAAATATTCTTTTATTTGAAGTTTTGTGTTTACAGCTCTGCTCAGCCACAAATGTATTTTATGATAAAAGACATACTTTTAACTTTATCTTTTTATTCAGTTTGGGGTTTTCTATGCAAGGAGCAAGATCTTGCTCTTAACTACAAGGTATCTGTGGGATCCTGAGCTTCCTGCCTCAGCGTTTAAAGGACTTAGATCACAGAGTGTGCTATAGCATCCAGACCCTTGAATTCATTCTCAACAGCGACACACACGCACAGTGATAACACATGCAATTTTAAACTCTCATTGGGACAAATATAGGCCCTTTTATTTTAGATAGATGACACTTTCCCTGACACAGTCTACCTGGGAGCTAAAATAACAGTGTCCAAGTGTAAAACATGTATAGTAATTAACGTTAACTTTAGTGGGAAGGAAGTAGAATGGAAAAAGAAATGATGGGCAGCCCCCTTTTCTTTAAAAATAAAAAATAAAAAAAGAAAAACATTTTAAATTTAATTTTTATTTAACCTTTTTTTTTTTTTTTTTTTTTTTCAGTCCAGATTTTATCCCCCTCCAGGTCCATCCTCTGACTGTTCCACATTCCATACCTCCTTCCCCCCACCTCCAGGAGGATGTCTTCACCCCTCCACCCTTATCTCCCACACCCCTCCTCCCACCCCACCAGACCTCCCCACTCCCTGGGACATCAAGTCTCTTGAGGGTTAGATGCATCTTCTCTGACTGAGTCCAGACCCAGAAGCTCTCTGCTGTATGTGTGTTGGGGGCCTCATGTCAGCTGGTGTATGCTGCCTGGTTGGTGGTCCTGTGTCTGAGAGATCCAGGTTGCCCTCTGCCCTCCTCCTCTGCTTCTTACAAACTCCCCTTAATTCAACCACAGGGGTTCAGCAGCTTTTGTCCATTGGTTGGGTGTAAATATCTGCATCTGACTTTTTCAGCTGCTTGTTGAGTCAAGTATCTAAATTATTAAGAAGCTAAAATCATAAAACAAATATTTTTTGAAAAATTATTAAGTTGCAATTAAAACCCAAAATAAAATAAAAACTAATGAATTCTCTCTTGCTCTTACTTTCGATTCCCTCTCTCTCCCCATTCCCTCCCCCCTCCTCCCTCCAAGTGTTCATGGCTGGCCTCTACTCCTCTAATTCTCTTCTCTCTCTCTCTCTCTCTCTCTCTCTCTCTCTCTCTCTCTCTCTCTCTCTCTCTCTCTGCATTTCTCTGCCTCTACTACCCTCTTAACTCTCTTCCCCATGACCTGAGTAAACTCTATTCTATAATAAAAAAAAAAAAATCATGAATTATACTTTTTAAAGTTTAAATTAAAAGAAACAAAACCAAAGAGAAAACAGAGTAAACTGGATTTAGTTTTGTGTTCATTTTTTCAGCAAAAGAAAAGAGGAACAATTTCAAAGTCAAGAAGTTTTAAATAACAAACATAGATCAGAATGGCTTAAACAGATGCAATAACATCATTAAAAAAACAAAAACAAAAACAAAAAAAACCTCAAAAAACCTAAAGAGGATTGGGAGAGGGAAGTGATTGTGTTTAAATTAACTAGAAAATCAAACTTGTGCAAGTGCCTGAGGCAGGTTGGGAAAAGTGGACCAAAAAAAAAAAAAAAATAGTACAAACTATAAATTCACAGTCACAAAGCATTATACCTTACCTTTAAGTAATAGTTTCTTCTGAACTTGAATGGCACAGCACAGAAAAAAATATGAAAAAAAAATCCCATTTAGTATCAAACCAGAAATCAGAACATTCATAAAATAGTTTAGTTGTATAAAATGAGTGGCCAAAGGAAATTCTATTTTCCATAATACAGAGGATAAATATTCTCCAATGTGACAATGATATTAGAATTGAAACAGATTTACTTTACTGCTAAGTATTTTTAAAGCCACTCTTATCAGTATAGTGTAGAAAATAATGACAAAGACTGTTGTCATTGAGTGATATTATTTTGGAAGTCCAATAAAGTAAAATATAAGTGAAGTTATAAACATGTTTTAGGAGAGAAGCAAAATTTGTGTTTTCAAATACATAATAATTCATCTCAAAGAACACTGTGGGGTTGCATGGATTTGTATTTAATTATTGTGTGATCTGTGATGCTTTTATGTAGGGGAAATATTAAAAAGTAAGAATGTTTTCAATATTAGTAATGCATGAAAACAATGGAAAAAGAAAATTATTCATAAAGTTGTATTAATTACCCAGAAAAAATTATGAATATTTAAATGTAACTAAATTACTCAGATATAAATATAACAAAGAAGATGTAATTAAGAATTGTATTAAGGCAATTAATGAAATACATGTAAAGGAGATAAAAATAAAAGGCATGTTATTCATGGTCAGAAATATGGAAAATTAAAAGCCAAAGTGTGCTTGATAATTTAAAAGGAACTACATTTTTAAGTATTGATAATCAAAAGTGTGATAATCTTAAGTTTACAGAAAGAGGAGAGAGGAAATACAAAGTAAAAAACAACAGAAGCATCAGAGTAGAACAGCTTACTGGACAGTCTCCTTGACTGACGAAAGAAACAATCTGCACAAGTTCAAATGTAGCCACAAGAAGGAATTAAAAAGCTTAATGATCAGTCTAGACTCCATTTTACTACAGGGAAATCTTACGTAAGCAAAAATCTTATTTAGATGTACATATATACAGATGTATTTAACACGTTTAACAGTGATATACACAAATCATTATCTGTATAGATTCAGGGTCCAATATGTCTCTAATCCCATTTCTTCAATACTAATTAGTTTCTTCCTGACGTTCAACCTCGGGGATGAGGGATGAATACAGCTAAAGGAACCAAGCCCTGTCAATAGGAAACTCACAAATATCACCAAATAGAGTTCATCTTAAGAGATTTCATGACCATTTCTCTGCTTCGCCCTTCAAAGCGACTGAGTGCAACCCACCACGATTCAGATGAATGACTACCATCCTAAGAGCTACAACACTTTTTAACATATATTTTCTTAGCTCAATTTTCCTTATTCATGTGATGGTGGACACACAATTCCTTCACATCTCGCTACCTGACTAAAGCTGTTCTGATCAACCCTCCTTCCAGAAATAAATGTTTGGCTTCGAAACGAGGAGCTTCTCAACGATTTCCAAGGGAGGAGCAAATGTGTTCGCTGAAGACCTTTCACTAGCTCACCGCATCACATGCGCTCATGGAAGTCATTTGACCACTGGCGTTTTCTAGTTCACAGGCTCACCTGCACCTTTTCACCTAAATCTCTCACAGAGGAACACATTTCCACCAGTTTAGATAACTGCTCTAAAGAAGCCACCCATTCTGTGATATTGCTACATTTACTGTGTAATGTTGACTTTCACTGTCATGAACACTGCGAACATCGCATATCTATCTTCCTTCCTATTTCAGAATAAGGTCCTTGAGAACAGAGTCTATACTAGACGTATATGCATATGTGGGAGAGTATATGTTTGCAATGACATTGACTGAAAGCACATATGGAACACCAAACTGACTTTTAACAGAATTTTTAATTCTTCAATTCTCTTATTCAATGTAAAAATGAATAGTTTTGACCCGCTCTTGTTTATTCTATTTAAATTACATATTGCACCCAGAAAGAAAATAAAACCTATTTTACTGGATATTTTCATAGCTTTTTCATACTCAGATAGTTGATTCTATTCTTTGTTTCTCAAATATGGTTTTGAGTCTAAGAATATTCTGAACTAGCACTGAAAAGATAAATAACTTTTCTCTCACATTTTCTAAAATCCCTTTCTAATACAAGACCATCTGTGCCAAAAATTTGGCTCATGAAGTCTTACTTAGAATTGATGTTTAAAAAAAAAAAACATAGATATGTAAGAGGGAGAAGCTTGTTTAGCAGGTAAAGGTGCTTGGTGTCAAGCCTGAACAGTTGAGTTATATCCCAGACACGACAAGTTGTCCTCTGATCTCCACAAGCACACCATGGTGTGCATGCACATACGCATGCACACACACACACACACACACACACACACACACGCATGCACACACACACACACATGCACACACATACGCATGCACACACACATACACACACATGCACACACATACACACATGCACACACACATACACACACATGCACACATATACACACACATGCATACACATACACACATATGCACACACATACACACACATGCACACACACATACACACACATGCACACACATAAACACACATACACACATGCACACACACATACACATGCATGCACACACATACACACACATGCACACACACATACACACATGCACGCACATACACAAACATGCACATACACATACACACGCATGCACACACAGAAACACACATACACACACATGCACACACACATACATATGCATGTACACACATACACACACATGCACACACACATACACACATGCACGCACATACACACACATGCACACACACATACACACACATGCACACACACATACACATGCATGCACACACACTAAAAAATAAAATAAACTTCAATGTGACCTGGCAAAATAATTATATAAAGTGTACATGACCATGTCTTTGTAGTGAAGACAAATTCCTACATTCTGTCACTATGTATACTAAAGTTATGTTGGAATTTTATTTACATTTAACTTAGTTGTATTGTTAGTATGTTGTGTTGTTGTTAATGTATAAAAGTAACTGTATCTTGCAGCTGGAGTGGATGCTTAGAGTTCAAGAACACTTGCTACTGTTGCAGTGGAATATTCAATTCCCTTAATCTACATGGTGGTTCATCATGGGTCTGACATTCTCTTCTGACCTTCGTGGGAACAAATGACACATGCAGTGCACAGACGTCCATGTATGTAAAACATTCATGCACACACACTTACCTCCACAGAGGCACACCCATATTTTATAAGTAACTGTTTTGTGGTCATAATGCAGTTTATAGGGGAACATTATTTTAATTATTTCTCAAATTTTATTATTGTACAATTCCTGATGTTCTTTACCACGTTGCTTGGATTATTTTAAACCATGTCACTCTGTTAAGGGCATTTTTCCTTCATTTCCTGCACCTACAAATGTATAGCAAACAAACTTCTACTGGAGCTGGAACCCCAAGACTATTAAAAATTCTAGGTTGCTTTCTGAACAGATTGCAGCAGCCAGTTGATGAAAGTTGGGCTAATTACACTAATGCTGACAAATGCAATAGCATCAAAACAAATGTCTCATTTTTTCAAACAAAAATTACACCTCTTCAAAAGCCAAAAGGGGGGAGAGATGCTAAATAGATTCAGTGATTTGTGGGTGTAACTAAGCTATTTGAGCAAAAAACAGTTTTGAACATTATTGTTAAAATATAAAAATGTACCAGTGGAGTGTAGAAACTTCTATTTGATTTTTAACTGTAGTTATTGACATATTTGAAATCTTGGAACAACAGCAAAAAAATAACTGAAAGTTATCCAGGTTGTTTATTTGAATTTTGTATCATATACAAAAGCGCAACCTTTGCATCTTAAATTAAGATGAGGTAATATGAATATATGAACTGGAAAAGCATATTTTTTAGAGAGTTTAATCAGTATCTTCTAGAAACCATTTACTGTATACTCAGCCACAAACATCCTTATATTCTCTGTTACTTGAGAATATTTCTAAATAGTCTTATATTTAGCATATGTGCTGGCTTTCCAGTGCTGTCTACTATGCAGAAAGTATTTAGCAAGTATTTTAATTTGATCCTTCTGATTCTACTGTAATTCTATGGTAAGGAAGATTCAATTGTCTACTTTCTGTACTATATATATATATATATATATATATATATATATATATATATATTTGTTCATTTTTAACTGCTGATTCCCCTTTCTCTTTGTGTGTAGCCACTGAGTTTATATTCTCTTGCTGGAGCACTAGTTTAATGGGGTATCTTTATTTATTTATTTATTTTTATTGGAGCAAAGGTTAAATTTCCAGTAGCCTAACCACTGAAGGAAAGGATGCTCTCAACTCTATCACCATTAACTGTCTAAATGGTCATCTGCAAATGACTGAGATTAAATAACTTACCCCATGCCACGCCCACTCCAGTAGTGACTCGCAACAGGTCTGAAAACCTGGACGCAGTCCTGAGGCAAAGAGTTTCAAGGAAACTCAGCCTCCTGGAACCTTGCATTCTCATAGCTAGGAATGCCCCAGATTTGTCCCTGCAATATCTTGGAGGGTCCTGCATGCTTTCTTACAGTATTTTACTGGATAAGAGTTAGAAATCTCAGGGCAAGCTTAGCAGAGCATACTTTCCTCTCATCGAGGTCTACATTATTATCAGTGAGCAAAGCTACTTCTCAAGCCTCATGGTGAGAGTTTCACTCCTAAACCCACATGGTAGAAAGAGGGAACAGTTTGCCCAAATCACTCCCTGACATTCACAATTGTGCTGTCTTTTGCAAGTGCCATGGCATGTATGCACTCACTCACACAAATACACACTCAAAACCAATTAATAAATCTACAAAGGTGCTAAGTTCAGGGGCTTAAAAGACAGCAAAGAGAGAAAAAGAACTTGACATCAAGCCTACCTATGTGGATTTGATCCTGGGAGCTTACATGGTAGAAAGAAAGACCCAATACAAGCAAGTAGTTCTCTTGTTTCCACATATGGCCCATGGCTCATTCACACACATGCGTACACACACACACACACACACACACACACACACACACATGCTCACACACACATACACGCTCACACACACATATGCTCACACACACACATGCTCACACATCATGTGCAGTCTTAACACTGGAAAGCCTGAGGCAAATAGTTATGAGTTCTAGGTCAGCCATAACAATGCAGAATAACTATATTTAATAAATGAATAGGAAAAATAACTAATGCATATAAATTTATTAGAAGTATTGATGTCACATATAAAGTTGCTGAGTACTACCCCATCTCTCCACTTTATATCCTGTCTTGCTATTGGAGATGGACTCTACAAGTTCCGTCTCCCCACTGTAGAACACTTCACCCTAGGTCCCTCCCTTTGAGTTCTGAGAGTCTCCTCCCGGGTCTCTGGTACTATTCAGTCTATTAAAAACAATAAATTTATGAAATTCTTAGACAAAGGGATGGATCTACAGGATATCATCCTGAATGAGGTAACCCAATCACAAGAGAACACACATGATACACATTCACTGATAAGTGGATATTAGCCCAGAAGCTCAGAATATCCAAGATGCAATATGTAAAACACATGAAACTCAAGAAGGAAGACCGAAGTGTGGATACTTGATTCCTTCTTAGAATGGGGAAAAAATACCCATGGAACAAGTTACAGAGACAAAGTTATTAACAGAGACTGAAGGAATAACCATCCAGAGACTGCCCCACCTGGGGATCCACCCCATAAACAACTGCCAAACCCAGACACTATTGTGGACACCAACAAAAGCTTGCAGACAGGAGCCTGGTAAAGCTGTGTCCTGAGAGACCCTGCCAGTGCCTGACAAATACAGAATTGGATGCTCACAGCCATCCATTGGACAGATCACGGGATACCCAATGAAGGAGCTAGAGAAAGTACCCAAAGAGCTGAAGGGGTTTGCAGCCCCCTAGGAGGAACAACAATATGAACTAACTAGTAACCCCAGACCTCCCTGGGAGTAAACCACCAATCAAAGAAAACACATGGTGTGACTTGTGGCTCTAGCTGCATATGTAACAGAGGATGGCNTAGTTGGTCATCAATNNGAGGAGAGGCCCTTGGTCCTGTGAAGGTTTTATGCCCCAGTGTAGGGGAATGCCAGGGTTAGGAAGCTAGAGTGGGTGGGTTGGTGAGCAGGGGGAGGGGGAAGGGGATAGGGGATTTTCAGAGGGGAAACTAGAAAAGGGTATAACATTTAAAATGTAAATAAAGAAAATATCTAATAAAAAATAAAATAAATTTTAAAAAATATTAAAAATACAATTTTTTTAAAAAGTGTCAAAACTTTACCAAATAATCACATTATTAGTAAATATGATTAACTTTTGTTAGGTAAGTTAGGATGTTGCATTTTCTCGGGGAATGTACCTCAGAGCTGACTCAGTTATTATCAGCTTAATATGCCTAATTATGGTTACAACTTCACATGCTTACAAAAAGTGAAATGATATAAAATTGGCCCATCCATATGTTTTCAAATATCTTGTTTCTGTTATGGAAAACATCTGGATTGGTAATGGGTTTCCCCCCACCCCGTTTCTACTTATTGTTGTTCACTTTTCTTCCAAATATTTTGCTGTTTTATCAATAGTATATATCAATCATAGCAAACATAGAATGTAAAAAAATCATAATTTAACTGAACTTCTAAAACTCTGGACTTTTATTCATATGAGAAAAAATCCAAAATAAACTTTTAGTGTAAGCAACATGAGTGATAGAAATGTTACGAACTACTAATGTTACTATGTATTTCCTGGTATGGGCTGTTTGCAGAAGAAAAAAAAAACCATAAAACTTATTACCAGAACATCAGCAGAATATGCCTGTGTCTGATATGTATCTAGTCCTTACAAAATTGTTAAGAATTAGTCAAGTGGACGGTGTGAAGTACAGTACAGGAAGAAATAAACGTAAACACATCTTGAAATGACATCAGAATACCATCTCTGTGTCCCAGGAGGTGCACAGTAGCTCAGTTGTGCACAGTGGCTGTCTCTCCCTCCACAGCAATTCCTCGTCCAGGCTTGTTCTCTTCAGCATATTGGTTCAGTTACAGAGGAAGCAAGAGTTGGGCTTGATTTGGGCTCTCCTTTCTGCATCGTTTTAAAACACATGTCCAGTAAGTTTGCTTTCCTAGTAGTTTAAAATCATGAAGGCAAAAATTATAATGAAATACCTCTCAATCTTTCTCATATCCTTTAACCCACCTGGTGTTTCGTATGCTTATATAGAGTCTGATAGTAAAATATTATTTTTATTCCAATAGACACTGTAATAATTTATCTTGTCACTTCCAGAGCAGATATAGGTAAATATGTGTCCCTAAAATCTGGAGGATCATTACTTAATCTTTTCAGAAATTGAAATTTAATTGACAGAGGTTAATTTGCGTGAAGTATATTAGTTAAAATTTGCATCTATAAAAGTCTTCATTATGAACAAGGTCTCATTGAGTAAACCCTCTTCAGAGGTCTATCCACTCCTGGGATAGGACTGTCGTGTGATCAGAGTAATAAACTAGATGTTGAGACAATTCAAATTTGGGCAACACTTAGTCACTGCACAAATATCACTCATTTTTCCTAGACTTCATTAATTTATATTTTAAAAATAATAATTACTGTGTGACTCCTAATCTAATCAGGATGTTGACTGACTAGCAAATAACTCAACTTTCAAGGCATACTTACAGAAATAGAAACCAGAATAAACTAAAGAAAACTTGCTGGGCTCAGCTTTTTTGCATTAAGATGTAAAGGAAAATACAGATTCAGAGATAGTTCAGTTTTGACCCTGACCTTGCTTAGGGTAGTCAGACTGGTCTATGATTTTGAGACTTTCTGGCTTAATTAGCAAGGCTGTCCAAACTGTAGAGAAACCTCCAGAGAACAGAATGTAAACTCTTGCCTCTATTGTTAACGCCTGCTTTATAGATGATGAAGTATGGAATGATTGATTATGCACTATAATGATGGATAAGGACAATTTCTAGAAAGGTCAAACCTATTAAATAAATCTTAGACTATGTTTAAAAACATCTTGTCTGCCTCACTGGAGCATGGCCCCTCTTTTCAATGACAGGTGGCCTTCACATCAGAGGAGTAACCGCAATGGCAAACAATAGACATTCATACTTCACAAGAAGAATGGGAGCAGAAGGAGTGAGGATTGTAAAATTGCCAGCCCTGAAATAAGAGGTTATCCTGAATAGACTGGAATAAATGAAGACCTTGACTGTGGCTCCCTAATCCATAAACATTCTAATCAAAAGTAAAATGAAGCAAACAAACTGAGCCAAAGGGGAAACCAAATAGCAACAAATAACCTTTTCAGACACCAGGCGTTTGCCTGAATGACAACACAAAAATGTTTGAAACACTTTTTTTCAATGCTATGCACTAATAACTCCCTTAAAGATGTTTTTTTAAAAATCAGCATCTCAGACAAACACATTTTCCCACTGATACATCTAAGGATGTTGATTCTGCCATCTTAGGAACTCAAACTAAATTTCAGTTAAGTTTAGCTGAATCTCATAAACGTAAAACCTGGGGGCTCAAATCCCAAACTCTGCCTATTTTTGTTGTTGTTGTTGTTGGTGGTGGTGGTGGTGGTGGGTTTGTCTGTTTGTTTTTAATGTAGTTTATATTCTGTCACACAAAACTGTTATTTATATCATTTTCTTTTATAGTTCAATAGATATAATTTCTTTATCATTGTATTGAAGAGAGGTAATAGCTACATTTGAGGCCACCAAATGCATTTATTAATATTAATTGTATTATTACTTATTTGTTGTATCTTTGCCTTTCCTGTATATTCTAGGATTTTGTAGTTGATCTAGCAACCCAATCTATTTCATTCTGCCAAGTTTTGCATTTATTCTTTTTAGGCATAGAATTGCCCATTTATGCTTACAATTCTTGAACATTTCCTTCCAATTTTGGAATCAGTGCGAGAACCAGGCCTTTTGTGAAAACCTTAGAGTTTTTCTTAGGTTCTCTCTCCTAGTTTCACTCTGATCTTGTTTGTTTTGTTTTTGTTTTATAAATACCAATTTTTATAGGATTCAACCTATTTCTATAATAACTTTTGGAATAGCCATCCCTTATATACCTCCTCATGTTCCAGTACTATGATACAGATTGCCACACCTATGAACTGCCTTTCTGTAAACTAACAACTAATGTATGTTCTTTGTTTAGCATATAAACGAATGACTTAGAAAGGTCATCCAGAGACTACCCCATCTTGGAATCCATCCCATCCACAGTCACCAAATCCTGACTCTATTGCTGATGCTAAGAAGTGCCTACTGACAGGAGCCTGATATGGCTGTTCTCTGAGAAGCTCTGCCAGTGCCTGACTAAGACAGATGCAGATATTCACAGCCAAGTATGAACTGAGCCTGGAGATCCTAGTGGGAGAATTAGGGAAGGACTGAAGGAAATGAAGGGGGCTGCAATTCCACAGAAGAACAACAATATTAACTAACTGTACCTCTCGGAGTTCCCAGGGACTAAACCACCGACCAAAGAGTACATGTGGGTGGGTCCATGACTTCTGCCATATATGTAGCAGAGAATTTCCTTATCTGGCATCAATGGGAGGGGAGGCCCTTGGTCCTGTGGAGGCTTGATGCCCCAGTGTAGGGGAATTCTAGAGCAGTGAAGCAGGAGTGAGTGGGTGGGTGGAGGAGCACCCTCATAGACACAAAAGGGTGGGGGAGAGAGGGGATGGGATGGGGGATTGTGAAGCAGAAACCAGGAAAGGGGATATCATTTAAAATGTAAACAAATAAAATGATTACTCAAAAATTGATGGAAATATAGATGAAGAGAGGGTGAATAATGAAAGACTGCTGTCTCTGGCATAAAAGTAACTATTGGTATGTAAACAATAAATGGAACAATATATAGAAAGGATAAACATGAGAATGGACATTGCTACACATCTGCCAACAATGGGGAGCAGATATAGAGAAAGCAACGGAGAGAGAATAGTGAAAATGTAGTGGGGAAGGTGTTTATTTCTCTTTCATGTGAACTGAACATAGACAATCGTAGAAATCTCCTTTCTTGAAATGTTTATTGTCAGTTTATTTATAATCTATGGTAATCTATATTTTGCAATTACAGATAATTGCTAGAATACACTTCCATGAAAACCGTTTTTAAAAACTAAACTCACATCAGAGATTATGAAGTATTTCTTCATAGAATTCTACTGACGCGAGCCTCTGCCTGCCCTACCGGAGCTCATTGGTCTCGTTCTAATTTTTTTTCTATTCATTTTACTTATTTCCTGTATAATGTCAACCCTGCCTTCACACTCCAAATTTCTCACCCTCAAAACCTAGAACTGTTGCTTTTCTTTTCCTCCTTCCTCCTTCCTCACACCAATGAGGAGATTCTTGTTAGATTCGACTGTTTAAACTTCACACCTCTTCCTATCAACCTCTACAGATTGCCTTCACATCTGTGATCATTTAATAGAACAGTGTCTCCAAAATTAATAATTTTATATCTTCTTGAGTGTTCTGATTTAGTTTTCCTTTCTGATTTACCTACTCACATCAGTGTCTTTAGCAAAAAATAATAATAATAATAATAATGATTATGTTAGTCAGTGATCAAAAATTATCAAAATAACTTCTTACAAGTCAGCCCAAGCCCATACTTGCTTTATTCTGTTCATCGCAACATCTATGACTAAAAGTAGTCAAGATTTTCTAAAATATAACCTTTGACATCAACATATATAGTCTATATAAAGTAAAGGCCCTTTGTAATAACCTAAAGATATTATATTTAAATCCCTACACCGATTGTAGTAGCTTGCTTTTGTGCCACGCCTACCCACAGAATTTTATTAGTGCTTAGTAATATTGTTTTTCTTTCTAATACTTTAGAATTTACTTCTTACTATTGTGCTTGTGTCTGCATTATGCATGATGTGTGTGTGTGTGTGCAGCATTGTACCAGGTGATGTCTATAGAGGGCTAAGGAGCATCTTCTGAACTATTACTCTCATTCTACACTTATATGAGTTTCTGGAATCAAGTTTTATCTGCTCAGTCCCAAATAATAGTTTGTCGAATGTAATTACTATTGATATGAAGAATTTGCTATGATTGCTTAATGAGAATATTCTTAGGCTCTAAGAAATGAATGGAATAATTGTCTTGACTTCTCAACAGAAACTTCCTGAGGCCAAAACTCAATCTAGAATAAAACTAAATTCAATATGAGAATACATTGTACATAGATATCATATAGTTTCAGAAACACTAAAACTATAAAAGAAACCATCAATGGAAAATGTAGATTAAGTATATGCCTTTTTTAAAAAAAAAATCACTAAGATGTTGGTAACACTAATGTGGTTCTGGCCTAAATTAAATAAAGATTGACCACTGCAGCTGACATAAATTTTAATAACAAGGCAGTAAGTTTGGTAGCAAGCAGCTGTGAGAGACTGTTTTAAGCAATGTCACAGGGTGACATCTTGACTGTGTCCTTCCCATCCTGACTCTGTGCAGGCACCTCAGGGAAGTCTCAGGAACAGAGGGAAATCACCCAGAATTCTGTTGTTTCTGCTCAGCTTTATTATATGTAGCTGGTTCTGATTCTTCTCCCAAGCCATATTTTTGTTTTGTTGTTTTGGTTTTGTTTTTGTTGTTGCTTAGGAGATCCATACCTTTTCTGTTTCTCCTAATGTTGCTCGCACAATGATAATTACAAAAATACAGTTTGCAAATCCTGGTTGTAGAGGAAGACCTCCCATTTCTTCCGCAGTGAACGATACTGTATCACATCACACTACAATATGTCAGCAATGAATTGATAGTGGTTCGTTACTAAGCCATTGTCACACAGAGTTCATACAGCTCTGAGTGCGGTGGGTATTAGTAGTGGACTGAGTAAGACCCCACAAATACTCCTGTGCCCTAATTACTGGCACCATGAACACTGTCTTACATGGCCAGAGAACTTGACAGGGTTTCGAAAAAAATGTGATTTAGTTAAAGACCTTTATATGGGGATCTGATCAGAAATATCCACGTGCATCAAATGTAATTACAATGACTCTTTTATATTTTTGAGATTACATTGAAGTTATATTTCTTCTTTCTCGTTTATCTCCAAACCGTCCCAATATAGCCATTCCTGTGCTCCTTCTGATTCATGACCTCTATTTTCAGACTATTATTGCATATATACACATGCATACATATATGTATGTGTCCACATTTGTATATGTGTGTATATATGTATATATATATATGCATACACACACACACACACACACACACACATATATATATATGTGTGTGTGTGTGTGCATGCATTTTTATATGCATATTTAGTCCTAAATATAACCTGCTCAGTTTGTACATTGTTAGTTGGGTGTATGGTTTCAGGGATAACCACTGGGCACTGGACATGGTATACTTTTTCCCTTTCTACTTTGCCATGTTATTGATGACCTCTTCTGCTCACAGTGGAGCACTCATACTAGTGATACATGAAGGGTGCAGATTCTTAATAAACACAAACAGGAAGGGTTGGTCCAGAGCACAAAATGTGATGATGTTAGTGGGGCGCCCAGAGAAGGACATGAAGCACAGATGCAGGGATCGTGAACCAAAGGATGCCACTGAGCATCAGAAGCTGGAAGGTACAGGAACCGGGATTTTCCCTTCTGTTGTCAAAAAGATAGAGGCCTGTTGTGTCTGTTCTGATGAAACTGATTGTGGATGTACGTCTTTCAGAACTATAAGGGCATGAAGCATCGTTAAGTGAATGGTAATTTGAAACAGCTGCTAAAGAAGACTGCTACAGTACAAAAAGAATGGGACTGTCATGGTTGCCCTTAACAATATGCATGTCAGTCTTGTCACTTCCTGTGATGACATCATTTAAGGAAAATGCTATGAAAATTTTCTTTCTTTTTTATTGATTATATTTATTTAAATGTCAAATGTTGTCCCCCTTCCCAGTCTCCCCTCTGCAAACCCCCATCTCAACCCCCCCATCCTTTGCCTCTGAGAGGGTACTCCCCCCACCCACCCTCACTCACTCCTGCCTCATCCCTGCATCATCCCTGTTCCCTGAGGCAACAAGCCTCTACAGGACCAAGAGCATCACCCCACCCCAATCCTACTGATGCCAGATAAGGCAATCCTCTGCTACATATGCAGTGGGAGTCAGGGCTCACCCATGAGGCAGTCTCTGAATGGCCTTTCCTATAGGCTCTGTTCCATTTTTTTTGTCCCTATCTTTCCTCTGGACAGGAACAAGTCTGGGTTAAAACAGGGAGTTGTTGACAACACAAAATGTGGTTCTGTTTATTGTTATTTTAAAAACATCACTACTCTCATGATGTGGAGTAAATCAAAGTCCATAAAGCACATGTGTTTTTTAAAAAAATAAATGATAATATATGTGTGTTCACATATAATACATAATTCATATGTTCATACACATAATACAATGAATTTTCCATAAGAAATACTAAAAGCCAATCTATTGTTTAAGATGTTAATTGACACAGATGAATGGCATTATTTTATTTGAACTACAGCTGACACATAGACACAAACCTACTATGCTACTATACAGCATAAACCTACTACTATGTAGAATCTAAAAACTAAGCTTTTAAGGAATAAAATGATTGTTACAAGAGATTGGGAGAGATGTGGCAAGGAGACTGTGCAGAGAAAAGGAAAAAATGAATGGGTAAACGTTTGTTTTCAGTGTGAATTGTCTAGCTGATAAGCATCGAAAGGATAGGGACGCCTTCCAAAGACAGAGAGACGAGAGGCACATGGGTCACAGATTTTCCTAATTAGGCTAATTTCATCATTGGCCAGTGGATATGTATATCACAAGACTACATTTCCCTCATCAATACACACAATTAGCATTTGTGGGTTAAACATTTAAAAACACTGATATTGACAATTGGGAAGGAGAACAAAACCAATCAAGATCTCTGGAGTCTGTTAGATAGTGAATCACAGCATTCCTCGGATGTAATTTTTATTGACCTAAAGAGTGCAGGCTCAAAAAAATGTCAGTCCATGTGTTCCCAGGAAGGTGGAGTTGACTTTGAGTTTTCTTCCTATAACTTTTATGGTTTTAATACAAAGCAGTAGATGTCCCCTGAGCCCACATATGATCAAGGGCCTTTTGCCTTTTTGTGTTTACCCCAGTTTTGTTTGGCATCTGTCCCAGTAGTTCTGTATGATTCATTTGAGCATGGAGACTGGACATTCGTCTCACTCACACTCTATACACTCTTGCCCGCCTGTAATGAACGAATCGTGGAAATCTACAGGAGAGAAATCCACTCATAGTTGGTTGTGGTGAAACTTTCTCTCATCACTTTAAAGGAGCTCAGTAAACCTGACAAGTCCTGGAATCTGTTTTACGTTTGCAATTCTTGCCTGATAGTCAAGGGTGTTCAAGATAACATGAAGGTGAGCAGCCCATCAAAGCCACTGGCTCTATAGTGTTACAGAACACAAGACAGAGACTGAATTCAAGTCTAACAGTTTTCACCTACAGGGGACTGGAGCAAAAAAATCTAAGTAGATATAAAATCAATTTTCAGCCATTTTAATAAGTAGTTGAACTGGAAAAATTAGAAATTTATTAAGTTATGTGGCGTGTATAAAGATAAATTTGACCAATATGTCAAATGAGTACATGCTATATGATGCCATTTATATGAATTTGTTCAAAATGTAACACAATTGTAGTTTCAAAGGTAGATTGATGATATCCCAAGGAACACAAAGGGGCTAGTGATTAGAAATACTGACAGTTAAGGGTGGTCTTTGGGGGTAATGCATAGGTTTCTTACTTTTGTGGTGATGAAGGTTAACTTGCTTAGCTACACTATTGGTTAGTTATCAGGTGTCAAAAAATATGCCATGGGGATTAAATATTTCAGCATAGGATATATACACAGTAGTGTGACCTAAGATACTGCCCCACATGCTATGAAGAGGAACTGCTGTTTTGTTACAAAGACAAATTCAAGTGGTGAACAAAAATGAATCTGACTTCAGAAAATCTGAGCTCACAAACTCCACGTGTACCTGAGAACAGAACCTGAATTTATACCTTGATAAATTCACAGAGACAAAAACATATTAGTAAAGAAAGACATATATTTTATTTTATTTCAAATCCCACTAAGAAAGCAAAATAATTCAAAAATCATGAAATAAAATGTTAACTAAGACGAATTTAAAACTTAGAAGAGATTTAAGGGCTATAGAGACAGAACAACAATTGATAATACCTACTGCTCTTGTAGAGCATTCAAATTCTGTTTCCAGCACTCACACAGCTTCTCATAGCATTTGTAACTCGAATTTCAGACTGTCTAGTGCCTTCTTCTGGATTCCATGGCATATGTATGAAGTTGCTACAAATATACAAATGCAGGCAGGCACTCATATCCACTAAAAAATAAATGTCCTCATAGAATTAGAAGAGTAATGACTTTTCTCCATAAAAGAACAGTTTCACAAACATGATAGGAAATATCTCAAAATTCTGAAGATGAAATCTATTAGTTGAGGATAATGCAATGGCAATTTGGTACACAGCCTCCTTAGAGATTACTGTATGTGGACTTTACAGTGGAAGCTGGGTAACTGAGTAACCTCCTGACCATCAGTTAATAAATGAAGAATGGCAGAAGACCCTTTCGGGGAGACAGGGATGTGAATGTAAGTACTACGTAGCATCTTGTAACAGCAGCTTCGAAAAAAATTATCTCCTAAAATATCCACTAATCAAAGAAATTAGCATTTCAAATGTTTTAAGTGTTGAGAGAAAATTCATACTTCAATAAGTTCCAAGATGAAGCAGTCGTCATCTTGCTGACGACTATTGATGGACACTTGTGTTGGGGAGAACACTATGGAGAATCATTTCCTACAGTGTATGTAAATACCATAAATAGTCTAATATAGTCATAATACATTTGATGATTCAGTGGTAAATAATGTTCATATAACAAGAATATAAATGGCAGTTGCTAATTTTACCAGGAGCTGTGATTCAACCCAACTGGAAAGATAGAAACGGACACGTGTGCAGACAAGGAGCTATAAAACTCTTTTGAAACAGAATCAAGAGCTCTCTCTCCCCATAAACATCAAAATAGAATAGCCATGTTGTTATTCAGACATATAACATGGAAGACACAAAGGGAAATATTGTGTTGACATTGTCTTATTAAACACCCAGAAAACTCATCCATCACAAGGCCAGGAAGATGGCAGGATGAACAAAGTGTTTTCTGTGCAGGCATGAAGTCCCAAGTCCACGTCCACAGCACAAGGGTAAATCCCACGTTGCCTGTGACCTCAGCCTTGGGAGGTAGATCTCCCTAGAGTTTGCTGTTGAGCCTTTCAATTGATTAGTTTCAGGTTCTGCGAGAGACAATCTCAACAAAACAGAGAACAATCAAGAATGAGTCTGACATGCTGTTTCTGCAGGCCCAGGTTCAGGCACTCACATACACACTGCACAGTTGCGCAAACACACGCATGCTACCCAACTAAAACAGACCAAAGCAAAACTATTTCCCTTTTAACTGTGCCACGTACACATATCACAGGTGACAAAGTATAAAATTATTTTAGTTGATAATTAATAAATTAAAGTGAAAAATACAGTATACTTCACATAATATTATAACATTAGCCAAAAGCCCTTCATTTAGTGACAAAGATAATTTGATACATTTAAGATCATGCTGGGTTTGTCTTTATTCTGAGATGAAATCAGAAAATTATTAAGATACAAGTATCAAGAACTGATTTGTCCAATCATTTCATAAAGGAACGTATTTCCTCAAAGATGATTTTTTTCTTGCCATAACTTCCTTAACCTGTATTTCATTATGAATGTTTAACATGAATTCTCAGAGATATCTACACAAAACAGCGAAAAGAGACTGCCACTCCGCAACAGTCAGCTCTGTGGGCCTAATTACCATTGGGCACTGCTCTGAGTTGAAGTGTTACCGTTTTGGAGCACTTCATCCTATCTGCCGCACCTGCATTCTATCTGCTGATGTGCATTACCTACCGCCATCTTAGCCCTGGAGTTAAACTGTGGAAAACGATTGATTATTAAGGAAGGTGTGCTGAGCTGCACCGCAGCGCCATCTTTTGGTCGCCTTGAGATATGATCCAAGTTTGTGAGGAAGGAAGACTCAATCGTGTTCATTTTGTTACATAACTTTGCAACACAATAAAAGTAGGAAAACAGTTTAAAATAAACATTGGCAGAAAAGACATATCTGAAGGGAAAATATGTGAGCTTTGTTCACTCATCAAACACTGAAATATAACTTTAGAAACAATTTACTTCTGTGATTGCTAATTTCTTTGAAAAGCACTATGAGTTTTCATGACTGTAATATCACGGTTTAAAAATGCTATACAGCTCTATATTATGAAAACATTTTTATTGTTTCCTTCTAATTTCAACTCTTAGGGCTTGGTCATTTCCATAGAACTGTTTGTAAGTACTTTAATTATAATCAAATATTCACTTTCAATTTTTAATAGTCTATGGTTTTGACCCTTTAGGAGAGTTTTTTTTCCCTCATTATTGATATTTTCCATTTTGTTTACTAACTTTCTCTCCAGACTCCTGCAATTCTCTTTTTTCTCCTGTAGTTTTTTGTTTGTTGGTTGGTTGTTGGTTTTGTTGGTTTGGTTGTGTTTCTTTGGTTAATATCTCTAAGACATTGTTGTTAGTGTATACCCCTTAAGTTCTGCTTAGGGACAATGATTGACTAGATACTCTTTGCCTTTAAAGTGCCAAACATATTCTCTCTGTATCACTTTCGATGATGATGATGAAGACTGGACATTCGTGTGTAATGGTGTGATAACTGTGGGAGTCAGGTTCACCTCCTTTTCTGGGACTTGCTGTTCCTGTTGCTCTTCTAGGCTCACTGGGAGCTGAAGATTAGCCTGACGTGTAAAACTCTCAGGTGTTTTTCTTCAACATTCCCTGAGCTTGCCGGTCTCCTTTTACAGTCTACAGTGTATGTGCCCTTTGAGTATATGAGTGCTTAATCTCTGCTTCTGAAGAAGGAAATGAGAAGAAGCAGTTTAAAAAGGCAGATAAAAGGTTGCAACAAAAGATGGAGGATTTAATCAGTGGCTAACTCATAGTCTCTGTTAGTCAGTGGGATGTAGAATATGGAGTCATTATTCTCTGGGGAAAGATGATTTATACCTGTAACCCCAACAACCAGAGGCTAAACTGGATGATTGCTGTAAGGTTGTAGCAAGCCTGGGTATAAGGTGAGCTTTGAGCAAGCCTGGGCTACACTTTGAGACCCATTCTCAGAGTAAATTAATTGTTTTGTTTTGTTTTGTTTTTTGCTTTTTCAAGACAGGGTTTCTCTGTGAAACTGCCCTGGCTTTGTAGACCAAGCTGGCCTCACACTCACAGAAATTGACCTACCTCTGCCTCCTGAGTGCTGGGATTAAAGGCATGTGCCACTGCTGTCTGGCTTAAATTATGTAATTAGTAAAAGAAGCTCTTTGTTTTAGTACACTTTAAAGTTTATCTTGTAGAAGAGATTAAAGAGAGTATGTGATTATCACCATTTTAATAAGACACTTTGTATGTTTAAAAATGTAATATAGAACATTCCAGAAGAGTAAATTGGAAAGGGGAAGAGGGGAAGTAGGATATATATATACATACATATATATATATATATATATATATATATATATATATATACAGTTATCAAGTAAACAAAAACAATGTTTTCATTTTGTCTTCAATAGCCTGCCCTAATTAATGCTATGCTATTCTGAAATCTATCTTATTAATATGCAGAAGCAATCATGTAAAAATAGAATCATTTCACTGTTATAGTTGGCAGCTGAGGCTTCAGTCACACCTCCTCCCACACACAAATAAATTGTGTCTGCCAATTTTTGAATATTTACCAAGTTCCTGGAACAAATATTTAGTCCAGAAGTATTTCCTTTCCTGAGAATGTGCAGTGATAAAAGTTTTCTGATGTCACCGTACAACTTTTTAGTGACATCTACAGCCAAGAGTGCTGAAGGATTGGCTTTTCCCACTTGCATATAGGTGGTAGTATATACAGAATATGCATTTAGGTGTAGACATATACATAATATGTCTTTGTCAACTGAGTGATGTAATTCACAGGGATAAATAAGTGATATTCTCCTCAACAAAGTGCTTTTGATACTTGGTAATTTGATCAATGAAGAATCAGGCAAAATAACAATATAGAAATGTAAAGATCTTCTAACACTGTAACACAGACATGGTTAATAAAATGATATGTATTTTATTCTTTTATTTTTAATTTTCTGTTTGCAGATATTAATCTATCATGTTAGAAGTCCAGTTTACTCTCTTAATACCTCCTGGGTTAGTCAGTTTTGTGCAGCATTGGCAAAATAGAAATTAAGAATGCAACATAAATCAGGACACATTTACTATATCCCATGGGTTCAGAGGCCATATCCCTTTTGTTTAGCCATACATCGTGGTGGGGATTTATGGTGGAGAAGACTCTACCATAGGAGACAGGGAAGAAATAAAGGAAGGAATGTGGAAGAGGATATAACTCACAACAAACAAGCACACAAAACAAGACAACAAAACAGAGGCTTACTTTTCCCAAGTGGGCAACATTTCCTAAAGTTTGCAGAAACTTCCTTTATAGGGTAAGGAGATGGAGACCTAGCATTGAACACAGGACCACATTTGAACTGTGTCATTTTCATGAGACCTGTTTTTTTTTTTTTTTTCTACAGCCAGCAATTTCACCACATCACTATTATTGGCTATACACGGAGCCAAGTTTCCCGTTAATATTGAAACTTAATCTAATGTTCAAAGTCAAACTATGACATCGTTCCTGTTTTTTTTCCCAACTTCACTCTCACAGATGTCTACTTCGTTTCTCTTCCTGACCCAACAGTGTCTCCACCTACGTATGCACTTTTAGCTAGTGACTGCTTTCCTTTTAGTTTCTTAAACAGTAAAAAATAAGTAAATAAGTTAATAAATAAATAAATAAATAATGCTGAAAGATAAGTTCCCCATACTTCCTCCCACATCATCTTTATGAACTCTATGTCAGACATTACACTTCTGCTCCCCCGAATGTGTGTATCAGTTGCTGGGAGCTACTGTAAAGAAACACCTGACACTGGGTATTTTAGTGTGTATAGTGACTGTTTTGAATGTCTGAAGCCTAGAAGCCTAGGTTACCAGTGGCCAGGGCCTGGGCTATTTGCTTCTGAGAGATGTGTGGAAAACTCATTTCCATCTCTATCGCCCAGGAGAAAATCAAAACAGCATCTAAGAAATTTCTTACTTTTTTTTTTTTTTTTACAGTTTTCAAAGTACCAAAAGAGCCCATTGAGCAAGAAGTAGAAACAATTCATATAAAATTAGCATCACAGAAATATCCAGAAGCATCAGCAGAAACTGTGACCTTTAACTGGGATCATCCCATCCAATGCATTGACCATTTCCCTCACCTAAGTAAACTTTATCCAGCTTATACTTAAACAGGTTGTGCTTTATGTAGACCTATGTGACAAAGAATTACACTGTGGTGGGTGTTTACACTGCAGTCACATTGTAAAACATAGCTCATATGCACCAGCAACACGTTAATAGTTGGAGTTAGTAAAGCATTTAACATATAAAAAAAATTCTATAATCACTCTTTAAAGAAGTGAACAGCATGAAGGTGGCTTTTTTTTAAAAAAAAAATTTCATTTGAGCTTTTTTTACAGTTTAGATTTTATCCCCTTCCTGGTCCATCCTCCTACTGGTTCAACATTCCATACCTCCTCCCCAGTCTCCAAGAGGATGTCCCCACCTCTAACCCCCATCTCCCCACCCTCAACCCCCCATCTCGGGACCTCCAGTCTCCCTAGAGACCTTCTCTGACTGAGTCCAGACCTGGCAGTCCTCTGCTGTATATGTACTGTGGCTTCACATCAGCTGGTGTATGCTGCCTGATTGGTGGCTCAGTGTCTGAGAGATCTTGGGGGTCCTGGTTAGTTGAGACTGCTAATCCTCCTCCAGGGTCGCCCTCCTTCTCTGCTTCTTACAGCTTCTCTCTAATTCAACAACAGAGGTCAGCAGCTTCTCTCAGTTTTGGGGGTGTAAACATCCGCATCTGACTCTTTCAGCTGCTTGTTGGGTCTTTCGGAGGGCAGTCATGATAGGTCCCTTTCTGTGAGCATACCATAGCCTCAGCAAAAATTTCAGGCCAAGGGGCCTTCCCCCGAACTGGATCCCAATTGGGGTCTGTCACTGGACAGTGGGATGGGGTTGCCATTCCACAGTCAAAAGCTCTGATCCATAATTGTTACTGTCTGAAGGAACTGCGGGGACAAAAATGGAGAAGAGCCTGAGGAAGAGAAGGTGGCTTTTAAAGGTCTCTGAGTTCTCGTTTGGAGTACAATCATAATGCATATTTATTTATATTATAAATAGTTTTAAAGCTATGTAAGATTAGTTATATTTTGTTCACTATTATATGTATCTCCAGTGCTCACAAATAAATATTTGTGGAACTAATAAGGTATTGCTTCCAGATAAAACCAATGACTGAACCTTATTCGACACACACTCTGAAGTACCGAATTCTTCCCTTCTCCAATTCACCCGACACTCATTTCCAGCTTGATGTGGTTGTGTAAGCAATGGATGCCTGTGCGTATGCTCACAGACAAGGCTCCTTCTCCCCATTCCACTGCTGACTCAGGAACTTCCTCCTTTTGGGGGGAAGTACTCCTTTTCCAGTTCTGTTTCCCAGACAAAGTTTTATCTCGGTATGACTGCACATCACGCTGCTTTACATGAAAGAGTTCCTCTCCTCCTTCACAGCTATTCAGGACCTTTCAGGTTTGGGATGAAGAGGTCTGATTGAAAATCAGATACAGACACATATGGAGAATTCTAAGTTCCCAGTTGCCTTGAAGTTAAGTGGAGTGGGCACTTGATTATTACGAAGGCTAGAATTGGATTGAAGAATCATACTTACAGGTGTAATGGAGCTCAGAAAGTGTCAGACCTTAGAAGTACCTGGCCCTTGATTGTAGCAGCTGGAAGTGATTTAACAAGCACTTGAGGTGACAGAATCAGATGGTTTATGTGATGAATGAGCTGTTTCAATATAGTAAATTATTTTGCTCTTTAAAAATCAGAATTAAATAGTTTGTGCCTTGTTGGGGGGAGGAGGGAGACCCAACAGAAGGACACATGCTCGCCGAGGAACAAAGAAGAGCTCAAGACTGACCTGCCTTTCCTAGGTCTGCTCATTACAGTTGTGTGTGGGAGATCTTAGACATTGTTCACGAATGAAAATAAATTTTGTTTCAGTGGCAATATCAGTGTATAGTTCATTGAAAGCTCTGTCTTTTCAAGAAATAGTACTTAATGGTGTGGCTGAATTCTAAGGCAACTGAATACTGTTTAGAACTTGCAGATAAAGTCCTCAACTATTTCTTCCAGTGTATAAACAAGCCATTTCTTCTTTTCTCTAACCTACAGACAAATGTTCATTGATCTGCTATTTTCATTCATTAATACTGAGTAACGGACACTAAGAACTTATAACTTGACCTTAGGAGAATCATAGCAAGTGAGGGAATCTTGCTATTTATCTGGGTGCTGGAGAGATGGCTCGATCTATTAATGCTTGGTGAATAATTATCAAGATTCACGTTTACATCCTCAGTCCCCACATTGAAATGTGGAAATGGTGACATGCAGCTGTAATCTCAGGGAGTGCAGAAGCAGGGGAATCTCTGAGAAGAAACAATGACAATCTCTGAGACGGAGAGCAATGGAGCATCCTCAACAACTTTGCCTTCCTCATGCGTACACACACACACACACACACACACACACACACACACGCACGAACGCACATGCATGCACACACACAAACATAACACACAAACACAACACACACACACATGAACACACACATACACATACAAACACCACACACATGAATATCGACACAAGCATAATTTAAAAATGAAAATAAGAAATAATTATATATTTGCATCAATTGCTTCAAATGAGACTCTCCTTGTTGCTAAGAACTCTTTGCAGCAGGGCAGTGGTGGCTCATGCCTTTAATCCTAGCATTTGGGAGGCAGAGGCAGGTGGATTTCTGAGTTCAAGGTCAGCCTGGTCTACAGAGTAAGTTCCAGGACAGCCAGGGCTCTATACAGAGAAACCCTGTCTCGTCACACCCCTTACCCCCAAAAGAACTCTTTCTGCACCATGCACTATAAAATTCCTTTGTGGTACATGAAAAGTTTGGTAAGCAACACTGCTCCTTGATCTGGCTTCGCTTAAGTCACCGTAGCACCTGTTTTGCTACCTGCATTAACAAGTTTTAAACTCAAGGAATAAAAGCAATTCATGTTTTCAAGCAACTATCTACCTCGGTGCACAAATACAAGCATATCACAGCGAGGTGGCCACACAAGTTGGTAAACTAAAACACAGGATTCAAGTAGATGATGTCACCATTCGCCCTCACTCATTGTGGGATTTGCTGCATTACCTGGATGTGATATCACTTAGCATCAAAAATTCCAAACATGAGGGCCAGTCAAGTGCCTCAGGATGTCAATGCACTTGCTGCAGACCCAACAACACGAGTTTGATTGAACCTCAGAACTTGTAGAAGGAGATAAATGACCATTAAAAGATGTCATTGGCTATCTGCATGCATCATGGGATGACACCCTCATACGAAAAAGAGAAACAAAATTGGGAAAATAATCGCAAATTTTTAGAAATTAAGTACTTATTTATTTTAATTCAATGGAAATTATATTTGAAATGAAAGTAAGCTACTAATTTTTTTTTTATTTCTTTTATGTTCATGTTTGTCTTGCTTACATGTATGTACCTGGACACACAGAGACAAGAATCAAGGCAACAGTTCCCCTGGCACTGGACTTCCACGTGGTTGTGAGTTAACATGTATGCTCTGGGAATGGAACATGGGTCTACTAGAAGAGAAGAGCAAGTCTAACCTCTTGCCAGCCCCCTAAATGATTGGTTTTAATTATTGAAAACTAGTACAATTATTCAGGAAAACGAGATGATCCTAAAGCAAACCAACAGTATTTTAATAAAACCATTATTTTTTAATAGAAAAACAAAGAGAAGGAAAAAATATGCACATATATGTATATGTATAAAAATTGTACTATATATCTTAATTACAGGAGTCTTTATGTTTATTTGTTTGGTGTTTTGAGAAACAATAAGTGTGCTTAATAACAGTTTTTCATTGATTGTATCTAAAATTTAATTTATGAAGATCCAAAGAATTTCCTGACAATTTACTTACATATTATCATTAATGAAAATTATTCAAACTTATGAAATTTAACAAAGAAATTAAAATTTCATTTTCAAGACAGATATTCTGATATTGTTTTACTTTGTAACATAACCATTCACAAATAAAGGTTTATTATTTGATTTCTGCTGCTTTATATTTAGCAGATTAAATTCTTAATGAATTAGGTCAAGTTTTGTGGTGACTAATAATGATATAAATCCAAACAATTAGTGTTTTTATACAGTGTCAACAAGATATATCATATCCTAGGTGAATACACTCACTTCTCTGACTTCTGTTTCAAGCTTATCTTCTCAGGTGTGATTAACATTATTCATCACAGATGTGGCTGGAGCTAGGATACTGGGGAAAATACTTATGGATGTGTCTAAGTAGGTTTGCTAGAGAGTTTAAGCGGAGATATAAAGGACCATCCTGAGAATGAATGCCATCATGCCATGGCTTAGGGGGCCACTGTAATAAGCTCTACTCTAACTGCGAGCCAATATCTTCCTCCCTTTCAAAGTTGCCTTTATCATGTATTTTGTACTAGCATTAAGAAAACTTATACAATATTCTCGACTTCCTATCTGATAAACTTCAGTCTATTCTGATTCATTAAACAGTGTTAAATGGATTTGGAGACTAATAAAGAAATCACGAGACCTCTCTCTGATGTCTAACGCTTTGTATGTCTCTCGTAACAAATTGTAATAAATGTCTTCACCAAATATTAATAATCATTTTATATCTTGAGCATTTCCTGCATGCACAATGTATTCTGGTCAAATCTGCTCCTTCCGTCCCCTTTGGCTCCTCCCACATCTCCTGCCCAACTTGATGTGCTTTTTGTTCTCTTAAAATCCAGTAAGTCTTCTTCGTTCTGCTTGTACGTGCATGGTTGGGGGACCACCTATTGGAACACGGGGAGCCCCTCATGTATCACATATCCCGGAAGAACACTGACTCTGTCCCCACAGCTATCAGTTGTCAGTGGCTCTTCAGGTGTGGGTAGGACCTTCCGATCTGGAATTCTGCCTGGTCTGGTACTATATAGAAGGCTTCATTCGCTTCGGCAGGCAGTTTGTGTGTAGAACATTCTCTCATATCCACCAAATAAATTCTATTTTTCTGCAGAAGCTCAGTAACTCTGACTTAAATAGTTCTTCTGTTCCCTCTTCCATGGTGATCTCTAAGCTTTGTGGTGAAAGGGCTGCTCTCTCATTCGGAGCTGAGCACTTCATAATCTCTTATTCTCTGCATACAGAGCAGTGGTATGTATTAGCTACCATCATCTGCAAGCAGAAGCATCTCTGATGAAGGCTGAGAGATGCACTGATCTTTGGGAATAGAAATAAGAGCATGGAGGATAGGTTATTCCTACATCCTTTCAGCAAGATAACAGTAGTAACTTCTCCCCTAGGGCCTGTGGTCTAGCCAGTGGCTTGGTTTGGGCTCAGTTACCTAGTACGAGTACTGTCTTGTAGAGTGGACTTCAAATCCAATAAAAAAAGGGTTCATTACGTTCTTAACATTTGTGCCACTACGACATCAATCAGTAGATGGAGCTTCCTTCAAGCTCTGAACCAACCTGTCTTCTCCATGACCTATCAGTGCAACTGTGTGATGTCTCCATTACTGGGATCTTACCATCCAGGTCTGGAGGGCAGCTCGGAGCCATGGCAAGATGTGGTAATAATTAGGGGATTCTCCGGACGCTACTGACCAACAACGCAAACAGAGGTAAACCAAACCTTGCGCGAGGCATTTTGTTTGATGTGGGGAAAGTGTTGTCCCCCTATTACAGGGTAACTCTATTTATAACTACATTGTGTTTGTGTGTGTGTGTGTGTGTGTGTTTGTGTGCGTGTTTTCAAAGATAGTTAGTGTTAGTTATCATTACTCATTGCCGTACCCTGCCTTCCCACCCACCACCCCATATAATATTCCTATTATCACCCTCTTCCCCTTCATCCCACCCGTGCTCTCGTCCCTTGAAACATGGCCCTCCACAGGGCCCTAGGTAGTTTCTGGCCTTTATAGGTACTCTTGTTGAACAACATTAGACAGCGAAAACTTTTGATTTGCTTTAATTACATTATTTATCAATCACTTTATTATCCACATCAACAAACTATTGATTATTTTGATGCTGTTTTGCATTTGTTGAAAAAGATCTCTACCTATAATTCTTTCTCCCTTTCCTTCTCTCCCTCATTCCCTCCCTTCCTCCTCCACTCTCTTCCTCCCCCCCTTCTTCCCTCATTCTCCTTCCCTCGCTCCTTTGCTCCTTCCCCCCTCTCTTTCCCTCTCCCCCCTTGTCCCTCATTAATTTTCATATAAACTCACAGGTAATACTCAGATTTTCATGCGTATGTCAGTCAGCGGACAAAGTGTAGCATAAGCCTGGTTCCTCTCAGCACAGGAAGCGCTGCCAGCTGTAGTATATTAAAAGGAAGTTATGATGATCATTAGGCCGGCCGGATAAAATAAAATAGGAACATAGCTCCATTTATCCTTTTTTTTTTTTTTTTTTTTTTTTTTTTTTTTAATCAAGGAGAAATTTTCTTGAATGGACAGCCGTCTGAATGAATGGCTCCAAATGTTGCTCTCCAGCATACACAATGTTGTAGCCCATAAACAGGAAGTGGCACGCAGAGACAACGCCATAGGGTGTATAATGCCTCAGGTGGTCACATGTATCGCTTCCAGCTGCTCATTGGTGGGTTGTGCAGCTCTCGTGATTGGCTGTGGAAACTGCTTAACTACAAGGATGGAAGGTTAGGTTAGCTCCACCGACTCATTTTTATGAAGTTATAGTTTTTGCTAATTTACAGTTCACTACCGAGCAAGGCCATCTTGTGACAAACCTCCGTTCCGTATATTTCTATTTGGCATGTGCTTAAATCATTCTGCTGGGTTCCTAATACATAAAAGTTGAAGTCATTTTGAATACCATTTAAATAATACTTAAAAGAATCCGTTCAACGGGGAATATAAAAATGGCTCTGCAGTTAAGATCCCTTGCTGCCGTTGGTGAGAAGCAAGGTTCAATTGCTAGGACACAAATAGCAGTTCACGGGTCACTGCGACTCCAGTCACACGGAAACTGATGCCACTCTCAGACTTCACGACACGTATGCAAATGGTGTATGTACATCCACAAAACACTCATATACATACAAACAACAATCAAATTTAAGAAATACTTGATTGGACACAATAATTTCTATACCATTTAAAATATTCATAAACTGATAGTAATATGAATTTGAGTATTAAATTGTGTGTGAGTTCGAATCAAGTATTTAATCTGAGTTATCAGATTTGCTAATGGCTTAAAAAGGGTGACATGCCTAGAGAGCTTGGTCAGGAGAGTGTTTGCCATGCACGAGAACCTGCATTCAATTCTCAGAACACACATTAAAAATAAAATTGAACACGGAAATGCACCTCTGTAAATCCCAGTTCTAGAGAGACAAGTGTATTGCTGAGGCTCACTGATCAGAAAAACTAAAAATAAATGTGGATGATATATGAACAACATAAGCTGAAGTAGACCTCTGGCTGGCATACACACACACACACACACACACACGAAGAAATCTACTTCCTAGCCATCTTGCATTCAGTATTCTATTTCTACACAGAAAGATGAGTGCTGTGTTCTTGTTAAGAGTACAAACCTTTTGTTTAGAGTATAAACACACACACACATACATTTAGTTTGCATGTTTTTAAATGACTGATTTAATAACAGAACATAACAAAACAAAGCTGAACCAAGTAAACCAAGGCAAATTAGGGGATATCAAATGATTGTAGAGAAAGAATAAATCCATAGAGCCTAAGCATCCGTGTGTAGGGAAAGAAGCTCATTTTTAACGAGGAAAAAGTTTAGTCATAATCAATCTTATATTACTCCATTTCCTACGGTCCCAAATGGAAAATCCAAAGTTGGGGGAGAGGAAAAATTACATTGGCATTTGTGTTACCTATGAATTCATTACATTTTTTTAAAAAGCGATTGACACAAATTTGGCTTCCTATTTTTTAACATTATTTTATTAGATATTTTCTTTATTTACATTTCAAATGCTATCCTGAAAGTTCCCTATACCCTCCCCCTGCCCCTGCTCCCCTACCCACCCACTTCCACTTCTTGACCTTGGCATTCCCCTGTGCTGGGTCATATAAAGTTTGCAAGACCAAGGGCCCTCTCTTCACTAGAAGATGACTAGGCCATCTTCTG
>NC_034591.1:154239104-154300265 GCF_900095145.1 Mus pahari
ATAGCCTCACAAGAGGCTGCTATATCAGGGTCCCTTCAGCAGAATCTTGCTGGCATGTGCAATAGTGTCTGGGTTTGGTGGCTGATGATGGGATGGGTCCCCAGGTGGGGTAGTCTCTGGATAGTCCATCCTTTCATCTTAGCTCTAAATTTTGTCACTGTAACAATATCCTTTCATGGGTATTTTGTTCCCTATTCTAAGGAGGAATGAAGTATCCACACGATGGTCTTCCTTCTTGGTTTTCTTTTGTTTTGCAAAATGTATCTTGGGTATTCTACGTTTCTGGACTAATATCCACTTATCAGTGAGTACATATCTAGTGACTTCTTATTTTCAAACCCTTCAGATGGCCATGGCACTGCCTACTGACGTCTCTGTTAGAAAGGATAATATTCTAGATAGTAGATAATTCCATCTATTTTCCACATGTGTTAGGTATTAGAAGTATAAGTTGAAAGCATATGCAGATTCAGTGTTGGCTAGGAAATATTTTCTTTGTGTGTGTGTGCTTTTAGTCATTTTATTTTATTTTATTTACACTTCAGTCATTGCCTCCCCCCTCTCCTGGTCACCCCTCCCACAGTTCCTCCTCCCATTCCTCCTCCCCCTTGCCTCTGAGAGGGTGTTCCCCCTCTACAAATCCTCCCCCTTCCCTGGGGTCTCAAGTGTCTCAAGGATTAATCACATCTTCTCCCAGGAAGGCTTGACCAGGCAGACAGACCTCCACTATATTTGTGTCAGGGGCCTCAGACCACCCGTCTATGCTCCTGGTTGGTGGCTCAGTCTCTGGGAACTCCCTAGGGTCTGGGTTAGTTGAGATTGCTGGTCTTCCTATGGGGTTGCTTTCCCCTTCAGCTTCTTCAATCCTTCCCCTAATTCAGCCACAGGGGTCTCTGACTTCAGTTCAAAGGTTGAGTGTGAGTGTCTGCTTCTGTCTTGCCAGCTGCTGGTAGGGACTCTCAGTGGACAGCCATGCCAAGCTCCCCTCTGTAAACACATCATAGCATCAGTAATAGTGATGCTATGGGCCTTGGTGCCCTCCCATGATATGGGCCCCAAGTTGGGCCTGTCATTGGACTGCCTTTCCTACAGCCTCTTCTCCATTTTTTTCACTGCAGTTCTTTTAGACAGGAACAGTTCTGGGTCAGAAATTTTGACTGTGGGTTATTAATCCTGTCCCTCCCCTTGAGGCCCTGTCTATCTACTGGAGATGGGAGCTTGGTGTCCCCTCTCCCCAATGTTGAACATTTTGGCTAAGGTCACCCTCATTGAATCCTGATAGTCTCTCACCTCCCATGTCTCTGGTACTTTCTAGAGGGTTCCCCCATCTTTCACCACCTGATGATGCCTATCTCCATATATTCTCTTGGCTTCTTTTCTGTCCCTCCCCTCCCAACCCTGATCATGTTCCCCCTTTCCCCTCCACCTCCCCTCTTTCACCCAGGATCCTTCCTCTCTCTGCCCCCATCATTAATTATTTCCCCCTTCTAAGTATAATTAAAGCATCCTCACTTAGGCCTTTCTGCTTGTTACACTTCTTATAATCTGTGGGTTGTGTTATAGGTATTCTTTAATTTTTGGCTAATATCCATTAAGCAGGGAACACATACTGTTCATGTCCTTTTGGGTCTGAGTTACCTCACTCAGGATGTTTCCTCGTTCCATCCATTTGCCTGCAAAATTCATGAGGTCCTCATTTTTAAGTAGCTGAATAGTATTCCATTGTGTAAATAAAGCACATTTTCTGTATTCATTCTTTAGTTGAGGGACATCTTGGTTGTTTTCAGCTTCTAGCTATTACAAATAAGGCTGCTATGAACATAGTGAAGCACATGTCCCTATGATATATGCCCAAGAGTGGTATAGCTGGGTCTCCAGGTAAAACTATTTCCAATTTTCTGGAGGATTGATTTCCAGAGTGGCTGGACCAGTTAGTAATCCCACCAGCAATGGAGGAGTATTCCTCTTTCTCCATATCCTCTCTGACACGCACTGTCACTTGAGTTTCTGGTCTCAGCCATTCTGATTGGTGTTTGCCACCTAACCAGAGATCTTCTTCTGTTTATTCATAAAATGTATTATTTTATTTTGTAAAAAGTGGTGTACTGCCACATGAACTCTGAGTTAGTGCGCTCAAGGAGAGCTATGCAGGGTGAACGGATTCATACACCGTTACAGAGGATCTGGTGCACAAGCACATTCTGTTACAGAACTTACCAATCATGTTCCCTGGTCATTTCACTCTTGCACTGAAAAGGAAACTTCAAAAACCTTGACTTCTGAAAGATTTTGTATGTCTCTTTCTGAAATAAGGGTTTGCAGACGTTAATAGTTAGAAATGTCTTATAAGCAATAATAAATAATTCTTTTACACTGAACATGATGCTTGATTTTTTTCTTTAACTAAATCAGAAATCTTAGAAAAATTCAACATATAGTATCCAAAAAATAAAAATCATTCATTTTACAATAAACTAAAATTAAAGATTATAAAATTTTAATTATCTATTAAAAGGTTTTAAATACTCTAATCAGAGCAATAAAAAGTGGAGTTAATTAATTTATATTGCTGAACATCTGCTCCTAGTTATAATAAAACTGGAGTGGCTGAAGACTGTATTTTCACATTTTAATCACCTAAAATCAGATGCTTTGAAATATAACAGCGTATTGAACTTGATGTTGATGCTACGTTCTTAAAAGAAAATGGCATAAGGTTTCCCTTTATCATCCAAGACATTCTCTTTAATAATAAGGTTGAAATTCAGGAAGAGTGAAATAAAGCTTTCAGATACCCAGGTAGTAGTTACCAGAAACACTTCACAAGACCACATCTCCATGTATATAAATGTCCGTATTTCTCAAGCCTTATTTCCTACATGGCAAATAGCAGCAGTTTTGTTTTAGAGGGCTTTACAGAAATCTCCAAGAAATGTGAGTTTCCAGGGATGTGTGTGTGTGTGTGTGTGTGTGTGTGTGTGTGTGTGTGTGTATAAAATGTTGTCTTAAAATCACATGGTAAAATAATTGTAAATGACAATAAAAAAGAAATGTTTTTAATCACATGTATAACTTTGTTAAAATTCTACTGTGTCCACAGCACAAATTCAGGTGGTATATTACAATATTGAAAAAAAGTATTTTCCTGCTATGGACAATTGTAATAAGAAAGCTGGATTATATTGCAAATGAAATACTCATAGACCATTTTATCATGCACTCTTTTGTATTTTGTTTTCCATATCTCTTACCTATGCTCAACCTATTATTTCATTTAGACTTCATGTTAAGGATTTGAATGTGAAACACATGCACAGAGTCATGTTCTTGAGTTTGTTGTCTCCATGTGGTAATCTGTCTGGAGAGTGTCTTAGTTAGGATTTTACTGCTGTGAACAGACACCATGACCAAGGCAACATTATAAGGGCAATATTTAATTGAGGCTGTCTTACAGGTTCAGAGGTTCAGTCAGAAGTAACGACCCAGTATCATCAAGGCAGGAGTATGGAGCATCCAGACAGTCACGGTGCAGGAGGAGCTGAGAGTTCTACATCCTCATCTGAAGACTGCTAGTGGAAGACTGACTGTCTTCCATGCTGTAGGATGTCTTAAAGTCCAAACCCACAGTGGCACACCTACTCCAACAGGGCCACACCCTCTAATAGTGCCACTCTGTGGGTTGGGCATATACAAACCATCACAGAGAGGTTGTGGAACTTTTGAGAGTAGCTAGCTGGTGGGCATAACACTCCTAGGGTGAGCCTTGACACTGATTCTAGTATGTTTCTGCAACTGAGAAGTAACTGCCCATTGAAAGATCCTGCTGCCAATGCCTAAGCTGGCTCCAGCTTCATGGCTTTTGCGCTACACAGGGCAAAATTTTCTAAACTGTAAGGGAAACTAAACCTGTTCTTGCTTACATTTTTGTTGCTTGTTTGTTGGTTTGTTTTAGGCTTGCAGGATGCTTCCCCAGCTTTCCAAATATTCATATAATCTTTCCATCTTTTTCTTCCTATCCACTGTCAGGAAAATGTTTTGTTTTTAAAGTTTGTGTGCTTACATTTTGTCTGATTACAAATGTAAGACCAATTCCCCAAAGAGGTCCTCTACCTTGAACATATCTATAAGGTGTTTTACTCTTTGCCATTAAAGGTAGTAAATTCTCAAGTGACTTGTATGCAGATGTGGTCACATTTGGTGGTGAGCAGACAGTCATTCTTCTACTTACCACAAATAAGATCAGACCTCTATGTTTAGTAAACATGTTTAGTTGCTAAAATATAGTAGGTAATATTTTTAAAAAGTACTGTAGCTTTTAAAAATCAAGCGAGCAGAATGTGTTTAAAGACACGCTTCCTAGTTAATGAAGAACTAAATGAATGGTCAACGAAGTTAAGGAAATAAAAAATGAAGCAAAAATTCTGTCAGACTTGTGTAGGAAAGGATAGAAAATTAAATGCAAGTTTTAGTGCTGTGGAAGTTGATTTCAGTATTATAACTGCTTCCATCGACAAGCCATGGATGTATGAAAGTTCTGTGAATCTATTTTCATTGTCTGTACTTTAGTTGCCAAATATCTTTCAAGCTTTAACTGCACTGGGGAAAAATGATCTTTTACAATATCCCCCAATGAGGCAAAAAAAGCTGTAAGGGGATCTGCAGTGAAAGGCAGGTGTGGTCTCTCTGGTTTTGTTTCCTCCCATCATCTCTACTTATGGTCCCAAAGCCGCTCCCTGTCCTGTTTCAGAAGCTTGATGAGAACATCCATCAAATAGTACTGCTAGTCAATGACATCGATGTGATTTGATTGGATAAAGGGTCAGAATCTTATATCCAATAGAGTTCTGCACTTGAAATCAGATAAAAAATTACCACCATTTATCAGGAAAAAAAAAAAAAAAACAGAGCGAAAAATAAAATGAAGTCAACTATTGTAAACATCAGGATTCAACCAAAGGGTAAAGAGACACAACAAATGTTTGATGAAATATTTAATTTTGATAAAATTGCAACAGTTTAAAGTGAGAAAACTGTGGTGACTTAAGGTATGACACAGAGGGAAGGAAATATTTGTAAAAATAATTGATGGAATTATTTGTTTTAATAATAAATAAATACAAATAAAGTCATAAAATAAAAACCCTATTATAAATAGGGGTGAAATAATTTCACATAAACTTCATGAATTAGATTAACCAAGTGACATGAGGTTAGAAACATATAAAAATGTTTTAAATTGAACCTTACATAAATGTGAGAAAATTACAAATTGCTACAAGGAATGCACACCAATACAAAAGATAATTAACAAAGTTGACACAAACCAATGATACAAAGCGTTGTCCTTAATGTAGGACAATTACAACTTACACATTGTAAGTGCTAAACTTAATTATAAAATAGCTTTATGAAGCAGGATTACAGTTGATTTTTAAGAGACATACAGTTTACAACTGAGTATTTTCATATTTTAAGACATAGTCTGACAAAAGAATCTCATGTGTTTATTAGAATGGATGCACATAAAAGCCCATGACAGTAGAAGTTTGTAAACATTTGCCTTGATGTTGCCAGACAGATTAGTAAATGGTTCTGCCTTGGTGTATTCTTGCAATAGATACACATGCAAAATACTTCAAACAAAAGTGATACTAAGCTCAAAATATTTTAACTAAGCTAACAACGAAAAGAAATATGCAGACTAGGTATCAAAGTCATAATTTTATGCATGCAAGTATACAAGGTTAATACTTCTGTTCACCCTCATTTCAATTTATTCCTAAGACACAGTCTCCTAAAATAACCCTTTGAACATCTTGACTTGGATTTTAGACTCTCAAAGATTTCCTTCAGTAATTCAGGGGCAATAAACTGAGCATCCCTTTACATATTAGTGTGATTATTTTAATGGTCATATGAAACATCACAACTGGAATAAATTAGATTGATGAGAGTTAGAAAGACAGACAGACAGATAGATGGATATTATATGATAATATAATGATTCTTTCTTCAGGAAATGTCACTTTATAATATAATCATTTCAAGGTGACAGATACAAAAGATATTTCAATATCAGCTCCTTTGATTCTGAATTTATAAGCATGCAACTAGGGGAAAGCAGCACTTAAAAATACTTTCCATGAGGAAGGTACACTAAAAGACTGTTAGTCTTAATTCATCAAAAATACTGTAAAATTTTCTTAATGCTTGATTTAGGTTATTTGTCATGGTCCAGGGAAAATATATCAGCGTGTTTGTCTGAACAAGAACATCATAACAACAACAGCAGCTGACACATTACCATAGACAGGGCTATTCTACAGTTCTAACTCTAGAAGATTTACAGGCAGTCAATGGCTGTTTTGAGAAGGAAAACAGTGTCCTCCAGGCAAGTGTTTCTGCAGAGATTGTCCAGTGTCAAGTAGCCAGCTGAAGAATGGTGCCAAAGGGACTCGATAGGCTTTTATACACACATGCATAAATATGTGCTCATGTGTAAACATGAACAAAAAGCAATCATGGGTCTAAAATAAACACAGAATGATTTGAAAAGAATACTAGTGTGGAAGTGGTGTAGGTATAGTACTCATGAAGTTATCAAAAACTATTCTAAAAAGAAAGATGCCCTAAAAAGACCTCAGAAAGATCTTCCATGCTCATGGATGGGTAGGACTAACATAGCAAAAGTGGCCATGTTTCCAAAAACCCAGGAGAGTGAAAACAATTCTCAACAATAAAAGAACTTCTAGAGGAATCACCATCTCTGACCTCAAGCTGTACTACAGAGCAATTGTGACAAAAACTGCATGGTACTAGTACAGTGACAGACTGTGGAGTAGAATTGAAGACCCAGAAATAAACCCACGTACCTCTGGACACTTGATCTTTGACAAAGAAGCCAAAAACATACAGTGGAATAAAGAAAGCATCTTCAATAAATGCTTCTGTCTAACAGGTGGTCTGCATGTTGAAAAATGAAAATAGATCCGTATTTATCACCCTATACAAAGTTCAATTCCAAGTGGATCAAGGACCTTAGCATAAAACCAAATACACTAAATCTAATAAAAGAGAAAATGGGAAATAGCTTTGAATGCACTGGTATGGCAGAAAATTTCCTGAACAGAACACCAATGGTACAGGCTCTAAGATCAACAATTAAATAATGGGTACTCATGAAACTGAAAAGCTTCTATAAGGCAAAGGACCCTATCAATAGAACAATGGCAGCCTATAAAGTGAGAAAATATCTTCACCAACCCTACATTCAATAGAAGGCTAATATCCAAAATATAAAAAGAACTCAAGACATTCGACTCCAAAAAAAGCAAATTGCCCAATTAAAAAATGGGGCACAGAGCTAAGCAGAGAATTCTCAATAGAAGGATCTCAAATGGCCAACTAGCATTTAAAGAAATGTTCAACATCCTTAATCATCAGGGAAATACAAATCAAAATAACCCTGAAACTCTACCTTATATGAATCAGAGCTAAGATCAAAAACTCACTTGACAACTGTAGTGGCTATTCCTGGTTGTCAACTTGACTATATTTGAAATGAACTACAATCCAGAATTGGAAGGCTCACCATTGAACCTAATCTGGAGACTGGGAGATAGAAGTTTCTGATCTGGATCTTGGTATGGAGATCTTGAGACATAGTGGTGATTGAATCCAGAAGATTAAGACAGGGAGATCTCTGAGTCCAAGATCATCTGCTTGTGGACGTTGTACATCGTGGTGCGGAGCCTAGTGCGCACCACGATGTACAACGTCCACAAGCAGACCTAAAGAAATGTGCAAAGTCCTTAATCATCAGGGAAATACAAATCAAAATAACCCTGAAACTCTACCTTATATGAATCAGAGCTAAGATCAAAAACTCACTTGACAACTGTAGTGGCTATTCCTGGTTGTCAACTTGACTATATTTGGAATGAACTACAATCCAGAATTGGAAGGCTCACCAGTGAACCTAATCTGGAGACTGGGAGATAGAAGTTTCTGATCTGGATCTTGGTATGGAGATCTTGAGACATAGTGGTGATTGAATCCAGAAGATTAAGACAGGGAGATCTCNGAGTCCAAGNTCATCTGGGANTAAAGGTGTGGTGGCACACANCTTTAATCNGGGCTACACCTTCTGCTGGGGACCATATAAGGACATTGGAAGAAGGGAGTCTGGCTCTCACTCTTTTGCCTTCTCACCATGTGCGACTCAGCAACTGCTAGATCCTTGGACTTCCATTCACAGCTACTACTGAACCATTGTTGGGATTTGGACTGCAGACTGTAAGTCATCAATAAATTCCTTTACTATATAGAGCATATCCGTAAGTTCTGTGACTCTAGAGAACCCTGACTAATACAACAATATATGCTGCAGAGGATGTGGAAAAGAGGAAACACTCCTCCATTGCTAGTGGGATTGCAAACTTATCCAACCACTCTGGAAATCAATCTGGCAGTTCCTCATAAAACTGAAAGTAGCTCTACCTGGAAACTCAGCTATACTACACCTGGGCAAATACCCAAAAGATGCCACACCACACCACAAGGACACATGTTCCACTATGCTATTCTTTTTTTTTCATTTTTATTAGATATTTTCTTTATTTACATTCCAAATACTATCCCAAAAGTTCTGTATACCCTCCCCCTGCCCCTGCTCCCCTACCCACCCACTCCCACTTCTTGGCCCTGGCATTCCCCTGTGCTGGGTCATATAAAGTTTGCAAGACCAAGGGGCCTCTCTTCCCACCACTATATTATTCTTATTTGGAATAGCCAGAAGCTGGAAACTACCTAGGTGTCCCTCAACTAACAAATGGATACAGAAAACTGTGATTCATTTACACAATGAAATACTATTCAGTTTTTAAAAACAAAGAAATTATGAATTTTGCAGGCAAATGGATAAAACCAGAAAATATCATCCTGAGTGAGGAAAGTCAAACTCAAAAGGATATACATGGTATGTACTCACTGAGTAGTGGATATTAGCCAAAGTATACAGAATACCCATAGTATAACCAACAGATTGTAAGAAGCTTAACAGGAAGGAAGGCCCAAGTGAGGATGATACCATCCCACTGAGAAAGGAGAACAAAGTATTCCCAGAAGGCAGAGGGAGGGAGGGACCTTGATTGGAGAGGAGAGAGGGAAAGGAAGACGGAGCAGGATCAGGTATTGAGGGGAGACAGGAGAGAAGGCCAAAGGGCCAGAAGAATGAATGAAAATATGCATCCTCAGGGGTTGGGGGTGCAGGGAACCTCTAGAAAGTCCCAGAGACTTAGGATGTGCAAGGTTCCCAGAACTCAATAAAGATGACCTTACCCAAAATGCTCAACACTGGGGAGATAGAACCAGAAGAAACCGCCTCCAGTAGATAGATAGATAGCCTCCAGTAGATAGATAGCCTCCAGTAGATAGATAGCCTCCATTAGATAGATAGCCTCCAGTAGATAGATAGCCTCCAGTGGAAGGATAGGGTCACTAGCCTACACTCAAAAGTTTTGACCCAGAATTATTCCTGCCTGAAAGAAATGCAGGGACAAAAATGGAGCAGAGCTTGAAAGAAAGGGCATCCAGTGACTGGCCCAACTTGATATCCATCGCACTGGTGGGCACCACACCCTGACATTATTTCTGGTTCTGTGTTATACTTGCAAACAGAGACATGGCTGCCTTCTGAGAGGTTCTACCAGCAGCTACTGAGACAGAAGGAGACACTTAAAGCCAAGCGTTGGACTGAGGTCAAAGACCACCATGGAAGAGTTAGGGAAAGGATTGAAAGAGCTGAAAAGGATGGTAATTCCATAGGAGGATCAACAGAGTCAACTAACTAGGACCTCTGGGAGCTCCCAGTATCTAAGCCACCAACCAAAGAGCATACATGGACTAGTATATAGCCCCCTTGTACATATGTAGCAGAGGACTGGCTTTTCTGATCTAGGTGGGATATTTGGTGCTGCAGCGAGTGCATGGGGGTTAGATGGGGAGGGGTGTGGGAACACCTTCTTAGAGGCAAATGGGCAAACAGGAGGGAGCATAGGGTGAAGGACTCTTGGAGGGTGGACAAGGAAGGGAAGCAACATTTGGAATGTAAATAAATAGAACAAATTACAAGAGAGAGAGAGAGAGAGAGAGAGAGAGAGAGAGAGAGAGAGAGAGAGAGGAAGAAAAAAGAAATAAAAATATACATGCTATCTTTTTCACTATAATGTATGAAGCAAAGATTGATTTGCATGTTTTATACTAGTAAGTGGTACTTGATGATACAGTATGCAGTTTCAATAAGAATTCCATTTTATTCATCTTCTAGTGAAATGAATTAAGATCTCTTCATATAGAACATATATTGACTTAAACATACACTGTATTGTTTTGGTTGATAGGAAGCTATTTGACAAAGCCCAACTTCAAAAATATAGTTTATCAAGAGAAAGCTGTCGAAACTGAAGATGAGGAGGCCTGGCGATGCTCCGTCTTTGCTGCACTCAAAGCACTGATCCTTGGTCGACATAGTTAAAGAGCATTGCTATAATCAGTTTCCTTGGGGTTATATATTCACTCACTTGTAATCCCCAGATTCATCATTTCAAGCTGAACGTTTTCGGACCTCATATGTGTTAAGCCTTGCAAAGAGTCTTCAAAGATTAGTATATTTGCTACTAAGCTCACAGATCTCATTCTGTACATTGCTATTTTCAAATATGTCATATTATCTGTCGTAGGCACAGTCTACTGCTATAAAAAGACAACATAATCACAGAACTCTATTTTTAAAAAAATAACATTTAATTGTAGTTTTATAACACTTTGTAAGATTAGTCCATTGTCACCATCCAGGAAACAGGGAGATTCACAGGCAGACATGATGCTGGAGTAGTGAGATCTGCAGCCTGAGCAGTCGGCTGAGAGGGAGTCAACTTCTAGGCTTGTCATGGATTTTTGAAACCTCAAAGTGACTTACTTCCTCCAACAAGACCACACCTCCTAATCCTTCTGATCCCTTCAAACAGTGTCTTTCCTTTGTGACTAAGCTTTCAAAAATATGAGCCTGTGGACGCCATTGTCATTCAAACCATCACAGGATGGAACTGTCAATATTCCCCTATGTGTTAAGAGCTATCACTTACTTCAAGAATCTCAGTAAGTCTTCATTCTAAATGTTGTTAAACTAGCAAATTAGCATTTAACAACATTTTACATCAAGACATTTTTTTCCTCAGATAAACTACAGTGGCCTCTTAACTTCTCATCAATTTTATAACTTAGCAAAGTTATACATAAGTGTATATCTTAGCAAAACTGATGACTGCAAACTACAGACTACGTTCTGTCCCAACTTAGTCTTCTTCATGAATCAGAAAAAAAACAAGTTTGGTAATTAGTATCTTTAGGGGTCTAAATATTTTCCTCCACAAATCATTTATTGTCAAGAACTTCCTTTTTCTACACATTTCATGTATATATATATATATATATATATATATATATATATATATATATGTGTGTGTGTGTGTGTGTGTGTGTGTGTGTGTGTGTGTATGTATAGGTATTTCATTCAGCCATAGTATTTAAACCTGTATTCCATTTTTTATACAGCACAGATGTTCCCATCATTCTGATTTCAGTGTTAACGATACATCCTAGGGGAAACTTTCATGTATCTTACATGTCACTTGTGAACATATAGTAAAAGTTTATCTGTTTATCTGCCCAGGCCACTATCGATTCTATTGCATAATTATAACTATATTTATACCTTTTTAAAATGATTTATGTTGTTCTACTTTTTGTGCATGCTCATCACCTCCCTGTGTTTGTCATACATGTGTGTGTGACTTCCAAGGACAGCAGAGGGAGCTGGTTTCCCTGGAACTGGAATTACAGGTGCTGGTGGAGTGTCAAGTGGTGCTGCTGAGAATGAAATCTGGTTTCTCCAGAAGAGCAGGCAGTGTCCTGATGCCTAAGACAACGGGAGTGTATATATGGAGTGTATATATGCCAACCTCTTTTGGTCATTGCTTGTGTGCTCCTGTGAGTTGGATGTTAACCTCAAGCATTTTTTCATATAAGCATATTAGAATAACTGCTAATCATAAGAGCAGAAGTCAACTGGAAAACAGTCCAGTACACACTAGTCTACAGAAGCCCGAAATAATACAGGAAAACAATGTTCAGCCCTTCTTGTGGCTTTCAGGACACAGGCTCTCACAACCTCCTTGCTACTAACTGAAAATACAGCTCAAACTTGGATATGACTTATATGTTCCTTATATGTTTGACTGTCAAACGTAAATGGAAGATCTTAATTTCTTCTGAAGCTGACCATCCATTACCAGGGCCATTTCAAACTTTGTTGCTGTGCTCACCCACTGAAACTTGGCATTGAGAGGGTGAAATAGGGGATGAAATCTACTTTCTGGATCTACTCATACAGAAGGAAGCTTCACTGTTACTATGAGCGATTTTCCCCATTATTATGGTGCACCAAGATAGTATAGGCTTTTCTACCCTCTACTTTCCCATGAAACACTGTGTCCCTTGAGAATTTCATATGTAGTTATGAATATATAGTGTTTTGTCAGTGTTCTATTGCTGCGAAGAGACACTATGACCATGGCTACTGTTATAAAGAGAAAGCATTAATTGGGGTTTGCTTAGTGTGAGGGCTTTAATCTGTTATCCTCATGGCAAGGACAAGGAAGATTGTACACAGACATGGGAGCGGAAAGTTCTACATCTCCATCTTAAGGCAGCAGGAACAGGGAGCCACTTAGCTTGGATTGGACTTTTGAGACCTCAAAACCTAGCTCCAGTGACACACTCCTCCAACAAGGCCACACCACCTAATCCTTTCAAATAGAGTCACTCATTGGTAACTAGGCATTCAAATGTATATCCTTCAGGAGCCATTTTTAATCAAACTACCACAAGGCTTATGTGAGGAGTCCGGTTATATGTCTGAGGTTTAGCTAGGGAATGAAGTCTTATTTACAGTTATCATGATACAAAAAGAATCCCTTCTTCCACCAAAACTTCCTTTAGGCTAGTTAACTATTAGAAATTCAATGTCTATAGAAGTTCTGAGATGTTTCAGGTATATAACCCAAAAATTTACCCTAGGCTACCAGTCCTGGCTTAACTCTATGTCTGACCTAATGCCCTTGCAACCAATTGGTAAAGCCATGTAAAATACATCAATCTAAAGGATCACTAGCTGCCAGCAATAAAAAAGCTAAGATTGCTTTGGGATAGAATCTAAGGGCTATACCACAGAGCTCACCTTCGCTTTATTCAATCTACCTAGTGTTCCCTGGAAAGTATTTAAACATGCCATAACCTTTTACTTTTCCTCTACTTCTGCAGTAAAACCTTCATCAAGCCATTACTATTGTAGAATATGGTATTCCAGGTTAGCTTGCTCTGTTCTTGGACAATGGTCTAGAACCTTTACCTCTAAAATAAAATATCTCTCATACATTTCTGAAGTGAGAGATGGGTTATTATATAGGCACAGTTTTTATATTGACACCTTGAACCAGCATTATAGAGGCGCCATATTCTTAGACTTTTCTTTGGTATTTGTCATAAATGACAGTACTTTTCTTGTGTATACTGTTTCCTCTGAGGCATAAATTGATGCATACCTCTCTCCAGCTCTGGGCCATGCTTTATACTACATATCTTCAGTGCTTTTTAATGAGTTACTGATACCTTCAGTATTCTAAAGAGTCAAGCAAGAACTGCACATCTGCATAGAAATATAGAAATGGGAGAGAGAGAGAGAGCGCAGTGGATCACCTGACTATGACTCAGTGTACTAGGTCACTGGGTTTTAATGCCAGCATTCACTGCTAAAGCACTCTCTTATGGCTTGTGGTACTCTCTTTGTACCTGGAGGGTGCTCAAGTCTTTTATTTGATATAAATTTTGTATTTTTTTAATATAATGTTTGAATTGTTGTATTTCTGTCTGGTCAAATTAATTCTAGAGGTCCAAAGAAAGAGTTTGAGGTTAAAAAAAAATAAACATTGAGGCTTCCACAAATTATATTGTAATAAGCGGGAAGATCATAATTGAAGCAATGGTACAATATAAGGGTGCCTGTTTCCACATAAATACAAATTGTTCTTTTTCCAGGAATAATGACCAGAAGAGCATAGATCTGCACATGCATTAACCCAAAGCATATACTCATCAATAAAATAGACCATGGGAAGATCACCGAAAGCACCTTTTTAACTGCTTGAGTACAGCGTATGCCCTCTGAATTAAAGCAATATTCCTCTTGGTTTTCTATACAGTTCAGTCTGTTCACTTTCTCAAGCATGCACCCTTCCCTCTAATGAAGACTTGGCTCTATCTTCACAGGAAACCAGTGTGTTGTTTCTATTAGGTGTAATTCTTCTTAACAGACTGACTTCGTTATTCCCTTAAAATGACCACTGATTGTTGCTCATATGAATTAGAGCAGAGGAGAGGCATTTCTGAAGTTTTTGAGTGTATCCAATGGCACATGGAAGGAAGATCTCCTGTGTGTTGTGGAACTGGCTTGAGATTGTCCACTGCTATAATGGACAGCAGGCTTCTGCTAACCTGCTTTCTATGTTTATGTGAATTACATCCTAGCCTACCCCCTGTCTCTCTCTTTGCCTCCAGTAACATTATGGGTAATTATCCCTTTCTATTAACCCGTGTGTGCCAGCCGATAGCTGCAACACTCAAATACCAGCTTGTAGCTTATCCCAGTACCACATGCACCACATTGCTTACAACAGTTATGTGTTCCCGTCCAGCCACTGTAGTTTATGGAATCCCGCCTTCACTGCTGCCTCTACAGTTCAGTTTCTTAGATCTACCTAAGAGAACCTCAGACTCCCTACTGTGCCATCCCCTATCACAATTGCCCAGTGTAATTAGTCTCTAAACGTTTGGATTTTACTTCTTTTCAATTTTCTCATCCAGAATTCTGTTCATTTATGTCTTCCATGTCAATATCATCTTAGGACCCATATTTGGGGGAGAGGGTTGTATTTTCAGCACAGCACAGAATGTTTAGTGTGGAAGCTTTGATCGAGTTCCCAGTACTTTCAGGGTACTTTTCTCCGACATGGCCCTCCTTTTTGCAGCGACTTCTTAAGAACAGTCTCAGTACATGCTTCTAGAAAATGTAAAATATGTGAAGTCAAGACTATATATGGTTAGATATCCTTGATATTTGGAAGGTAATTACTAGAGATGGAGAAATTAAAGCGAATGGAGTTGCAGGTGATGCCTGTGTCCATGGCAACTTAATTTTCTGTATCTCTCTATATTTATGCCAAGATACAGTTCTCTCTTTTTAAATTTTATTTTTTTTTACTAATTCATCTTATATCCAGCTTACTGGCCCCTTCCCTGTCACCCCTCCCACAATCTTTCCTCTATCCCATCTTCCCCTTTTCCTCATCTGCAGAGGCTGGGGCCCTCCTGGCTATTCTCCCCACCCTGGCACTTAAGTCTGGGTGCTCCCTCTTCCATTGAGGCCACACACTTATTCTGTCAAGGATTGGAGGTAAAAGTAAGCTCATTATTTTAATAAAATAATATATGTTACGAAAAATTAATTCTAACTTTTCAATTCTGTTAATTTTTCAAGGGACTAATTTAAAGTAACATTGCAAAGAATTCCTAGTGAGACATATACACATACCTTGAAAGGAATGGAGCAGAGTGTAACACTGACTTCTTTCTATTAACAATTCTGTGGTAGTTTACTCTATCTAAAGATCTCGTCGGCTTAACAAACATTATCACCTCCCTCTTATCCAGTGAGATAAGTATCATTATTCCAGTTTTATAGCAAAGCGATGGAGGCACAAAAAGATTAAGTGATTTCCTCAAGGTTGCTGTCAGTGGTAACAAGGAAAAGGATAAATGTTAGATTTATGACACTCAGATGTATGCTTTAACTATCCTTGGGCTCTGCGTAGCTGTCACCTTAAATACACAGATGAAAAACAGAGAAAATGGTAAACAGTGGCCAGATAAATAAAAACTAAATATGTGGATATTTGACATCACATTGATCAAACAGATAAGTGCATTAAAAACAAAACTAGAAGCCAGGTCACACTGAAAAGAATGAGGCCCATAGTTTGTAATTAGATAAGAGTCGAAGGGATTGTGCTACCTTACCTGTCAATCAATTTGTATATAAGGGATGTATGACTAGCCTTGAGTAAATTCTAGCGCTATATGTCCAAGAAAATAACACTATTTTATATTTATTAATGTAACTTACAGCAATTTAAATACCTAAAAACCCACTTTTTCATTAAGTAGAAAAGAAACAGAAAACCTTTACTGTTGCCCCAATTTCTTTACTCTATCTCAGCAATTTATCTTGTCATATAATAAAAGTTAAGTAACTTGTATAGGTGACCTGTACGTGAAACAAGATTCAAGATTCCTATGATGAAAGAAAAAAAAGAAATGATTTCTAAATATGATAGGTCAGGCATATGAATCACCTTTGTTCAGATTTCTCCCAAGAAATAATAATCTGTAGCAATAATACACATTTTTTTCAGACAGAATCTCACATAGCCCAGGCAGGTCTCAAATGTCATATACTCAAGGATGACACTGAACTCCTGACTCCTTCTACTTCCACCTCCTGTGTCCTGAGACTAAAGATATGATAGCCAATTCCTGGTTCATATAGGGGACAGAATACAGAATCCAGGAGTTAAACATTCTACCAGAGCACTCCACCAACTGAGTTACATCACCATCTTCCTAACACCTGTACTTTCTTCTTTGAGATAATAACTGCCATCCATAGGAGTCGTTTGGTTTGAGCCATTACCTCTGTATTTTGGAGACAAACTAGTATTAAAGGAGATGAGAATCAAATCCCTGAAGCAACATCACTGTGAAAAAAAAACCATTCTTCTTCACAAACTGACTATGTTTATGAGTTCCATGATAGTTACAGAAGAGTCCTTCTATGTCCACAAATTTATTTGCTCATTAATATACAAATATACTCACCTATTTATACTCAATGTGAATGTGAAGGGATCATGAGGGTGAGAAATGTCATTTGTTATATATCTCATAAAAGCCCTGGCTGAGTATTTTAATTTAGTACCTAAACCCATATCTATCTACAAATAACATAAAGTTATATACATACACAATGCATATATATATATATATATATATATATATATATATATATATGTGTGTGTGTGTGTGTGTGTGTGTGTGTGTGTGTGTATTTCTGAGATTAGTATGATCAATAGTGTAAGATAACTCCAATTAACTCATATATATATACAATTACAAACTATGGGTCCCATTCTTTTCAGTGTGACCTGGCTTCTAGTTTTCATCTGCCCTACTGTCTCATCCCCATTTAAACCTCCTTCATTGGTCTGCTTTTTCCTCTTAATATCATATATACTCTGTTCCCTGCACCTCTTCAGACCTTCCTTTCTTTCTTTTCTGTCCCTGCCAGTATTCCCTTTATAGTTTTCTGTATTTTCCAGGCACTCAAAACTAAACACACAAAATTACCTCACTCAATACAAAATTTCAAATTCTACCCATTTACTTAAATTTTTCCAGTTCTTTTTCTTCATAGCTAGACATAATCAGAAAGCTGTTGTGCATTCCTACTGTGTTTCAGTATCCAATCAAACAGCCATGGATATCCTAGCTTTTGTATTAGAACTAAGCATGTTTTTATAATTTTTACACACATACACCCACACTTAAAATTATAACACCATAAAAATAATGGAACCATTTTTCTTTAAATTGACCAGTTGACCCGGGTCATCCTACTTTCCACTCCCTCTGACTTCCAGCCCCAACCAACAGATTCCTTTCCTTTGATCATTTTAGTCTAGTTTTCATTATGTAGAACTGTGTATAATGGGAATCATTCAATAGGAACGTTTTTGCTTGATATTCTACCCAACTTGAAGGAGTTCATATTAGCCCTGTGACAGTGCACATGAATAAGTAATTATAGGGTCTGAGGCGAGAGATCAGTGAGTAAGATGCTAGTCGTACAAGGAACGACAACTGACTTCAGTCCTCAGGTCATTCTTAATGCTCAGGATGAAGAGAGAGGTAGATTTCTACATTCACTAGTTATCTAGAGTAGAACACTCAATGAACTCCAGCTCATTAAGAGATTGTATATCAAATAAATCAGATGTTGCTTGAAAAATGAAACCCTATACTGACCTCTTCACTCCACATACATGCATACACATGTGTATGCACTTATGCATAAACTCCCACACACAACTGTTCAATGTATTCATTAACAAACAATATTCTATTACCCAAACATAATACATTTTAAAAGTATCATTGACCTTATGATAAACCTTTGCCTATTTTTAATTTCTGAATATGAAAAATGAAACTTCTATGAATATTTCCATATAACTAATTGTGTTTCCATGCACAATGGTGAGATAAGACATTTTGTTGTTTGTGTTTGTTTGGCTTACAATTCCAGATCATACATCATCATGGAAGGAAGCCGGTACAATATCTCAGCGCATTCACCTGGAAGCAGAAACTGAAGCAGAAGCCAAGAAGGGATTCTGCTTTCTAGATTTTTTCCTACTGGCTTGCTCAGAATGCTTTATAATAGAACCCAGGACAACAAGCCCATAAATTACACTGCAAACAGTGAGCTGTCTCTTCCAATACCAGTCAAAAATCAAGAAAACACAGCACAGGTTTGTCCATCAGTTATTGAGATTCTCTTTTCCTGTGACTCTAGCCTCTTTCCAGTTGACACAAAACTAGCCAGCATACCAACTAATATGCCAAAAATAAGTACCAAGATTTTTGGAATAATATTAACAAACAGTGACTCTACATGAATTTAGAAGTCTAGAATTAGTTAATTAACATATTCTTCTGGAGAAATATATTAAAATTTCTACAGTTTTCTCCTATGCACATGAATATTAAACCCACACACACTTACTTTTTTGTAGAAGATAGTGGAAAATCTATCATATACTAAAACCATAATTTATTTTGGTAATAAGACATGTGACCAAAAACTTAAAGTGTGTACATATGATTTTCACAAATTAGTGCTTTCCCAGTGATATAAAATAGAACTGAGTACATATTATCATGGTACAAACCATTCTTATAAAAAACAGTTTCCAAAACATCTATGCATCAAAAGTATTTCTACCAACTTTTACTTAATGTTTATAAAATGCCATGTTTGTGCCGATTCCTGTCAGAAACTCAGCATGCTATTTTTAGTTAGATGTTTTAGGTGTGTGTTTTTGTGTTTCAGGAACTGTGAGTGTCACAAATGTCAAGTGTTTTATACATGGTAAAGTGTGCTGGGAGTAGGGTAGTGGCTAAACACATTTTAAATCCAGTCTAGCTTTCCTAAGGTTTGATTCCTTCTGCAGGTTTCTATTAGTCACAATACCTCTTTGCTTGTAGTTATTTAATGTAAATCACATAATTTAAATAGAAATATAACCACATGCACAGCAATTAAAGACTGTGGTTGAATTTTCTTGTATTGTATGAGGCACAGTGATGCAAAATACTGTAGATGAAAGATCAGAAATGTTTTTGTACCATAAAGCTAACACATACATGTTATATATTAGACACACAATAGAAACTTGTTTTTATCAGATGTGAATAATTATATGAAATCCAGTGTTTACTTCTCAAGCCACATTTCGTCCTGTTTGTTGTTAATTTTTCTATACACTTAGCATTGTATGTATATATACATCTGTAAGCAGAGGCATGGTCATTACAGCATGACTGTTGAAGTCAATGGGAATCTTACAGAGTCCATTGTTCTATTTCACTTTTATGTGTGTTCTGGAATCAACTTTGGTTTGTGGGGTATGCATAGCAAGCAACGTTTACCCCCATGGAGTGGTTTTGCCAACCCTTGATTTTGGTTTTGACATTCAATCATCTCTCTTTTTATATATACTATGACTATACAAATAGATACGTGGTAGAAAGCATTCTTTTCCACTCTGTAATTCTCCTCTTCTTCACTTCTCTTAACTGAGGAGCTAATACATCTAAAACTTAAAACTTCAAACATGTTTTATAGAATCTTAATTATTCACATTAAAAAATATACATTTTTTTTCTCCACAGAAGATTGGATATTGGTGTCCAGTCATGTACCAAAATTTTACCAGTTAATAAAATATGTAAGCAGAGTTGATCATGATGATTTAACTAAGTTTTGGGTTTTGACACTCACAGAGCAAGTGCTGTAGTAGATGTGTTCCTCAGTTGGGTCTACCTGCTACTCAACCTCAGGAGAATTTCATATTTTACCTCCTTTCTTAAACCTTTTCCTACGTTATTAGAATACTACTTCTGTTACAGTGAAATCTTTTATTTCTCCAACTCATTGTATATCTCCTGAACTTAAGGATATATCTTTCATATAGCCACTTGCGTTTCATGTACATACAACTATCTACAACTGTATGAGTTATTTGTAAGGCTGCTGTGCCAGAAGCAATGTAAGGTAGGAAGGATTTATCTTCGCCCAAGCTCAAAATTATCTCCACCATAGGGGGAAGTCACGGGGGTTGGAACATGAGGCAACTGGTCACGTTTGAAGACAGAAACAGAGAGAAGACAGGAGGGTTGCTGGTGAGTTTTTTCTCTCCTTTATGTTTCATGAGGGACAGCAGATCATGGTATTAGGCTACCAATATGTAGGATGGATCTCCCTGTATCTATTGAATTCTAATGTATAGAACATCCCACACATTTACTGAAGGTTTGTTTTACTGCTGATTCTAAAGGTTCTGTATACATTTATACATAGATATGGCTTATTTTACTTTTAAGGAGCTGAAGATTTGCAGAAACTTGGGAAGAAGAAAATAACTCAGTAGCAATACAGAAAGCTCTTTGTGGCCGGCGTACAAACTGCATTAAATACTAGCATGGGGAAGTCAAGAAAGCTTCCTAGAAAAGAAAGGCCAAAGCTGAGTGTTACAGAGGAGCATGCAATAAATAGGAGGGTAGCTGATGGGGCAGTCAATGCTGCTGACATAGGATGAAAGACTTGGAGGTAGAGATTGCTAGCAGGACATAAACGTGGCCATATTTTGAGATGAGTTTTAGCAAGGTTGAGTGTGGTGGAGAAGACAGAGTATAAGCCCTGGAAAGTTTTCTATGCAGGGAGCCCTAAATTTCCCCTTGGTGGGATCATTGCTATTTTCTGTTGGGAAAACTATAAATATCATTGTTCCACACATATATATACCATAACTAGATAATTAATTATAAATGCCAAGTGATTTGTGATAATCTTCAGGAAAAATGGCAATTAGAGAGCCTTTGAAAAATATTAAGAGAGATGTTGATATGGTTGAATAGTTCTTTAGAAACATTAAAATATCAACTTCGGTGGAAGGTGATTTTTCAAAGAATCAAGACTGCTACTAAGAACATTAGTTCTGTAAACTGTATCCTGGGTATTCTGTACTTTATGACTAATATCCACTTATTAGTGAGTAAATACCACAGATGTCCTTTTGGGTATGAGTTATCTCCCTCAGGATGATATTTTCTAGTTCCATCCATTTGCCTGCAAAACTTATGATGTCCTCTTTTTTAATAGCTGAATAGTATTACATTGTGTAAATGAACCACATTTTCTGTATCCACTCTTCTGTTGTGGGACATCTGAGTTGGTTCCAGCTTCCAGCTATTATAGATAAGGCTGCTATGAACATAGTGGAGCACATGCCCCTATGGTATGGTGGGGAAACTTTTGGGGATATGCCCAAGAGTGGTATAGCTTGGTCTTCAGGTAGATCTATTTGCAGTTTTCTGAGAAACCTCCAGATTGATTTCCAGAGTGGTTGCATCAATTTCTAATCCCATCACCAATCAAGAAGTGTTCCACTTATTTCTACATCCTCGCCAACATGTGCTGTTGCCTGAGTTTTTGATCTTAGCCGTTCTGATTGGTATAGGGTAGGATCTCAGGGTTGTTTTGATTTGAATTTCCTTGATCATTAAGGACTCTGAAAAATTTTTAAGTGTTTCTCGGACATTCAAGATTGCTCAGTTGTGAATTCTCTGTTTAGAACTCAAGAAGGTCAACAAGGTGAAGGGCCCCAGTGAGGATGCTTCAATTCCACTTGGGAGGGAGAAGGGGGCAGTCACAGGAAGCAGAAGGAGGGAGGACACTGTGGGAAAGAAGAGGGGAGGGGAAAAGGGGAACATGATCAGGTATTGGGGGGCAGGAAAGAGACCTTGGGGGCAGCAAAATGAATGGAAATATGCAACCTCAGGGGTGGGGAGGAACCTCCAGATTGTACCAAAGTCCTGGGAGATGAGAGACTCTCAGGACTCAAAGGGAGGGACCTTAGATGAAATGCCCAACAGTGAGGAGAGGAAACGTGTAAAGTCCATCCAGTAGAAAGACAGGGCAACAAAGTGCAGGGATGGAGTTGCCATCCACAGTCAAAAACTCTGACCCAGATTTGTTCTTGTCTAAAAGAACTTCAGGGACAATAATGGAGATGAGACTGAGGGAAAGGAAATCAAGGAACCAGTTCAACTTGGGATCCATTTCAGGGGGAGGCTCTAAGGCCTGACACTATTACTGATATGATGGTGCTCTTACAAATGTGAGCCTAGCATGGCAGTCCTCCAGGAAGCCCAACAAGCAGCTGACTGAGACAGATGTATACACTTACAACCAACCAATGGGCTGAAGTTAGGAACTCCTGTAGTTGACTTAGGGAAAAGCTGAAAGAAGCTGAGGGGGGAGGGCAACCCCATAGGAATACCAGCAATCTCAACTAACCCAGAGCCCAGGGAGCTCCCAGAGACTGAGTCACCAACCAGGAGCATACACAGGTAGTCTGAGGACCCTGACACATATACAGCAGAGGACTGCCTGGTCTGGCTTCAATGAAAGAAATGGTTTAATCTTTGAGAGACTTGAGGCACCACAGAGTGGGGAGGCCTGGCCGGACAGGGGAAGTTGGGAGCTGGGGGGGGAGGGGTGTATTCTCTTGGAGATGGGGGAGGAGGGGTGGGAAGAATAACTGTGGGAAGGCAGACTGGGAGGGGGGTAATGACTGGACTCTAAAAAAAAAAGTAATTAAAATAAGAAAGACAGGAAAAGAAAGAAAGGGAAAGGAAAGAAAAGAAAACAAAAGAAAAGAAGGGAAAGGAAAAGAAAGGAAAGGAAAGAAAAGAAAAGAAAAGAAAAGAAAAGAAAAGAAAAGAAAAGAAAAGAAAAGAAAAGAAAAGAAAAGAAAAGAAAATTGGTAGTAGGCATTCTTGAAAATTCCAAATGAGCAATGAAGAAGACCTGAAGAGCGAAAAGGATAAAAGTGATGCAGAGAAGGGCAATGATAAGATATATGTATAAAGCTTAAGAAACATATATGGATGGTGATGGATATAAAGAAGATGAAATCAGAACAAATTTGAAGCAGAAGAACAAGCATGAGCAAGCAAAGGCAGAGAAATGGAGAGAAAATCTTTATCGCATGTCTCTCCCTAGATAAAGGAAAACCTAGAATGTGTGTGCAAGCTCTTGCATCTCTTAGATTCCTGTAACAGACACAAGCAGCAGGTACATGGCCTCCATCCCAGTGCTGTGAAGTGTAAACTTCGGTTGCTGAAGAAAGAATCTGGAGTGAAGAATCTGTCTGAGGACACGGGGATAGGTGGCTGAGACAGGCCATCTGGCTCCTCAGCCTGAGCTTGAGTTAATGTCTAAATAATGGTTCAGAGCTCGAGTTTATGGAGAACAACATTAGTAAAGAGTTTACACTAGATAAGTAAGTGGTATAAAATACTCCCTCATGGAAAAGTTGGTAACATCATACTACTCATTAAAAAAAAAAAAAAAAAAAAACTTACAAGAACTCACAAGACAGTTAAAGGACATGGGTGTCTCTTCATTACATAAGCAGTGCACAGCTGTTGTGAGGCAGAAGGTTGTTCTATGGAACTTTACCAAACGTAGTGAAGGAAACCCCAGTGTTGCAGCTTCCGTGCAGGGTCGAGATTATCCGTGGTACCTACACCCGAGAAACGTGAGTTTTGGTAAGCATCTCCAATAAATTCATTAGCTTACAAACATAAATTTGTGGAGAATCATTTCCTTGTGGGTCACACATGCTCTAACGGTGATGAATAGACATTTGTTTAAATCTTCTAATGACAATGCATGTACCTAACTGAAGTTCAATTAAGAGAGTGGGAGAGTCCTTGGAACTTGTAGCTCTTCATGGGATGTCTTCAACAAATCCAGCACCTCAGAACTCAGGGAACGCTGCAGAAGAGATGACAGAAAGAATGTGAGGGCCAGAGGGGACGGAAGACACCAGGAGAACAAGGCCTTCTGAATCAACTAAGCAAGGTGCACGTGAGCTCACAGAAATGGAAGGCACGAGCACAGGGTCTACACGGGTCTACATGGGTCTACAGCAAGTCCTCCGCAAATATGCTACAGCTTTAAGTTTAGTATTTCCATGTGACTTCCGAGTGTAGGCACGAGTAAGACTCTAATTCATGTACCTTCCTCTTGGGGCACTTTTCCTTCTGCTGGGTTGCCCTGTCCAGCCTCAATATGATATTTTTTATTTTATCTTATGTTCCATTTTGTCGTGTTTGGTTATTATAGTTTAGAAGACTGCTCTTGTCTTCCTTCCTTCCTTCCTTCCTTCCTTCCTTCCTTCCTTCCTTCCTTCCTTCCTTCCTTTCTCTTTCTTTTTTTGAGAGACAGAAAGAGAGTGAATCTGGAGGGAAGGAAACTGGAAGGAGTAAGTAGGGAAGCAGCCATCATGTTATATTGTATGAAAAAAGAATGTATTGTCAATAAAAGGGGGAAAAAGATTAAAAAAAAAAAAAAGACCATGTACAGAATAAGATATGCCCCATGCAACAAAGTTTTGGCATCCTGAGTATATTTTTAAATTTTCATAAACCAACCAGGAAGAGACAGATGACCTAACATCAAAATGACTATAGACCTGAATAGGAATTTTGGAGGTAAATTGAATTATGAAAACACACTCAACTTCATTGACTATCAAGAAAATGTAAATTAAAAATATCTGAAGCCCTTCTGATATTATAAATGTTAACAAGCAAAAAAGGCTCACAAACACATTTGGTGGCACAAAATAGCCGAATTTTTATGCATATCCATTTTACCTCTATAAAGGAAAAGTATTAACAAATTATCAAATTAAATTATTAAAATTAAAAAAAGAACAAACTCTGGGATTTGCTGTGAGGACTGGGAGCCATGTGAGGAAAATATAAAAGATAAGTATGTGTTTTCTCTCATTTGTGATTCCTCTTTTAATGTTGATATGCAGTTGTGTGTGCATGTATACACAGCAAAAAGAAGACTGCCCAAAAGAACAAATAGGAATGGTGGATGATATAGGAAGGAATTTGTTTAAAGCTATAAGTACTTGTAGAAGATGTCTTTGTATTGCATAATGCCATGTACAATGAGTATAAAGAATAAATCATTTAAAACTGCATCTGCTTGCTAAGGTTAAATTTCAACACCTGAAATTAATCTACTTACTCTTATTCAGAAGGAAATTATTTAAATTTATGCATCAAAAATCAGTGTAGCTAAGGCGAGAGGCCTTCTTTTCCAACTGCAATAATTTATTTAACACATGATGAAGATAAATGAAAGTATATAACCCAAATGAGATGATCATAAACTAGGTGTTAGTTGATAAATAATTATGTTGATAGATAAGTGTTGTGAAACAGAATAGTTTAACACATTTCTTTGATGCTTTCTATTAGAGAGGCATGCGTAGAAGGTAGAAAGTTGTAGATGTTAGGGTAAATGATTTATCCTCTTAGCAAAAACACAGGATGCTCATACAGGTGTCAGGACTGGTTAGCACTAGGTACTCATACAATGGACTCTGTCAAAATGCTTATGGGATGCACTCAATGATCCTCACAATTTCCAAAATAACTGTAGTCTGCTCTCTCTAATTTTTTTTACTTTGAAATGATATATTCCACTGAATTTTAATGACAGTTTACACTCAACAAGAAGGTGAATTGAATGCTTAAAGGTATTGAACACTAAGGTTCAAGACCTAATTAAAATCAATATGGAATATAAGGTAACATATAATGTTATTACATCAAATATAGCACATTAAAGTAGGAAAGTTTCTTACTTGTATACACACTAAAATGTGTTATATAATTTATGTCATGTCTAAGTGAGTCTTAACAAAGTAGTATTTATTCTCTTAGTGAAATAACCCCCACTAAAATAAACTAAAACACGATTGACCTCCACACCACATGTCATGACAATATAGAGTCCAGCTTTTTCAGACATAACAATCTGCAGACAAAGCTTTCACCAGGAAAGATTTCTATAATAAAATCGATTTGTGAATGCAGCATAAGAAAAATAAATATGAATATAACCTGTAAGAAAGCTTGTTACACAACTAGTGTTTATCACACAGCATGTAAAGTTACTTTGTAATTTTAAGTTTTTATAGGTAACCTAGTTAATATGCCATTAAGGCCTTTTGCCTTTCCATGAAAATTATCTTCACACTGCATCCGTTCAGGCCAAATCCTCTTCATTTCTCTGTCCCTCATAACTTACATGTGGTTCTGAGAAAGCAATGAAAGTTGTTTTATTTCTTCCCTGTGAGACACACACACACACACGCATGCACACACACCACAAACTCATTTAAACAGTGGTATTAATGATTTTAGAAATCACTGCCGATGGTTTGCAGCATCTTCGTTGTTAATGCCCCAGAGGAGTCATACAAGCCCGCTTTATCAGCTGGAGGCTGAGGAGGTTCTTGATGAAGTAATAACAAAGCAGCTCTGGATAGTGCTTCATTACCCTTTATCTCTCCTGCAGAGAATATAATCTTATTCAAATTATAGTGCCCTTTCTTATCAATGCACTTTGCTATTTATTTACCTGCATGCGGACACACAAGCATGCACGCAATCTGTGGCTTCCACCTACCTGTAATGGCATTTTTCACGATCAGAGACATGAGCTATCGCAAATTACAAACTAGTTACATATATTATTTGCGTAGCATAGGAAGCACATTTTTCATTTATTTAATGTACTTGATGAAAGGGGTAAAATCCAATCGTTAGGAAGGAAACACGGTATATGCTGAGTAATGTTGACGAGAAGAAGAGAGTTTCAATTAGGAAGTAGTTATGAATGGTATCACAGTGTCATTTTGCCTTTCTCTGAAGCATAATACTAAGTTGAATGGTGATGAAGTTAATTTACTTTAAACACAAATGTGTTAAATATGAGTTTTGCTTCAGACCAAATACCACAAAACTAGAAGTGCATTTTAATTCTTCCTGTTACAATTTTCTATAACATTATTAGTTATACCTATATAATGTAGATCATGGGGACATTCAGTTCTCCCCAATGTTATCCACTTAACCAACCTGTGAACTGCAATAAGGAAGCACAATTAGACTCAGTTTCCAGATAGAACTGTAATTTCTTAATAGAGAACTGTAATAGAGAAGTGTTTTGAAATACAAAGATAGTCAAGTGTAAAGGCCCTAACTCTTGGGACATGCATCCCCCACTCTCTGCCAAGTCTGCTTCTGTCCTTGAATATCACTCTTTCTTTCTCTTCTGTATTAAGATGCAGTAAAAACTAAACAGAAAGAAAGAAAGAAAAAGAAAGAAAGAAAGAAAGAAAGAAAGAAAGAAAGAAAGAAAGAAAGAAAGAAAGAAAGAAAGAAAAGTGTCACAGTAAAATAAGTTCAAGTTGGTCATTAAGATAATCTGTTTTTCCCATGATTTATGTACTAAATATTTCTGACTGCTTGTTCAATATCTGTACTGTTTCAGGTACAGGGGACAGAATTGTGAAAATATACACTAGACGATAAACTTCATTCAGTTACCCAGGAAGTCATGAATGGGTAAGTCCTACAGAAGGAGAATGGTAAGTTAAAGCATGGTCAAAACAGAGTGCTAAGGGTAAAGGTTGGTATTCTTAAGTACTCTGAGGAGGCCTCCTTGAATGAGAATATGTTAGAAGGAGATATAGAAGTAACTTTCTAATAGATTTAAAAAAAAAAGAAAAGAAAGAAAGAAACAGTCTTAGTAATGTCTTCCGATGTCCTCTCCTTTCCATGTTCTCAGTCTGTCAACAGATGAGATCCAACTTGTCAACTGAAGAATAGAAAACTGTGGTCATCTGTCTTATAGAAAAAAGAGAATGCATTTCAGGAAGCTGCCATAAACAACTAGATTGATGTTCTCATCCCATGCTTGAGTTTTATTCCTTTAACTAAAAATACTGTGCCTCTCCACACTAAGTTCATTTAGATTCTTTCAAATAAACGAACACTCTGAACATTAAGATGTTAAGTTATACTAGTCAGTGGCACACAGGAAGGGCTGATCGTGGGATTTAGTCACCAGTGATTTAGGTTCGTGAAATTCACTCATGTGCAGCCACACTGACGTTCTTCTGAGTGTTCAAATCATTCTACTCTCCCCCATTTCTCACTGATAAACGATTAAACATCCTCTCACATGCTTTCTTTCTATATTCTTATTCTCATATAAACTTTTTAAAATAATTTTCCATGTATCATATTCTCTTATGGTGGATATCATACCATTTGGATCTTACTTATGTGAGCAACTCAGATACTTTTATGCTTTTATGTTTTACCTCCTTAAAACTGGGCCTTCTGAGAGCAGAAGTCCCAGTATCATAACAGTGATGGAATTTTCAACTTCTTAGGCATTTTCAAAGCATGCGAAAAACACTTTGAAATGCGTGCGTCAAGTCACCTCATAAGCTGGCTATATGAAAACCAGCAGTGGAAGAGATTTTGCTAACAAAATTGTATTTGTTGTGTTCAGTGATTCTATTTCTTAATTATTTTTATTCTTCTCTCATACATTAAATCTTCACTGTAGTTTCCTTTCTCTCCACTCCTCCCTGTCACCCCCTACCTACTCTCTACACCAGATCCATTCCTCCTCCATTTCTCTTAAAAAACAAAAACAAAAACAAAACAAAACAAAACAAAACAAAACAAAACAAAAAACAGGCTTCCCAGGAACATCAGCTGAACATTGCAGAACAAATTATAAGTTTAGCCACAAACCTTCATATTGAGACCTTAGGAGGCAACCAGTAAGAGGAAAAGTGTCCCAAGAACAGAAAAAAAGTCAGAGCCATCCCCCCATTCCCACCGTTAAGAATCCCAGAAGAACACCTAACTATAGAACCAGAAGGTATACACGCAGAGGAGGGAGCCCAGACTCATACATGGTCCTTGATGGTCGCATCAGTCTCTATGATTGTCTGTGAGCCCTGCTTAATTAATTCTGTGAGCCATTTACCCATCGTGTCCTCAACCCTTCTGACCCCTACAATCTTACCTCCCCCTCTTCTGTGGACTGATCCTGACTCAGCATAGTGTTCGGTTGTGGTCCCTGCATCTGCTCCCATCAGTTGTTGCATGAAACCTCTCTGATGTCAGCTGGGATGGGCACTGAACCATGAGTGTAGCCTAATATCATTGGTAGTCATTTCATTGTATTTTTGTTTACAGTCATGTTTGACTCTATCCTGGGTATCTGGCCTTCCTTTCCAGCAACTGGTTCCTAGCCATTCAGCCATCATGGGGCATGTCTCACTCTCATACCATTCACACTACACTGGACCAGTCACTGGTAGGTCACTCCCATATGTTCTGTACCACAATAACCCCAGCACATCTTTCAGGCAGGGTGTACTACAGGTCAAAGTTATGTGTTTAGGATACTTGATAAATAACCCAAAACCATACAATAGAAAAAAGAAAGCATCTTTAACAGATGGCGCTGGTCTAACTGGAATACCAATAATCCACATTAAATGCAGAAGAATACAAATAGATCCTCATTCAAGACCCTGCACAAAACCCAAGTCGATGTGGTTCAAGGACTTCAACATAAAACCAGATCTCTAAATCTCATCGCTGAGAAAGTGGAAAACAGCCTTGAACTCATTGGTACAGGAGACAGTTTCCTGAAGAGAACACCCAAGGTGCAGGCCTTAAGATCAACAACTGATATTTGGGACCTCATGAAACTGAAAAGCTTCTGTAAGACAAAGAACACTATCAATAGGACAAAATGGCAGCCTACAGATTGGGAAAGGATGTTCACTATCTGAAAGAAGGCTAATATCCAAAATTTATAAAGAACTCAAGAAGCTAGACACCAACAACCCAAACAACCCAATTAAAAAATGAGGTACACACATACATAGCAGAGGACTGCCTGGTCTGGCCTCAGTGAGAGATATACTTAGTCCTCCAGAAACTTGAGCTTCAGGGAAGGGGGAGGCCTGGTGGAGGCGGGAGAATTCTGTAGAAGGCTAGGGGGGAGGACTGGGGTAAAATGAAAAAAATGGGGTACAGAGCTAAACAGAGAATTTTCAACCGAGGAATCTCGAGAAGCACATAAAGAAATATTCAAAGTCCTTAGTCATCAGGGAAATGAAAATCAAAACAACTCCATCTTACACCCATCAAAATGGCTAAGATCAAAAACTCAAGAGATAGTACATGCTGATAAGGATGTGGAACAAGGAGAACACGTCTTCATTGCTGGTGGGAGTGCAAACTTGTACAATCACTTTGGGAATCAGTTTGGCGGTTTCTCAGAAAACTGGAAATAGTTCCACCTCAAGACCCAGCGTACACCCAGCTATATGGCCACTCCTGGCCATATAACCAAAAGATCATCCCACAAAGACACTTGCTCAATTATGTTCATAGCAGCCGTATTCATAATAGCCAGAACCTGGAAACAACTGAGATGTCCCTCAACTGAAGAATGGATTTAAAAATAAAAAAAAACGTGATGCATCTACATAGTGGAATACCAGTTAGCTATTAAAAATGAAGACATTATGAAATTTGCATTTAGATGGATGGGACTTGAGAATATCATCCTGCGTAAGGGAACCCATTACCCAAAGGACGTGCACGGTATGTACTCACTTGTAAGTGGATATTAGCCATAAAGTATATGATACCTACACTATACTCCACAGACCTAAAGAAGCTAAACGAGAAGGAAGTCAGTCCCAAGTGAGCATGCTTAGATCTCACTTATAAGGGAGAAGTGGTCATTAAATGGCAGATAGGAGGGAGGGAACTGGATGGGAGTGTAATGGGGGTGGTTCAGGATCAGGTATGGGAAGGGACAGAAGATATGCCCAGATGGCCATGAGAATGAATGGAAATCTGCAACTTACAGGGGTTGAGAGGTGTCCAGAATGTGACAGAGAGCTAGGATTAGGATGGTGCTTAAGAATCAATGAGGGTGGCCTGAGCTCTGACTCATAGCATTGGGAATACAGAACCTGAAGAGGCCACCTGCTGTAGTCAGGCACAAACCCCTGGAACAATAGGGACACCATAAAACTTTTGACCCAATCTGTCTACAAGAAATGCAGGTACAGAGTGTAGCCTGAGGGAACAGTCAGCCAGTAACTGGCCCACCTTGAGACCTATCCCATCCATGGGCAAGCACTAATCTCCAACACTATTATGTTACTCTCTTACGCTTGCAGACAGGAGTCTAGCATGGCTGTCCTCTGAGAAGGTCCACTGACAGGTGACTGAGACATATGCAGACACCCATAGCCAAACAGTGGATGGAGCTTGGAGACTCTACAAGAACACCAACTGAATCAACTAACCTGGACCCTTGGGGCTGTCATAGACTTAACCACCAACCAAAGAGCTTGTGTGGGCTGGACCTAGGCCTCCCCTTTCCCGCACATATGTAGCAGATATGTGACTTGGTCTTCATGTGAGTCCTGAAAAACTGGAGTGGGGCTGTTCCCAAAAGCTGTTGCCTGTTCCTGGGATGTGTTCTTCTAGCTGGGCTGCCTTGTCTGATCTCAGTGGGAGAGGATGTGTCCAGCCCTGCAGAGAAGAGATGCACTCGGGGTGGGGGATGGGTGTGGGTATACCCATGGGGGCGGAGGTGGGTATACCCAGTGGGGTCACCCTGTCAGAGAAGAAGGGGAGGGAGGGAGTATCATGGGAGGGGGTGACCAGAAGGGGGCGGTGGGTAGGTTGTAATCTGAATAATAATAATAATAATTATTATTATTATTATTATTATTATTATTATTATTATTATTATATTGTGTCATTCACCACTTGATGTAAAAATGAGTAACCACTGTAGTTTTGATAAGAAGAAGAGAGTCAGTCGAGACAGCCTTCCAGGTAGGATTTGGAAATGAGCTGTCCTAGAAATAAGAACATATATATTTAAACATAGGTCATATAAGCTGGTATCAGCCATGGGAAAAGTGATACTGAGCTATGGAATTGTTCTTTATAATGGTCTTAACTATGTATAGACAGGTCTTGCTTTGAAGTTTGCTTAATGACTGAAGAGTATTAACTAGAAAACATATCTAAAATTCTTAAAGTTGGAAACAACTATATAACACAATACATATATTTCTAGGTAACTGAAAATATTTGCTTTGTAGAGCAGAGGCTCTTTAAAGGAAATATGCCAAGTTGCAGTTTTTCCTCCAATTTAGGCATTAGCCTAACTGTTCATGGTCAGTCCACAAAAATCGTAGAAAGTTGTCAATACTAAATATTCTAGATTTGCATGTTCATGTATCTGGGATACGTGGCACCCGCCAGAAAGACAGGTAGGAAAGAATTTTCTAGAATGTTTCCAGTGTTAGAAGTGATGGGGGCGATACCAGATAAATGAAAGATCAAATGACAACTAAATAAAAGATCAATAACCGGAAGGCAGCTGAGAACCTTGTTAGTCACACTTCCTACCTGGCCCCAAGGAAGCCTGTGGGCTTCTACAAACCAGCGCCAAGAACAAACATAGGCAGGAACTTACTTTTCCCCTTAAACTAGCAGGTATGAGTTTGAAAATAAATACTTCAAGATGAATAGGACTGCCACAGAATAGAAAAGTGCGATAAGTAAGGTAGAGGAAAGAAGGATGGATCTCCAAGCCTCTGTCAAGTGGTTAATGCAGCTGTAGCATTTGATGAGCTTTCAAGGCAGGTAACATGTAATTTTCTTATATAGGCATTTGAGATCTTTACTGAGGCATAGCATAGGCGATTAAAAAGTGCATAAGTCAATACTGTGCATAGAAACGAATCATGATAAATTATAGCCTTAAAACCCCAAAACACAGATAAAAATAGTGCACCGTCAATATCAGGGAAACCGTCCGAGTCCCTGTAAAATATCTGCAGCCTCCTCCATTCCAAAAGAAATGTGATTTGTCCCAAATTAGAAGTTGACATAAATAAAATCAGTTCTGTTCTTCTTGATTTTTGCCAACATTCTGAAATCCGTACTTGTGATGCCACCGTGACAGAGGGCACTGATTCTGATATATTTTAAGTGATTAGAGGTCTTCATTGAAAATTATGTAAAATTATTCATAAGTTTCCAACAATACTAAGCATGTACTTATCTGAGTAATTTACTGCTCCTTCATTTCAAACTTTCAAATAACATAGGAACTCAGTGCATATCGTTTGCCCTTTATATTATAAAAGGGCACAGAACAGGAAAAAAGATAATTGTATCTAGATTATTAACAAAAGCAAAAAAATTATTGGTAATGAGTCACCAAAATTTAAGTTTAAAGTTAAGTATCTGACCTGAAAGTTGAGCTGTTAAAAGTACTTCTTGCTTAATCCTGAGGACAGGTGTTAACTACTCACACAGCATTTCCAATGCCTGTGACTATACCTCACGTGCAGTCTTCATAGATACATGCATGCATATGCACACAAAAAGGAACATGTAACAAAGAATATTTTCATAATCAAATGTAAGATCATATTAGCATAGAAAGGTTCACAAATGCATGCAAAGTATGATGGTAATGTATAAAAGTCTATTGTCATGCATGGCTGCTGTGTTTCATTTGACATGGGAGCATTTGAAAGTCCAGATAAAGATCATCCACAATAGCTTATCACCTACTGCAAAAATTTCCGTAGTTACATAGCCTTTTCAATTTAATTTCTAATGTCAGAAACCATCTGTTGGAACTCTCAAAATTGTAATCTTAAGATGATGACCACTTACATATGGAATCAGTTTCATAACAGAGGTCTCTTAACAACAAAAACAAAAACAGAAAAGACAGGAGGCAAGAGAACAGGCAAGGAGAAAGAAAAGTGAGAAGGAAGGGAGGGAGAGAGAAGGGGGAAGAAAACACAACTTGTTGGACTCTTTAAAAGATCTGCATATCTATTATTATGTGTATGAGCCATCATTACAATACACCAGGTCCAGCATGGCTTAGTTGTGGTAACATGACTAGATGTGACAAGGTCAGGGCGTAACAGTTACACATGCAGAAAAGCTGGGATTGGGCAGAATGTGCTCACTCCGATGCAGCAGCACCAAACACAACCTCAGTGTAGTCTTTATGTCCATCACAGGAGGAGGGTGGGTGGCGGAGTTAGCCGTTCTGAGGAGGGGGGCTCTTTATGCAAGCAGTTCCTGGTTCTAGTCATCCAGGAGGAAGAAGCAGCAGCTACTGTCAACATGTGCACATGGACCCGAAGAAGACCTTGGCAATTCGAAGCCTGGCCTAGGGAAGACTGCCATTCCTGAGGATCTTGTCCATAAATAATACATGTTCACTTGGGCTTTCATCATTTGTGTGAAGGAGACCAGGGAGGTCAGAAAAGGGCATTTGATGCCATGGAACTAGAGTAATATGTGGTCCAGTATTAGGACCTTACAGGTATTCGGAACTGGATTCAGGTCCTCTGCAAGAGTAGTAGGCACTTCTAACAACTAAGCCATGTCTCCATCCTGTAAAATTAACTTTATTCTCCTGATATAATTGTCATCCCCAAGACTTACTGTCTTAATCTGCTAACCTAGGCCTAGTCCTGGGATCCTCCACACAACTTTATCTAGGTCTAGACTGTTTTCAGCCTCTGAGACTTAACTGCTGAATAGCCTCACCCTTTCTAGTTCTTTCTGGGCTCTGTATTGCTGGTTAAACTCAACTGTTATGACCCAAAAATCAGTGAGAAGATTGATTCAATCTGACTTCTCTCTCAGGCTCTGACTGAATTGCTCTGCTTGGCCTCATACCAACTTTGGCAATACGTCCTCATCTTTTAATCTTCTGGCTCTTTTTCATGTCTAGCTAGTTCTCTCTTCACCCGTGTCTCACTTGTTCTCTCTGCAACCTGTATCTCTTTAACTGTCCAGGGAAACTGCCTCCTCCTCTCCCCCTCTGTGCTACTTCCTCTTGTCTTGTCTCTCTTTCCTCTCCTTTCTCATGAGAGTTGAATATATACTATTCTGTCAGATCTTTCTCTGGTTTATAACTTTGCCACTAAATTAGACATCACTTTCAAACATGGTTGCTTCCTTCAACAAACTAAATTTTCCTTCATTGTTTGGGATTATAGGTGAGTACTAAGGGTGTCCAGCCAAGAGGAATTAAAGGTGTGTGATAAGGGTTGACCCACACCACAATGAGAAAGCGGTTTTCTCAGGAAATAACATTCTCAGGGTTCACAGTGTGATCATATAGCCCACCCCTACAATAGCATCCCTTGGAGTCATGTTTGGTTTGTTTGTTTGTTTGTTTTGATTTCTGTGAAAACTCTTCAAGTCTCTGTAGCATTAATAGAATAATAATAATAATAATAAGTATCTAGTATTTACTGTGCTGGGAAATGGAGTTAGGCAGTGGAGGCAAAAGTACTTTTGCTTTTGAGTGGCTTCGGATTTACCCTTTCAAGCCTTTCTAAATCTTTATTCTTGTTCTCAGATACAGTGCATGAATATTGCTTGTCTGCTGATCCACCATATCACTATCATCTATTAGCTATTAGATACTCTATTCTGACATGCAATTTCTATAACAAGTTTAAGAAATTATTCAGGGTTTTCGTGTTAACTGTTGTGTGCATTCTAATATCTGTTGAAGTTATTGAACAACCATCTCAAGTTGCTTGGGGTGTTTCATGCCAAAAGGTGTTTGATAAAAGAATTCAGTGCCTGCAACATTATTAAAATCTCAGAAATATAAGGCCATTGTTGTATCGCTCGAATAATACCAATATCCCTTAACTCACCCCAATTAACCTACTTTACACAAGAACCTAGGGAACCTCCCACTATTTCCCCAAGCTCTGATCTCCTACACAGTACCCTAGAATCTGGAGACCAGAGAGACTCCATCCTTGTTACAGAATTAAGATCATTTTCCATCAACGTCATTGGCTCCAGGTCTGTTCTTCACCAAATTAAAGATACTCAGTACTTTGGGTGTGTCTAAAATTAAATTTGTTATTTTCAACTGAAAAGAGATAATCCAAATTGCACTCAGAAATCTTGACAGTAGGGAGGCCCTAGAGTGAGCTCTGTGATCTTTTATCTCTGTAATACATAAGAGACCACAAAGAAGGAAACAAGATATCACAGCACATTCGGTGGGCCAGGAGTGTCTAGCAGTTTTTAGTTGCAGCTTTGTGCTTATCATGATGTTATTTTAGGCAATAACACACACCAATAAAACTCAAAATGTTTTAAAAAATATATACAGCCACATTACATTTAAGCATCCTATCTATTATATAGGGATAAATGGAGAATCGGTATATCTTCTACAGATCCCATAAGGTAGCTAGGTGTTATATAAAGCACTGTTGGGAAAAAGTGAGACACTGTTCCTATATTTTCTTCTTCACATGAGTTTGGTAGGTAAATAACTATGTCCTGCTAATGAGGAGAGTCTCTGATTTCTATTGCCTTTTCTCAATAGAGTTTGACCAGCAGCCTTACAGATATCTTTATTTATTTCTTTGTTTGTTTTTTCGAGACAGGATTTCTGTGTATAGCCCTGGCTGGCCTGGAACTCACTCTGTAGACCTGGCTGGCCTTGAACTCAGAAATCTGCCTGCCTCTGCCTCCCAAGTGCTGGGATTAAAGGCGTGTACCACCACTCCTGGTTTACAGATGTCTAGAAAGACATCATGAGAGCAAAAATATATATTTTTTATCCTTATATCTGATTAAACTTTTCTTTTAATACACTTAGTTAAGAAAAAGATGTGTTATAATGCTGCATATTAGGCCTGGAGACACGTCCCCCTGGTGTAAAGCGCTTGGCAAATTTTCAGAGGTCTTAGGTTCAGTTTCCAGCACCAAAGTCAGGCATCTCACAGCCACCTTAACCGCAACTTCAGGGTAATTACACCTTCCCCTGGCCTCTAGAGGCGCTTACTCGGAAGGGTACAGACACACAGTGCAATAAAGTAAACATTTTTAAAAAATTCTACTTAGCCAGGCGTGGTGGTGCAGGCCTTTAATCCCAGCACTCGGGAGGCAGAGACAGGCAGATTTCTGAGTTCAAGGCCAGCCTGGTCTACAAAGTGAGTTCCAGGACAACCATGGTCATACAGAGAAACCCTGCCTCAAAAAAAAAAAAAAATTCTATGTGCATTTAAAAAATCTTGTCTCTAAAATACTGTAGTAGGAATGCCATATTAAATTTCTGTAAGTGGATATTATGTTTTAATGCATAAAGATAATGTATCTACATAGTTTTTGTATTTATTTGAGCTTGAAGGTAGGTAATCTGAATGTCAGGCTGATTTTGGACTCGAAAGGAAGTAAATTAGAATCAACATCTTTCTACAGTTTTGAACCATACAAATAGCATCAGTTATACTCTATTATTAAAAAGGAGTACCATATTATGTAATATATCAAGGTTGGTGTTACATTAGCTCTCAGAGGGAGCACTTATATGCCAATGTAAAAGTCAAATATATATCCTATCATCTTTACCAGCAATTCTAAATGAAGAACAAAAATATAAGCCTGAATTAGAATATAAATTTCAACACTTTTCTAAATACATCATAGCAAGTCAAAACAGGTAGCAATGGAAAGGTCATTCATCCTTGTGTAACATAAAAACACTTTTTAAAAAAAATTCTTCTCTCATATAATACATGCTGCCCTCAGTTTCCCTTCCTCTTTCTTTCCAGTTCCTCACCACCACCACCACCTCTCTCCCCTAAACACACTTTTCCTCTGTTTCCCTTCAGAAAAGAGCAGGCCTCCCAGGGACATCAACCGTACACGGCAAAACAAGATGCAGTACAGCTAGGCACAAACCAGGCATGTCTCAAGGCTAAGTGAAACAACCCAGCTGGAAAAAGGTCACCCCAAGAGTAGGCACACAAGTCAGAGACATCCCCATTCCCACTGGTAAGAGTACCACAAAACCCCCAAGCTAAGCAATCATAACACATATGCAGAGTTCCTAGGCCAAATCCATGCAGGTTCCCAGATTGTTGATTCAGTACATGTGAGCCCTGCTCAGTCCCTGTGAGCTGTGGTCTCCCGGTCTCCTCAACCCTGCTGCCTCCTCCAGTCCTTCCCCCTCTTCCCTGGGGTTCTCAGAGCTCTGCCCAATATTTGGCTGTGGATCCCTGCATATGTTCTAATCAGTTGCTGGATTAAGCCTCTTTATTGACAATCGAGCTACAAGCAAATCAATGAGTATAGCCAGATATCATTAGGATTCATGTCATTGCCATTCATTCATTCATTCATTCATTCATTTTGGCCAGACATGTTTGGTCCTGTCTTGGGTCTCTTGGATATCCAGCTTCTCCAGGAGAGATACCTCAGCCATTAAAGGCTAGGCTTACAACCCAAAAGAGAAAGAACATGTAAGGGGACAGCTATAGTTAATTACCCATGATTGCTGATAATGTAAATAGACAACAAAAAGCACACCAGCCTGCAAGAGCCATAGAAAGTAGCGTCTCATCTGGTGTCAGCTTCCTCCCACCTAAGCCGTTACAAGACTGGACGGGCTTCCCCAACCCCACCCCCTCCCCGCAGTGGACTCTCTCTGACATCCATCATTATTTGCAAAATTCCCCAGTGCCAAATACTGGTTCTACTTGCAACTGCCCACCCAAAAGGTCAAAAGTCAAGGCGAAACTGTGACAGATGAAATCCCGTGGGGGACAAAAGTACAAGCAATAAAAAGGACACAGGTTCTGTACAGAAAATTCCCTTTAGCCAAAAATAGAAGACAAAACCGAGAAAACCAACGCCATCATTGCACAGAAAGAGCAGCCGCCGCCAGCCCAGCCTGGATCTAATTTGGGGCTCTGACCATCACAAACACAAGTTAAACAGCATTTGCTGTTCATGCTTAATTTACATCTAAGCTGATTACGGGGACCAGCTCTCAATGAGTTTGTTTTGTATGGACACATCTGTTGACTCTGTTTCTATCTAACACAACTGCAGATGATGGTAATTACAGATGTGATTCTCTGCTTGTAACTAAGATTTTGATATCTATGAAACATTTGTTTCTGTGTTTCCAAAATCTCTTCTGTAATTTTATTTGATTTATAGCCAGATTTTTTTTTTTTTTTGGATTATTTTTCAGGTTAGATTTCTAAAAGCTGGTCACCAGGTAGACCCTGGTTCTTACTATGGGTGGGGCTTATCTTCCCATTTCATTTTGTTGCTGTGATAAAACACTTTTATCAACAGCAATTGGAAGAGAAATGGGTTTAAGTTTATAGGATCCTGAGGGAATGAAAACAGGATCTCAAGATGAACATTGGAGTAAACACTCATGGCCTGGCTTAGTCTAAACTAGGCTTGTTTCTGTTGATTGAGAACTATTAATTTTTGTTTGTTTGTTTGTTTGTTTGTTTGTTTTACTGTATAGTTTGCCTGCATGTGTGTATGCCAATTGAATGCAATTTTTGAAAAAGCCAAAAGAGAGCACCAGATACCCTAGAACTGTAGTTAAGAAGCAATTCAGGTGCTAGGAACAGAACCCAGGTCTTTTGCAAAAGACGCAAGTGCTCTTTTCTACGGAGCCACCTCTCCAGGCTCCTAAGATGGCTTTCATATACAGCCCAGGACCACATACCAAGATAGTGGTGCTGCCCACTGTAGATAAGGCTATCCTGCATCAATTGCAACCAGAGCAGTTTCTTACATTCCTGCTCACGAGCCAGTCTGATCTAGGCAGTTCTGCTCTGATAACTCTAAGCTGCTATGCATATGCTTTTAAAGCTAACTAGATTATCTGAGAACTACCAATTCTCCTATTTGTATTAATTTTACATTTTTTCCCTTTTCTGTATAACAAAACAAAAAAAGTTGAAAACGTTCTCACGGGTGGAAACGTGTTATAGTTCTCCTTTATGGTGATTAAAAAATGTAAGTTCAAATAAGGAGACTAAATACTTGCCAATAAATATTTTTAGACATAGAAGATACCTTTTATCTACAGGTCCATTATTTTTGAACACTTTGAAAGAATCGTATTGATCAAACTAATATTTATTAAATAAGGAATTCTTAGAAAATATTTCTAGCAGATAATTATCACTGGCATTCTGGAATGAGCACTTTGGTTCTGGCGAAGTCTTCCCCATTTTCTTCCCTGTTAACTTGGTTTATCACTGTTGTCTACTGCAGATAAGGGATGCACAGGTCAGTAGCATCAATAGGTTTTAACACACACACACACACACACACATACACAAACCCCAGATGTTATCATTACCTACTCTGTTGGTTTAATTAGAAATATTGAAATGTGCTATAGCCCCGCTAAGCCCAAGACTATAGAAAGGATTCTGTTTTCCCCATTCTTAAATTCAACACCCACCGTTTTCATAAAAGGCTGAGTAATTTTTCACATTTTAACGTGATCAGAGAATAAGTAGAATTGCAACATATTTATTTTTTAGGAAGTAACATAAAATATCTTTAGTAAAATCTGATAACATTTGACATTGATTTCACCCTGAGCTCTGGTGCTACGGTAGATTCACAAGATTCCTATTTTTTGATACCATGATAGGAGAGTTAGCTCTTCATGTGCTACACCAAGTTTGACTGCAAACTTATAAGTGGTTTAAAACTAAAAGTTCCTTTTTATTTCTTAAGCCTCACTCTACTGCTATGATCTATTTAATATGGTTATACATGTCGTTTGCTTTTCATGTTCAAGACTTCCTAGGGTCCCAGGAAACCACTAAGAAAATAAAGAATGCAGAATCAGAAGCAGTATGGCAATTTATAAAATGAAGCAAAACCTCAATTGTTTACTACAACAAAGGGAAGACTCAGAACTCATGGTCGCAGCTACAGATGTGAAACTGAAAACACGGCCTGGAGATATATTCCCATTGGGGAGCGGGGAGGAACACCCGACAGCTACCATAGTCAGCCATAGCTTGCCCACTCTCTTTTTGCACATCAATTAGCCTTTCCAAGGAAGAAGCCCAAAGGCTGATCCCACGGGCTGAAAAACCGCATTCTGACAAGCAAATGTCTCCAGTAACTTGCGGGTGGAAGAATCTACTTTCCCTCAACAGATGATGGAACATCTTTTATATCACAGAGGGTTGTTTAACGTGACATGAACCTGATTCCAGACAATGTTAGAACACTCTGTGGGTAGCATAATCTTAGCATCGTTGGAATAGCAGTATATTCCACTAAAGGAAAACTCACAGTCAATCGAATAGAATCCCAGGATTGAGTGGAGGGAGATGCAACACACCTGTTAGACAGGACCAGCGAGAGAGGGGCACCTCTAGGTAAATGGGCAAATTGCATGGCTACCTGTCACTTGTAGGTACTTGTTGCATTCATTTTGAATTAAGAAAACGTGGAGACAATTGGTTCCATTTATCAGCCTCCTTTTCCTTAGGGCCTGCTCTACTCTGACCTCTCTCCCAGAGCATAATCCATGTCATTAATCCCACCAAACTAAAAGCACTTTCATTTTGGTACTTAAAACAACTCAAAGCAATTAAAACAATTTTAAACAATTACTACTACTACTACTACTACTACTATTACTATCTGTTGAGAGTTTTTTTCGCTCTACTCTGTACCCTTGTTTCCTACATTTGAGATCAAAGGCCTGGATTTCTTTATCCTTCCACGTATACTTAAAAACACTTCAACAGTTACCATGATTTCTCCCTTTTATCCTTAAGACAGTGCAATTTCTCTTTTCTCTTCCCTTCTAAGCCAGTAGAGCATGAGACTCTTAATCTCATGGTCATAGGTTCGAGCCCCAAATTGGATGCTGTCTGTGAGGTTCTTTTTTTTAATTTTTATTTTTTATTTATTATTATTTTCTTTATTTACATTTCAAATGCTATCCCGAAAGTTCCCTATACCCCACCCCTGCCCCTGCTCCCCTACCCACCCACTCCCACTACTTGGCCCTGGCCTTCCCCTGTGCTCGGTCATATAAAGTTTATAAGACCAAGGGGCCTCTCTTCCCAATGATGGCTGATTAGGCCATCTTCTGCTACATATGCAGCTAGAGACTTGAGCTCAGGGGGTACTGGTTAGTTCATATTGTTGTTCCACCTACAGGGTTGCAGCCCCCTACAGCTCCTTGGGTACTTTCTCTAGCTCCTCCATTGGGGGCCCTGTGTTCCATCCAATAGCTGACTGTGAGCATCCACTTCTGTGTTTGCCAGGCACTGGCATAGCCTCACAAGTGGCCACTATATCAGGGTCCCTTCAGCAGAATCTTGTTGGCATGAGTCTTAATATTATAAAGTCAAAGGTTTGCCAACCAACTCAATGCTTTCTTTATGTTCCGGAATGAGACACATATACACAGCCTTTATAACTTTATATGCCTTAATCAGATCAATACCTGGGCCACTGCCTAACCTCCATGCAGTTAATCCCGAGTTATTATTTACTAATTCTACCCTGGCTGCTCTGGACCCAGAGGGCTGCCCAGCTGGGCTGTGCTCTCCTTCACGTGATGACCTTGCCTCTCTGTCCTGCACTCGTCTCAGGTGTGGGGGCTCTCCTCTCCGCCACACTCTGCCTGCATGGCATAGCTCTCCTTCCTCCATCCTTCTCCTGGTCCCAAGCCTGGGAACTCCGAAAACTTGTCTCTGTCTGTCCTCTTTAGTCATGGACTGTTGGCATCTTTATTTACCAATCAGAACCAACTGGAGGTAGGTTCCCAGAAGCTACACACAGACATTCTCATGCAAACAGGTTTTTAGAGAACATAATTAGCATTAGAGTACAAGCACCTGTAGCATGAAGTAGGGAGGTGACTATGCTTTTATCTGTTTGTTAGCATTAATTTCATACACAAAACTAACCAGTCATTCAGGAATGTACATTTTTAGGTTACCCCCTCTTAAGTCAACCACCTTTAAAATTAAAGACAGTTTCAAGAAAGCATACAGTTGATCTGAAACCTCTGTGTGTATGGGAAGGCATAACAACACCTCGGAAGAATTCTGGATTTTATGACTTTTTTTTATATGAAATGTGCCTTTATCAAATCTTTGGTTGTCAAAAAAATCTTTGGTTGTCAGTTACTTTTAAAATTAACAAACCTGAGGACAGGTGAGATGGCTCAGAGATCCAGAGTATGTCCTGCCAAGCCTGACTTTCTGAGTTTGAGGTTCAAAATAAATAAACACATGTGATAGAATAAAAACAATAATATGTAAAAATATGTGGGTAATTTAATATGAGGTAAACAGTAAATAATGGTATTTCATTTTATTTAGATGAAAGTAAACGTCTTATAAACATTTTCCATTGTTAAACTTAAATCTTTAAAATAATACATGTGTTTTATTTCTTAACTGGGCATACTGGGGTTTGGACCTAGGACTTTCTTCTACATGCTGGACAACAATACTGAGCACTATCTCCAGCCCTGACATTCTGCTTTCTGGGTAATGAGCATAACTTCCCTCCTGTGCGACAACCACTCCACAGTAGTGACGCGCGTTACAGGGTTAGAAACCTGGAAGCAGTCCTGAGGCAGAGTTTCATGGAAATAGCCTCCTGGAAACTTGGCATTCCCATAGCCCACAGACTCAAACCCTGTCCCCGCGTTAGTCTGGTGTCTGGATCCATGTGTTCTCTTTCAGTATTGTTTTATTATAAGTGCCTTTAAGGATTGATTCTTGACATACAGCTAAGCCTCCACTAGGTGTTCCAAGGGTTCCTAGAAAATCCTTGAAGCTGACCCTGAGCTTGGAATTCAGTAAGAATGTTACCTATTCAGTGACATTCAAATTCACTTCTAGTAGAGACAGTGAAAATAATCAGGCATTACAAAGAGCAGAGCTAGAAAAGCTCAGGGCTAGTCTGCATTGTAATTACTTAGGACAATAGCCGAGTCACACCCAAACACTGGAATACACAATGGCCTAGGAAATAGGTGGGTTTGGTGTAGGTTCCTTCACTAGGCCCAGAGGAATAGCATAATCAGATATTTACTAAAGAACCCCTGGTGATGGGTTTAACAATAGACTAGCATTGCATCAGAGCATTCATCTGGCTTCATTCTCAGGGGTAAATACAGTCTGGCTCCCACCATGTTTTATGTATGCATTCCTTTTTGTTTTGTGTCAATGTAACTTGGCGGATGTGTTTGCCTGGCTTTTCTTGTTTTTCTTCGGTATTAAAAGTCTGGTGTTAATTTGGAAAAATACATTCAGATCCACCCTCCCTTGTGTCATGTCTGTTTGTCACCCCATTCTCACTGACTCCATGTCCACCTGCCAGAACCCCTGATTCCCATGGATTGAGGGGGGCTGGCTAGGCCTGGTCTGTGGCACTTTTGTGCATGAGAAATGAAATTTCTCAGACAGAGACTAGAAATCTGAAAACAGGAGGTGACAAGGAGCATGGATCCGTCTAAGTGAGGTGGAACCACGGCAACAGAAAAGCACATGATTAGCCTGGCAGGCTCTGTGGTCACTCTGAGTGGATCCTTCTCAACTCTCAGAGACAGAATATTTTAATTTTATGCATTTTGAAGGAAAAAACTCCACACATGACCTCATTTAGGATATATTTATTTTATTTTTTTATTTTATGTACATGAGTACCTGATGTATGTATGTATATGCATGTGCATGTGCGTGTGTGTGTGTGTGTGTGTGTGTATGCGTGTGTACTTCATTCATGCCTAATACCCATGGAACCCAGAAGAGGGTGACTAAACCCATCAAACAGAAATTAATAGATGGTCAGAAACTTGTATGTGGGTGCTGAGAGCAAGTCTCAGGTCCTTTGCAACATCAGCAAATGCTCTTAACAGCTGAGCCATTTCTAAGACCCTAGTAGTGATGCTTTTTAAATATATAAAAGAAGTAAGACAGGAAGTAAATGATGTGGCTGTCTTAACTCTCATGGAACATCCATTTGGATTTTTTTTTTTTTCTGATGTTCAGACTGTATCCAGAAGTATGACTGAGAAAGGACCTTTCTAAGCTGAAGCTTCTCTCTGGGATTGGCCATTCTGATTAGTTGTCTTTCATTTGGTAACCTTAATGGGCTTGTCTTTGAGCTCTGATTGAAAATATTGATGATTCGTACTGGGTCATCATATTGTTTTGCTTCGGGTTTTCTGGTTTTGTTTTTAACCTAGTGTTTCCTACTTTTACTTAGTGGTCTACTTGTATTCTATTTTCCTTATTGTACAGTATATGAATATCTATTAGGCTAAGATTAGTAGTGGTGTTTTCCTTTTATTTCTGTGTTCCATGGTATCATGTTCCCTTAAATATTCAACATCTTTGTGCTCCTACACATCTGTCTGTTTACTTGACAGACTGTCTATAAGAAGGAAAGATATTCAAACTCAGCATATTGAAACTTCTGCCTGGGGCATCATATGGGAAGCATAGAAAGGATTTCTTTTAAAGACTGCATTCAGGCTAGGTCTCATGTATGTGCAAACCTGGAGTCTGGGTCTACTGGAAAAGCCTCAGTAAAGGATCAACAGTTGCTTGCCTTAACCCTGGGGTCTTCCCTAGTTTCTTTGCAGGCTATTCTGACTGTGAAAATCAGGGTCAACTTAATGGCCATGAAACCTGTAAGACATGATAGCATGGTACTAGTTTTAGATACCACGTGACCCTTAGGTTCGTAAACTAGCTTGTCTCTAAGTCCTTTGATAAAATCATCTAGTCTATGTCTGCTGAGGTGCTCAGGTGCCTGTGAAGAACGAATCCAGCCAATACCAGGACAGTCTACAATGATAGGTTAGAAATGAAGAAGTGAGAACTAAACCAAAAGCGAATGCTGTAGAGTCCATCACTATAAAGAAAGCCCACAGATTTTGAGTCTCAACAGAGAAACCTTTATTTGAAAGGTGGCACCCATCATGACTGTGCCAACCATGAGTTAGGAAGCAGAACTTAGAGTATGGCGTTTAGAGCTTCAGATAGCATTTATACCATTACATTGAATACATATCTAATGTGTATACTTTAAAAGAAGAAAGGCCTAAAATTAAAGTCTGTTTTCAGCTTAATTAAGAATTTAGAAAAGAGAGAAAAAAACAAATCTAAAATGAGCAGAATGGAGAAAACAAGTAATAATTAAAACAAAAACATCAGTGAGATTAAAATAGAAAAATATCAGTTACAAATAGCAAAATCTAAAGTTAATACTTAGAAAATATAAGAAATATTGATGGTCCTCTAGTCAGTGTGAATTCCAACATTCAGATGGAAGAATATATAGGATACTAAGATTAGAAAAAAAGGCAAGTGTTATCTATTCAAAATGCCAAGAATAAGAGACTGAGTTCTCTACTAGTAAGTGGGACATCTTTACCTATGCTATCCCCACACTGCGGCTCCAGGAATGGGGGGAGGAGGAGGAGGACGAGGAGGAGGAAGAGGAAGACAAGGAGGACGAGGACGAGGACGAGGACGAGGAAGAGGAGGAGAAAACAGAAATCAACTGTGAGGATGTTGAGACGTGCTGCACAGTGCTGTCTCCTGGATATGACATAGCTGCCACGCCCATGAACTCTTACAGCTGTGACCATAATATGGTATCTATACAAAAACAATCCAAAATTCTGACCTAGATGAAGGACGTGCTCTCCAGGCTCCACACTGTACTGAGGAGTTCTGGCCTGGATAGCAGATAATAAACGTCTGAGAAGAATATCAAAAGTAGGGAAGGGTTTATGAGAGAAGCTGTAGGAGGAAAACAAGAGATCAGAGCAGTCATCTTCATTGTGTGTATCTGTGAAGTTCTCAAGGTGAAGGACTGTGTGAAAGATGGCGTAGCTACAGGATGTATGGACAGTGAGAGGAAAAAGAGGAAGCCATGTATGGCAGCTCATGCCTTTACTCTCAGCTGCTAGGTGCTGAGGTGAGGGTCATGAGTTCAAGACCAGTTTGAACTACATAGTATTTGAATATTAGGGACATCACTGTTAGCGACTACGCTTATACAATTTCTAAACTAGATTTTAAAAGGCCAATTCAACATCTGCATACTCATATGCACACGTGCATACACATATACATATTCCATAGACATATCAATGTATAACGTAAGCATGCACACATACAAATATTTACTTGTATACCTATACATTCCTATATACATACATATGTGCATTAAAACTCATACCCAAATACATACATTTACATATGTATGTATGTATATGTATGTGTGTATGTGTATGAGTCTCTCTCTTTCACTCTCCTCTCTCTCTCTCTCTCTCTCTCTCTCTCTCTCTCTCTCTCTCTCTCTCTCTCTCTCTCTCTCTCTCTCTCTCTCTCTCTCTCTGTGTGTGTGTGTGAAAAATGCAAAGAAACCCATTTGTAGTTTGACAGGCAATTTACTGATGAAATTTCCCACGTGATATTTATGATGACATGAAATTCAAAGCAGGAATTTTAAACTGAGTGTGCTGAGACAGTAATGGAGCACGGATACAGACTTATCTCACTAGCACAGTGCTAGGCAGCCATGACTTCATACTGCATCTTAGTGCATGTTTCTGTTGCTCTTGATACAAAGGTATAGGTACACCAGTATAGCTTTCTGATAATAAAAGATAAAATAGACTATTGCATATATATATATATATATATATATATATATATATATATATATATATACTATTTATTTATTTATAACTTGCAAGATGTTTTCCTCAGTTCTTAAATAGCTATCAACTCCACTTGTGAGTTTTCAAATTGCCACCAATGTTCTCAAGCAAACTCATGTAGTAGTGTCCCAGCCCAGTTCTAGCTGTTGCAACACTGATGTCACCCCGACACTTGCCATATCTTCCAGCTCTTCATTGATCAGCAAACATTAGGCTTCCATTCTGTGTTTGATGTCTTCTCTAAAAGATTTTTTTTTTTTTGGTGTTTGCTTTGGTCTTGCCTAGTTCAGCAATTGTTACACTAGAGTAAACCCTTTCATAGTTTCTGTAATTTCCATTTGAATTTTTAGAAACCCTAACTACTGGTGAAACTCCCGTTCATGAGTCCTTTCCATTTTTACTTAAATTCCATTGTCACCTAAAACCAATACCATGGTGTGGGAAAACATTTCCATTTTCAGTTTGGATTTTGTCCTTACAATGGGTCCTTTGCCTTATGTTTAAAATTCATGCTAAATTGTAGACACTGATCTATGAAGTTCTCTATGTTCATAGTGTTTTCTGTAGCTCAGGAAAGTACACCCTTTGTTACAATTCTCAGAGAGTAGAGCTGATGATCTTAACACAGAAATTATGCTAAATTGAATGCAACTATGTGAATAAGTCTCTAAAGCAAGAACTCTTCAGTTACCTCCAGCCTTCTCATTAGCCCTCTCCTGCGCATCCCAGTGCATGTCCATCTGGCTTCATATACTCAGGTTCTGGAATACCCTCAGCTCCTAAGAGGGGCAGGAGCCATCTTTGATCTAANAGTTTTTCTCCCTCCAGAATTTTCCCTGGTGGTTTTTCCCACAGCAGATCTTCACCTCCGTCAACAGATTTTTCGTCTATATTTCATGTATATTTTATGTATTTTATTTATATTTTATAGTAGAGAGGAGAGCTGACTGGCTGTTAACTGCTGTTTCCCCATCAGAAGTGAACATCATCAACTTAAAAGCTACAAACAGATAGATAAATGAACCACAAATAAGAAAATTACTACCTAATCTCTTCTCTTGAAAAACATACTTTTTCATAGTTAAAACAATAGTTTATATAGTTAATATTTATCTAAATTCAACCATAGCCACAATACTTTAGAAACTTTATAATTATGTTTTGGACTTGCTTTGGGGACTATCTTCATTTTATATACATAAGTGTGTGTGTATGTGGTGTGTATGTGATGTGTATGTGAAAATAATATACACAATATACATATGAAAATGTGCATACCAAATATGAATATACACAACACACATTTAAAGATAGACGTGATGATCATGAGAAATATGCATAGTTCATATGTTAAAATATATAGCACATATAAATATGTGCAGGACAGTCATGTGAAAATACTTGTGGCACATATGAAATATGCCTAGAACACATTAAAATGTGTGTAATACATGGAAAGACATGCATAACATATAGAAAGATATGTATGAAATAAAGATATATGTGATGATCATGTGAAATATCCATGTACATATGAAAATATGCATAATACACCTACTAAAATGTACATAATGCATGTGAAAATATGCATAGCATATGTGAAGATATGCAGGACAATCAAGTGAAAATACACTTGATACATATAAAATAATTAACAAATTAAAATGCATGACAAACATCTAAATATGCATACAACACATGAATATATATGAAATACACATATAAAACATACATAACACATGAAAATGTACTAAACATATATGAAGACATAAATAACAATCACATGAAAATATGAATAATATAATATGAAAGTATGTATGACGATACACAGGACACACATAAAAACATACAGAACACATATGAAGGTATCCATTAAGGTGCACATGAAGGTACAGTGCCCACATGAAACTACACACATACACGGTCGTCTTTAATGCATTGCATATTAAACACAGCTAAGCAAGTATGTCTCCTGTTCAGAAGTCAAATGTTCTCCGAGGTACTACTTCTTATATGATGGAACTCTAAATGAAAAGCAAACAACTATAAAATCCACGAGTGGAATCCAGTACCATGGGTATCTCCGCAGCCAGGAAGGTCTGAAACTCAGACACGCACACAGCACTGTGTGCCTGTGCTCTCTATCTAAAGGCTTTGCTATTCATTAGCAGCACGGAGACTGCACAGCATCAGAGCCCAGCTTCTCATGTCTGTGAAATCAGACCTAATGATGCTGTTCCTTAAAGTGCAGCCTAATCTGCGTTAATAGAGTGCGGATTTTTATGGAAGCTGTAATAACCACAAGAAATTGATACTGATTTGAATCAGTACCCGGCTTGTTAATTGTAAAGCTCTTCCANAAAAAAGAAATTATTTAACAACTGAATTTTGCCCATTATGGAGTTATATTAAAAAGTAGAGTTGAGTGCTCCCCACGGTACCTAAAGCAAGGTGTAAGTAACGCTGTGTCTGTNGAAGAATTTGATCCATCTGCAGAACTTACAGCCAGGAAAGCTGAGAGCTACTGTTGCAGCTTATTTTTCCTCCATATATTATGTATTTAAAGGATGCTTTAAAACTATTTTGAATATGATGAGAGCAGCTTCTTGAGTAATAGAACCATAAGAACTAAATATCTTCATGTCCACACACAAGATTAATGAATAAATGAGAGCTTTCTTCTTCTATCTCAGATGTCTTTGTCTTCCTTTGGTGTGGAATAAATGGTACAGTTTGTTATTCCACACCTCCTTCCTTCTGAATCACCTTACAAAAAGTTCACTGACAAAACATCGCCCCCTCGTGGAAGGTTTTAATAGCACCTTCAAAAATCCACCCTTAAAAACAGCAGTTCATTGAGGAATGAGAAGAGTTTCCTGACTAGCTTTTGTTTGCTGGACAGTATCCTCCTGCTTTGCATTTTCTATCATATTTATTATTTCCTATGTGGAGAAATATGTGTTCATTATCAAATTTCAATAGTTGCAACAGATAAAAATATGTTGCCACCGATGTCAGCAGAACTTTTAGGAGAAGCAGATATGTTCCAATTATTCTACTTAGTAGGCACCCAAAATAAGTGTCACCAGGGCAGTAAATGTTTGGGAAGCACGAAGATGCCGAGTTTCTAAAGAGAGCTCATTATCTTCACAACGTCCTGGAGGACAGTTTTATAGATACTGGAAATTCAAGTAAAATCTGTTAATTTTCTAATGTCAGCCTTTTCCTCCTGTTTTATACCTTGGGCCATGTAAAGTTTTTATTTTCCCTTTAGATTTATTTAATGTGTACAAATGTTGTGAATGCATGTATGTCTGTGCACTATGTGGATGACTGGTTCCTGCAATAGTACTCATGAATGTGTGCTAATATGTGGGTGCTGGGAATTGAACCTGGGTCTTCTAGAAGAGCAACAAATGCTTTTAATCACTGAGCCAACTCTCCCGTCTCTTGGGCTGGAGGGAAAAAAGTACTGGGAGAGAAGAAGCAAAAGAGAAAGAGGTGTGTGTGTGTGTGTGTGTGTGTGTGTGTGTGTGTGTATTGTATGTGACATGTGTGTGTGAACTCTGTGTGTGCACTGTGTGTGTTAACTATGTCTGTGAACTATGAGTGAACTATGTGGGTATGAAATGTGTGTGTGAAAACTGTGTGATAGGATTGTATGAAATCTGTGTGTGCACTGTGTGTGTTAACTGTGTGTGTGAACTATATGTAAGTGAACTATGTGCTTATGAAATATGTGTGTGTGATATGCATGTATGAACTCTGTGTGTGCACTGTGTGTGTTAACTGTGTATGTGAACTAGGTGGGTATGAAATGTGTGTGTGTGTGTGACAATTTTGTGTGTGTGTGTTTGTGTGTTTATGTGGACTCTGTGTGTATGTATGTGAACTTTGTCTGTATGTTAACTGTATCTCTGTGTGTGAACTGTGTGTGTATGTGTGTGTTGGCATCTGCAATTGGAATTTTGTGATGAAGTGAAATCCAATAGCTGCATACACAAACACACACACACACACACACACACACACACACACACACACACACACACACCAGATAATAGAGAATGCATTTAGAGACATGTAAGAATAAGGAAAGACATACTAGGGAGATTGTTGGTAAAGCTAACCTCTTTGAAAATGTTATGACTGAAGAAAATAGAGGAAAAATGTCAGGGCTCTTTATTTTTCCCAAAAAAGGAAACAAAAATAGAGAAAAATGGGAGAAAAAAGAGGAACCAAACAAAGCGATAGGATTTCTTTATATTCCCAAATTCTGACACTTTTACCATACAAGGCTGTGAAGAACATGGCCAATGTGTTCCCACAGTCTGCCTAAGGAGTTTGTCTGGGATAGCAACTCCCTAGTGATAACAGGTAGAGAAACTACCTAATCAGAAAGAAAATAAGTTGAACTAAAAGTTACACAAAGGAGAGGAGTAATGGAAACAGGCTCAAATTAATATATCTGAGATGAAAATGTTTAGATCAGATTTAGAGAAGTTTGCACAAAAAGGAATTCTGTGATATTTGCTACTTTGAAAGTCCAGCAAAGAAAGTGGATTTCAAGCTGTCTGAGTCTGGGATATGTGATATAATTTCCTTTGCCGATTTGTTGACAACTGTCATTTAAGCCACAACTTGATTATCAGTGACTGTAGACTTCACACTGACAACTCTCTGGGTGTAACTTTTTGTGAGCAGTGTTGCAATGTTCTGTTCTGGAGGGAAGCTCATTCCAAAGGCTCAGGAAGTCTCTGAAACTTACTGTGTGTGTAAGGCAGCTCCCCCACCAAATCTGGTATAAGAAGTAGGGAATACTGGGGAGATGACTATGCCCCACCTGCCAAGCTGGCTGCCAGTCACACTGAGAGCTCCAGTACTCCAAGGTGCTGAGCAATCACCCATGCTGAGGTGGGCCTTAAGTGACGCAGCTGCATTTGAGTTGTGCATCCTTCTTTAACTGCTTACCTATATCCCCGTAAGTAATCCCAATAAACTCACTGGTTCATGGAGATAGACTCTGGTGGATCAGTACTTTTAGTGTTGGATCCCTATCTAGAGCAGTAGATGCTCCTGCCTCCCCAGAAATAGTACCATACAAAAATTTGTCATAGCAATGGTCCCTGAGAACCCCTGCCTACCACAGCAACAGCATAAAAGATAAGCCTTAGTGAGTTGTTTGTGTTTCCACCAATTGGGAGTTTCTTGAGAACTGTGGCACTAACGTTCAAGCAGTGTAGACAGCACAGTTCCCAACAGTACACCCACAATACCCACTGTGACCTCATTTCAGAGACATGAAATGATCAGGCCAAGTTCTTCTCCCTCTGAGCCTTATGGATCTATAATGTTCAGTTGCTTCTCCCACTCGTTTCATCTTCTTTGTACAGCTGGTGGCCTTTCTGCCAAGGCATTATTCTGAGGGTTTAGTGAAAATGTTATATCTTAGCATGTATGAAACCATAAACTAAAGCACATATACACAATAACCAACACAGAAATGCTTCTGCACATAGTGTATAAGCTTTTAATCAAACCTCAGTGGATCTATACACTAAGTGGGTTTGGGGGTATCCATTCTACAATGTCGAGTCCTTAGCTGTTAAAGAAATGTGTAGCCCATTAATAATGGAACTGCTGTCATTGCAAGACAGCAGTTAAGTGCTTGGCTGCTCAGCCCCGAGTGTCCTCGCTGACAACCATACCACTTATTCATGGGTTTGTTTTCTTTTTATGGTTTTTATCCTATGAGTAGTTTTAAAACAGCACTTGAACTCCGAGTCTTATGATTTTAATTTTTGTATACAAGTGCCGGGTCTTTCTTTCAATAAGGACTCTTAAAAAACTATATTTGCAGGGATCCTAGGAAGGGAACAGAGTCACCAATTGGACAAAGCCAACAGTATGCCCAAAATGGCAGCCCTCATTTGTCCCATGAAGAAGAATAATTTTGACCCACCTCTTTCCTGGATTCCCCTCCATGCATTTTGAATTGATTTGACACTGTCTTTATTTTCCACTCATTTGTGTGGCAATATCAAGAATTGAGGACATCACACATTGCCATCTGGTACTAAAAGAAACTACTTAAAAGTTCACAAATTTTGTTTAATTAAAAAAAATACAATACAGAAACTTTAGCACTCTCCAATTATTGAACAGTATTTATTTATGGAGACTTCTATTTAACATATGTGTGGATGTGCATGCATGAGTGTCAATGCACGTGGAGGCCAGAAAAGGGTGTCAGACACCCTAGACTGGAGTTACAGTCAGTCATGTGCCGCCCAACTTAGGTTCTCTGCAAGAGCGGCATCAGCTCTTCAAGTGTGCTCTAGCTCTCCAGCCCCTGGAACGGTATTTCTTTTGAGTCTTTTGACAGCCCTAGAAATAGTGCAGGGACAGTCGGTGTTAATTCCGTTGCCTACTTTAATAGAAACCTCTAAGGCAACATACTTCTGGTCATTTCTGTATGTTTTCAGGATAGTTTAGTTGAAAAAAAAGACCCAGCCTGAATATGGGTGGCAGCCTCTTCGGCTAGAGATCCAGACTGAGTAACAGGGGAAAGAAGAGAAAGCTAACTGAGTTACAGCATTCTTAACTATTGATTTCCAGGCTCACCAAGACTTCAGCAAAACGCTCCCATCTGCTTTCCTGCTACAAGCTGGTTCTACCACCGTGACTGTCCTGTGTTGATGGGCTGTGTCATAAACGTGACCCTAAATAAACCCCAGTCACTTCATTTCTTTTTGGTCTGTCATTGTAACAAAATAATAATAATAAAACATCTATAACTAATCAGAGTTCTCTAGAAGAACAGAGCTTAGACAGACAGGATAAATGTCACAACAGAGGTTTTATTAGTTTGGCTTCCATCATAGGGTCTGAATAGTTCAACAGTCTCCCTGTGAAGAGCAAAGAGGCAGAACCTCATCACTGTTCAGACCACTGAACAGTACTAAGGGCCCAGAGGATTCCTTGACCTTATAAAACAATGGCAGAGGCAGAAGCAGAACCAGGCACGCACCAGAATTAAGGCAGACATTGGTTTATGGTTTCTTTTTCTTTTTTTTTTTTTTTTTTTGAAATCCTTCTACCTGGGCCACCACCAGAATGTATCCCTCACTCTAGCCAAAGGACTTTTCTTCCATTCATCTTTTCTAGAAGTACCCTTGAAAATCCAGAAGCACATCTCTCTGTTGATTTGCAACCCAAGCAAGTTGGCAGTCATAATAAATTGTCACAGTGCTCATATAAGTGTGTTATGATCATCTGCGTGGAATCCCATGTCGGGGAATTCTCCCTCCAAGGGCACTGGCTTTGAGGTGTGCTCTGAAGTTCAGTCTGAAAACTGGCCACTTCAGAACCATGTGACACTGAACTTTCCTCCACCTTTCTGTGAACCTTTTTTATGACAAAATGCTTGGGAGAAGAATGTTAGGTGAAGAATCCATCGTGACCCAGGATTTCAGGAGACATATAAGAAATGGTGAGGAGAAGTGCATATTCCAGCCTGGTTGGAGCTTGAGAGATCTGTGATTATCATGGCACCAGACAGGACCCAGGAAGTGAGCAGAAGCAGGTCTAGACTGTAACCACGGCCTGCCCTACTGGTCTACGTCTGCCATCTCAGTTCCATGTTATGTTTTAAAGTGTCCCATTGGGGACATTCCATGTTTATTCAGATCAAAATAGACTTGGGTCTTCTAATAGACACCATTGAAAGGAACAGAGCTACATTCAACATGAGTCCCTTTGTTTGCATCTGATCCTCCTTGATCTATCTCTTTCTGGCTCTCAAAGGATCTCAGGATAGGAGACCAGAAAGAACTTTCTGGGAGGAGTCTTGGGATCTAGGGGACACTGATGTCTATCTCCACTTTCCCCTTTCCACTCCAGAAGCTATAGGCTCAAAGAGATACTCTCTGAGAGATTCTGTCCTAAGTAGGGGACCTTAACAGGTGATACCACCTTTATCTATATAAAGTGTTCACTTGATTATGTGGTCCATGAGGATGGTGCATCCAGGACGATGCTGCAGGCTCCTTCTCACACTTTACATCAACTCTTCTGTGGTTGAATAGTTCAACAGGGTGCCTGAAGGAGGAAGTACATGTTGGGATCTCTCACCTCCACTGACCACTCTCCCTCTAAACATTGTATTGTGCCCTTTGCAGACACGCTAAGAGTTGCTCCCTGGATCTCCCGGAATACAGCATCCCGGAATACAGCGTCCTCAGACCGCCCTGCATCGTCGTCATCACCGCCCACTCGTTGCCCGGACCAACCACTGATGTCGTCACCGCCCATTCGTTTGGACCCGCCTTCTGGACACAGCTCTGCTTATGATCGGACCACATGCCATTGAGAGCCATTGAAAGAGACACAGAGAGACAATGGGACATGCGGGAGAGGGTTAAGGGTTCCCTGTGTCCAATTAATAAATAATGTTTCTTCCTTGCAGCTCATCCTAATATTAGGAAGTTTAGCCCTTCAGTGCGAACCTAGTCCAAGGTGTTTTCTGCCCACGCAGATACGGCACCAGTGGCGTGACACAGAAATACACAAGTACAGGATAAGAATGTCCTGTTCTGGGAACTTCCTGTATTTAACCCATTCCTGAATCTTTCTCTGTGTTACCAGTCTCTCTCAACTATAAACTTAAGATTTGTGTGTTGGATGTTATAATATGATCTTGTATATCTACATGATTTACCTGTGTTTATGTTCCCCAAAGAGCCCTGCCTCTATGAGGGTGCTCCCCCACCTACCCACCCACTCCTGTCTTCCCACCTGCCATTCATTCCCCTACACTGGAGCATCGAACACCCTTAGGCTCAAGGGCCTTTCCTGCCATTGATGTCCAACAAGGCCATCCTCTGCCACATATTCTGCAGGCACCATGGGTACCTCCATGTATATTCTTTGGTTGGTGGTTCAGTCCCCAGGAGCTCCAGGGGATCTGGCCTGTTGACACTGTTGCTCCCTCCATGGGGCTGCAAACCCCCTCAACTCCTTCAGTCCCTTCTCCAACTCCTCCATTGGGGATGCCCGTGCTTAGTCCAATGGTTGGCTGTGAGCATCCACCTCTATTTGTCAGGCTCTGGCAGAGCCTCTCGGGAGACAGCCATATCAGACTTCCATGAGCAAGCATTTCCTGGCAGCCACAGTAACGTTCTGGTTTGGAGGCTGTATATGGGATGGATGCCCAAGTGGGACAGTTTCTGGAAGGTCTTTCCTTCAGTCTCTGTTCCACACTTTGGCTCCATATTTCATCCTGTGAATATTTTGTTCACCCTTCTAAGAAGGACTGAAGCATCCACATTTTGGTCTTCCTTCTCCTTAGACTTCTGTCTTAGTCAGGGTTTTACTACTGTAAACAGACACCATGACCAAGTAAGTCTTAAAAAAAAAAACAAAAACATTTAATTGGAACTGGCTTACAGGTTCAGGGGTTCAGTCCATTATTATCAAGGTGGGAGCATGGCAGCATCCAGGCTGTCGTGGCACAGGTAGAACTGAGAGTTCTACGTCCTCATCCAAAGGCTGCTAGTGAAAGACTGACTTCCAGGCACCTAAGGTGAGAGTATTAAGCCTATACCCACAGTGACACACCTACTCCAACCAGGTCACACCTATTCCAACAAGGTCACACCTCCAAATAGTGCCACTCCCTGGCCCAAGAATATACAAACCATCACAGCTTCATATGGTCTGTGAATTGAGTCTTGGGTATTTGTAACTTTTGGGCTAATATCCACTTACCAGTGAGTACATACCCTGTGTGTTCTTTTGTGACTGAGTAACCTCACTCAGAAGGATATTTTCATGTTGCCATTATTAATCTAACCACTGCCTCTTTTATATACAGAAAAGATCTGTTGTGTTCTGTATTTTATTTTCATTTGTTTCATTTGACTATGTAGATTCTATTGACTAGTGATTAAGTTATAATAGCCGTGTGTGTGTGTGTGTGTGTGTGTGTGTGTGTGTGTGTATGCATGAATGTGTGTGTGGTGTTTGTGTGTGTATGGTATTTATGTATGTTTACCTGTGCATGCATACACATGCTTGTACAGAAGGAGGAGAAAGATCAGAGAGAGAATTTGTATGTGTGTGATTTTTTTTTAACTTTTCTAAGTAAAAATCAGTAAGATTTGTTGTTGCTTCCTCATTTGATAGATATAAGGATGAAGATAAAAATCATGATAGGCTGTTGAATGGTTATCTCTTTGTAGTTTGGCTTCAAATATATGAGTCTAAAATCTAAAATAGATACATCACCCAGTGTAGTCAGATAATTGATTCATAAGTCTGCTACATCAGGCAGGTTTTGATGATATCTTTATAAATAGGCCCCAGTTTTCAAATGCCTGATGCTATCTCCAATACTGACATGAAAGGCATTTAGAGGTTGGAATGTGCTACCAATATATCGTGTATTCTAGACACAGATCAGGAGGCCCATTAAATACCTATAGCATAAAGAGCTATTGTCACTGAAATGTAACAAATTGAGCAATAATACAAGGAATGCCTTTATAATTGTGTCTTAAGTGGAGAATATAAAATAAATTTTGAGCTGTTCAAAAATAAGAATGTGGGCCAACTTAAGATACTTAGAACAAAATCAAAATGAAGACAAACAACAAGGTTAGAAAGTCTGCAGTCACAGCAATGGAGGTATCCTGCCAAATACAGTTTATTGTCCAAGGTCTAAAGAAGGATTTCTACTTTTAAAGAAGATCCAGCCCAATATCCTTTAATGAAAAAAAAATATCCTATGAAGTATAATATAAGCTAAAAGAAAATATACATCAATACTATGAAGCCTGCTTATGAAATCTATGGTCAATGTCCTACTCAATAGTATAATGTTGAAAATATTTCCTCTTGTATCAGACAGAAAACCATCATACTTCCTCAGTCATTTTATTCATCATGGAAATATAGTCTAAGCCAGATCAACTAGACACGGAAGGAAAGTAAAAATTCACAAGCACTAAAGAAATTATCTGTTTCATATATCATCCTGGTATGTGAGGACTCCACAAAAATACCACTGAGAAGCTAAAGCACCTAACCAAGGCACTGAGCCTCACATCCTGAAACTACACAACAGCAAGAAAGACATAACTTAGGGTGAAATTTCTTGTTTGACTTGAAGACATATTGCTCTCCTAGCAACACTACCCAAGGTAGCCTGAAGATTCAGTGCTGTGGCTCCACTTACATGTGTAGCAGGGGATGGCCTAGTCGGTCATCAATGGGAGGAGAGGCCCTTGGTCTTGTGAAGGTTCTATGTCCCAGTATAGGGGAAAGCCAGAGCCAGAAAGTGGGAGTGGGTGGGTTGGGGATTAGGGGGAGGAGATAGGGGATTTTCAGAAAATGAACTAGGAAAGGGGATAACAGTTGAAATGTAAATAAAGAAAATATCTAATAAAAAAAACATAAAAAAAATATTTTCAGTAGGGAATTTTCTTGATTATCCTGAAGTTTATGTTCAAAACAAAGATCTCAGGACAGCCATAGTGTCCAAGAAAGACAAAACTAGTGGTATCACAGTTGACAATTGTATAATCTATTCCAAAGCATGCTAATTGCAAACCATTTCACTAGGATAAAAGCAGACCCATGCAGCAAGGGACAGAAGAGAGGACTGGGAAGTGACAACACGTATATATAGTCATTTGGTCTTCAGAAAGGGCACAAAAGGGGAAAAATAGCCATGGGTAAAGGAGCTTCATTCATAAGGGTGACAGAGAATCTAGATGGCCAACATGAATTGGGAAAAATTCCTAATATGTGCTAAATATAAATTTAGCTCAGAGCAGATTGAAGGCCTGTGTAGACTTGGCATTGTCTGACTCCACAGAGGAGGCTGGGGAGCAAACCCCATGCTCTTGGCCTTGGCGGAAGTTACACAGTCACTACTGCAGAACCACCACAGGCACAGAGAAAACATGCAAATAGTTACATCACTCTGCAAGTTTCTACAGGGCACAGGAAACAACAAAATATAGAATAATCTGCAGAATTAGAGAGAAGTGTACACTAATCATTGTATGCGAGGAGGGAAAGTCACAAAATATATGAGAAACTTTGGCAACTAAGTAAAACAACAGAACAACCCACTTTATGAAAACTAGAAAAAAATGTATAGAAAGTATCTAAGGAAGTTAGGCAAATGATTGGCAGGTACATGGAGAGGTGTAGACCATCATCAGTTCTCAAGATGTGAATCAAAGGTACCATCTCATGTCTGCTTAGGTGACTATGTGAGCACACACGCACACACACACGCACACACACACACACATCTCAAAAGGTAATTTCCGAGGAAAATTTAGAAAAATCAGAATGCTTTACACATAAGATGGGAATGTTAAATGGCTAAACACTTACAGAATATTGTATGAAAAATTCCTAAATAGTAGAACTGCCAGAAAAACTCCAACTCTGGGAGATGTCCACATTCCTTCCTCCTTGCAATACTGTTCAAATTAGCAGACAAGATAAGACATGTGTCCATCAACTGAGCAGTAAGGAAGACATGCCATGTGCAAACAAGGAAATAGTACTCAAGTTTATCAATGAATGAAATTCAACTATTTTGGCACCATGGGTGATTTAGAAGACATTATACAAGGTGAAATGAATCAAACAATAAGGACAAATTCTATGTGATTCTGTTTATTGTGAGGAATTGAAAGCTGCCAGGTTTATAAAAGAGAGAACCCTGTCTGCATTGGGACACAGAAATGAAACTGAGAATTGCCCCATTAATGAGAGATGCCAATAACATATGATAAATGAACCTGTCAAAGATGTCAAAGACCAGCTTCAACACCACAAGGTAAACCAAGGTAAGCATCAAGATGTACTGGGATCAGGGTCAGTACTCTGGGGATCAGGGTCAGGGCAGAGAAAGCTGACAGCGGTCAGCACTAGAAGGGCTGATGGGGATCAGTGCTGATAGCACTTGATGGTAGTAGTCAGCCAATTAGAGGAAAGAGGGAAGTCAAACACACACACACACACACACACACACACACACACACACACACAGA